>NC_090745.1:111348105-111373105 GCF_036898095.1 Palaemon carinicauda | reverse complement strand
GCTAAATAAAAGTAATAATAATAATAGTAATAATAATAATAATTATAATAATAATAAAAATTATTATTATCATCATCATCATCATCATCGTACATATTTTCAGACAATTCTTAGTTCCGCCGAAAACCAAAGCGAAAATATGATTCCGCGAAACGAAAAAAAAGGAATAATAATTATTTGTTATTATTATTATCATCGTAGATATTTCAAAAAATTCTTAGTTACGCCATAAACCAAAGCGAGAACACGAATCATCAAAACGAAATAGAACAAACAAAAGTCGATGAGGCTCGCCTCTCCTTCAGCGGGAGAGACCTGGAGAGTCGTTTCGCATCTTATAAAAATTTTACGATTCCCCGCGTGAAGACCTATAAAATTTGCGTGATAAATCCCACAGAGCGATGAGAGGGGCCCGGAATGAGATGCCCAGATGAGGAGGGATTAAACTGTCATCTTGGAGTCTTATTACCTGCGCATTTTGTTGGAGGTGTTCGAGTACTCTATTAAGTTCAGGTTCAGGTTCAGGTTGAGGCTTTGCCCTTGCAACGGCGCCTCTGTGTCTTTTAGTTTTGTGTGTTCCTTATTTTCACTATTTTTTCTCTTTTCATCCACATTTGTTGTAGTACACTTTTCTTATTTTCAATATTTTCTTCACAAAAAAAGGAATTTTCCAACTGTTTGTGCACTATCTTCTTCGTATGGTTGTTGGAGCTCAATGGCTTTTATTCTTATATCACTAAACTGTGGACAATATAACATAAAGTGGTTAGCATTTTCTTCTACATCACAGAATACACAGTTTATATTTCCATCTTGGTGTCTGTTTCTTATATTCAAGCCCAATGAGTTTGTCCTTGCTCTTGGAATGGGTAAAAAAAACTGTGACGTCTGGTGTTGTTGTTGTTGTTGTTGGTGGTGGTGGTGGTTTCGTTGCGTCTTCATAGACTGGGAGTTGTGGGTAAATGTTAATGCTGGCTCTAGTTGTTAGGAAAGGTTGTTGCTATATATCTTTAGCTGAGATGCCTTGTATTCAGAGTATACAGTAGACAGTAGATATACACTATATGTGTATATACTGTATATATATATATATATATATATATATATATATATATATGTGTGTGTGTGTGTGTGTGTGTGTGTAATGTATGTATAAAATCAAGTTTCATATATATAACCAAAATCTCCCTTAACGACTACAGGTATTTAGGTAAGCATACTATGAGAATATCTTCTATTTCGACATTTATCTCTCTCCTTACATGTGTGTGTATATATATATATATATATATATAGTATATATATACATATATATATATCTATATCTATATATATCTATCTATATATATATATATATATATATATATATATATATATATATATATATATATATATATACACACACACAATGGAAATAAATAGAAACAAGCCAGTGCACTTGATATTTCAGAAAAAAATAATCTGAATTTGGTTATTAAGAATACCATGAAGCCAGATGGCTCAGTGAAATGTATATAAGACTCCTTATCAATCAATCAAAAGAAATTAAATCTCTCTTCTCTCTCTCTCTCTCTCTCTCTCTCTCTCTCTCTCTCTCTACATAGTTTCATAAGTATATTCTTTCTGTCCCATAAAGAATACTTAAGGTTAACTAGCAGGTTGTGCACAAAATTACATAATTCAATTAAAAAAAAAAATTGTTTCACGGTGGCTATATTGTAAATCCGTATTTTCTCTACTGGTGTTTGAAAAAAAATCTAAAACAAAGTAGTCACGAAGATTTTTACCACAGGATTCAATCACGCGATACTATCATGAACTGAACCTTGAAGTAATTTTAGTAAATTTTTGCGTCTTTGTTGTATTTTTAGATTTTTTCTGATTTTGTATGGAAGCAGTTTATATTTTTTCATCACATTAGAGATACATTATACATTATATATATATATATATATATATACATACACACACACACACATATATATATATATATATCATGTATATATGTATATATATTATATATATATATATATATATATATATGTGTGTGTGTGTGTGTGTGTGTTTGTGTGTAGATATATGTAGTAATTAAAGTTTTTTTTATTTTGGTTCCTTACAGTTTCATTTCAAATTTAGATAAGAAAACTTACTCGTATGTAACTGCAATTGTATATCCACTCTCTCTCTCTCTCTCTCTCTCTCTCTCTCTCCATGACCTCTTGACTTCGTTTGGAATAAGCTAAAAGCCCCGAACTTATTGTGGTGTTTTGGACTAAACAAACAAAGGCTTTAGTTGGGCGCGATAAGGAAGAGAGAGAGAGAGAGAGAAGAGAGAGAGAGAGAGAGAGAGAGAGAGAGAGAGAGAGAGAGAGAGAGAGCTCTGGTTGCACTGAGACCATAACATCTGTTTCGGACATAAAAGCAAGCGGTAATATTTTCTTCTGCGTCTTGTTCTCTCTCTATCGTCCTTATTCTTTACTAGGGTTATTATAGATTTAACTCCTCTCTCTCTCTCTCTCTCTCTCTCTCTCTCTCTCTCATGTACAAATACATTCTTTATGTTTTCAAGGTAAATCAGATATTAGTTATAAGTTTACTATTTGAGTTTTTAGTTGATAGTGGCCTGATATTCTCTCTCTCTCTCTCTCTCTCTCTCTCTCTCTCTCTCTCTCTCTCGTCATTTATTCCAAACACTAACTAGTGCTATTTAATTTCAATTTTTAAGCTCCAAATATGTTTTAGGTGTGTTGCTTAGAGATTCCTCTCCGTTGAGTTTTATTTCCTTGAAAATTACCGAATATCCAAAGCACCGTGAATTGTGCAATTTTTTTTCTAATTTTTATGTGTTATTATTATTATTATTATTATTATTATTATTATTATTATTATTATACTTGTTAAGCTTCAACCTTAGTTGGAAAAGCAGGATGCTTTAAGCCCAAGGTCACCAAGAGAGAAAATAGCCAATGAGGAAAGTAAATAAGGAAATAAATAAACTACAAGACAAGTAATCTTTTGAATAAAATATTTTAAGAAAAGTAACAACATTAAAATAAATATTTCATATATAAACTATAGAAACTATTTTATGTCCTGTAAAAGGGTTCTGAGACTTGACCAAACTATTCCTAATTTTTATGTTTCTATTATTCATTGTCAATTGTTTTGTGAATTTGATCCTTAAAGATTATTCCTTTAGTATTGGCTTGACCCAGGTTTTTTTCTGGTATACATGAAACATATTTTTTATTCTGTAAATTGCTTTTCTGATACATTTTTAAACCTTAACTTACCAGTTCCTTTACTTTTTCCCATATATATCTTATGAGTGTTTATTTTCAAAATTTCTGAATTGAACGCTTATCCTCATTAGCTTTTTATATTGCTATTTCATAGGTTATTCTTTGCTTCTGATTTTTATTTGTATTAGTATTCCTACAAGACTTATGATAGTATAAATACTACTTCTACAAATGCTACTGCCAATTTTTTTTTTTTTAATAAAAGTAATAATGACAATCGTGATATATTACAAGAAATTCTACTTACGTAAACTTTTTCATCTAAATATCCCACGTTTTTATCTCTCAATCCATAACCTGTCTATAGAAATAAATAGTTTATAACACCATATTTCATTTCTATTTATTTATTTTACGACTGAACGCCGTGGATACGTTGTATCCATCTTCTCATCACCTAACTTAATGAACTCATCGTCTGCGTTTAATTACTGCCGGGAGTATATCCCAAATCCATGGATTGCTTTGTTTCAACCTCATTAGGACTTTCTTAATTATAGTGCATTCTGCGTCTTTCTTTTCTTCCCCCATGCACCCTCTCACTCTCTTACTCTCTTCTTATCCTCCATCGCCACTCCTCCCCCCCCCCACCCCAAGTGTCTTATTACCGCGGGCTCCTCCTCGAGGGAAGAAGGCCTCAGAGAGGTTATTTTTTTCTTCCTCGAGGGAATCCTTTGGGAGTCTTTTGTTCCTCCGCTGAATAATTAGGCCGTCAAGCAGGGTCGGCGATGAGTCCTTTCCAGTACTTGATGGTCTCGTTCGGCCTTATTTTCCTTTCTCTCCTGGAGCGCTCTCTCTCTCTCTCTCTCTCTCTCTCTCTCTCTCTCTCTCTCTCCTGCATGCATGCGTATATTAGTTGCTGCTTGTGTTTTCCTCTCTTTTTTTTTTTTTTTTTTTTTTTGCCAACGTTTTTTCTTCTGCATCTCTTAATTTCGTCTTCCGTCTTTTCCTCCTGTGGTCTTATGCAATGTGATTTTCTTGGCTCTGTTTGATTATTTGTTTGTTTGTTATTCTCCTCGTTATCATACCCAAATGTCTTCTCTGTACATACTTATTCCTTTGTTTGTGCAATAATTTGTCTTTTTCTTCTGCATATCTTAATTTTGTCTTCCGTCTTTTCCTCCTGTGGTCTTATGCAATGTGATTTTCCTGGCTCTGTTTGATTGTTTGTTTGTTTTTCTCCTCATTATCATACCCAAAGATCTTCTCTGTACATACTAACTTATTCCTTTGTTTGTGCAATAATTTGTCTTTATAACTTAATGCTATGCATATAATGATTTTCTTATAAAGCATTCATATCCCAACAAATGTAAGCCTGTTACTTTAAAATATGCATAAGATATGCCATAGGTTACCTTATGGCTTAATCACCTTATGGATTTGCCTGCTTTCTTTAGGTAGCTCAGACTGTTTTGTATACGATGCAGGTTCTTGGTATATACAGCCTATATTTCTAACTCGTAAATTTTCTTTCCAATAGGTTTTATTATTTAAACTAATTTATTCTAGTTTTTTATGAGCATCTTGGATTTCTTTTATGTAATTTGATATATTTTGCAGTGATTTTTTTTATAGGTGATGTATGATTAGTGACGTTTTTATGTATTGTTTTTTTTTTTTTATTGTTATTCTTGTTGCTATTTCTTCTTTTTCTTTCACATTATACGTCCTATTATTATTATTATTATTATTATTATTATTATTATTATTATTATTATTATTAGATATAATGTTTATAAATTATTATAAAGGTTATTAATTTACTATAAAGAATTCCCCCAAAATGAGTAAGACTAGTTGAGAATATTTTGATGCTCTTATGAAATTATGATTAAAGCCTACATTGAAAGAGCAACATAAATACTATATACTGTATATGTATATATATATATTATATATATATATATATATATATAATAATTTTTTTTTCTTTTTCACAAAATTAATGTTTCTGAGTAACGGAAGATAAAGGAAACTTTTTGTGTAGATAGAAAAATTTAGAACAATAATGTAGAATGAAAAATAACTTTGGGCTATATGAGAAATCATGAGGAAAAAACATCGAAGGTAGTGATATTTAAAATATCTTGCTCTTGCCACGACCAAAGACCCATATATTATATTTGGGGTTGTTGTGTTCTATTAGTAACGTCTTTGCCTGCTGATCGCCAGATTGGGGTTCGAGTCCTGCTCAAATTCGTTATTTCCTTTGTCTGGAACCTCAACATCCTTTTGAGCTAAAGATAAGGCTTTGGAGGAGCCTATAGATTTACCTGTTAAGTTATCAGCAGTCATTGCCTGCCCCTCCCTGGTCCTAGCTTGAGTAAAGAGAAGGCTTGTGCGCTGATATATGTATGTATATATGGTCAGTCCCTAGGGGATTGCCGTGCTTGCTTGGGTAATGTTACTATCCCTTGCCTCTGTCATTCATGAGTGGCCTTTAAACCTTTAAATGCTTTAAATGTTTCAAGCTTTGCGATGCTTTAAGTTTAATATATATATATATATATATATATATATTATAAACAAATAAATTCGTCGCCACTAGAAGATCCATCGAATCAGATCCTAAGATGACTAGAACATTTGCTTATCGTTATATTATTATTATTTATTGTTATTAATAATAATGATATTATTACATGATTTCCGAAAATGTCTAATTGTAGCTTGTTGACCAGAACGTTTTGTATTTCGTTTTATTATTATTATTATTATAATTATTATTATTATTATTGTCACATGATTTTCGAAGAAAAAAGACTTATTATAGGTTGACCGAGAAAAAACTAAGTTATCTCAACACACCGGATAAAGTCTTCGCCCTGAGAAACGGCAATTCCATCGGACTGGAACCAATAAACATGGCTTCGAAGTCCTTTCGGACTGGTATGGGAGGCCTGATTTAATCTCCTTAATGTAGTTTCCGATCCCCTCTCTCTGTCTCTTGTAATGTGCTGGAATGAGCTCTCCTTCTCTTAGGCTCTATCTCTCTCTCTCCTGCAATTTCCTAATAGATGGGTGTCCTTCGCCTAGTCGTGTTTCCTGTGTTTTTTTCCAGGTGTCTTGTCTATTATTGTTTTTCTTTTTGTTATTCTTGTTTTTCTTCCCTTTCACCTTGTTTTCGTATTTTTGCCTTTATTCTTGATAGGTGTCCTTTGCCTAGTCATGTATCGATTGTATTTTTTCTTGTGTCTTTCCTATAGTTGTTTTTTCTTTTTCTTTTTGATATTCTTGTTATTCTTGATTTTCATCCTTTTATCATATTCTTCAATTTATTCCAAATAGAGGGGTGTCCTTCGCCTCCTCCTGTTTCCTGTTGTTTCTTGTCTTGTTTCCTGGCCTCTTGCCTATTATTGTTTTTTCTTTTCCATTTTCTTCCTCTTGTTATTCTTCTTGTCTTCATTCTTTTCTCATATTCTTCCATTCATTCCTAATAGATGGGTGTCCTTCACCTCTTCCTGTTTCCTGTTGTTTTTTTTTCTTGTTTCCTGGCCTCTTGCCTATTATTGTTTTTTCTTTTCCATTTTCTTCCTCTTGTTATTCTTCTTGTCTTCATTCTTTTCTCATATTCTTCCATTCATTCCTAATAGATGGGTGTCCTTCACCTCTTCCTGTTTCCTGTTGTTTTTTTTTTCTTGTTTCCTGGCCTCTTGCCTATTATTGTTTTTTCTTTTCCATTTTCTTCCTCTTGTTATTCTCATTGTCTTCATTCTTTTCTCATATTCTTCCCTATATTCATAATAGATGGGTGTCCTGTTTCTGTTTTTTATTGTCTTCCCTGCTTCTTGCATATTATTGTTTTTTTTTCCTGTTTTTCCTCCTCTTGTTATTCTTCTTGATTTTCATAATTTTTTCTTAGTCTTCCCTTATTCATAATATATAGGTGTCCTTCGCCTCTTCCTGATAACTGATGTTTTTTCTGGTTTTCCTTGCGTCTTGTCCATTGTTGTTTATTCTTCCTTTTTCTTCCTCCTGTTATTCTTCTTGATTTTCATCCTTTTTCTTATATTCTTCCTTTTACTATTTTATTTGTCGTCTTCACATATTCCTCTTCCATCCTACCTCCGTGGTCCTCCTATCCCTTTAGCTGTTCATCTTTTTCCCTCTTCTTCTTATTCTTTATCTTCTCTCTCCTCCACTTTCCTACATCTCTGCCTTCTCCTTGTCCCTCTTCCTACCTCTCTTCTTCCTTTTCCTTTACCTTCCTATCTTTATTCCTTCTTATCTGTCTTTCTCCTTTTCTACACTCTTCTTACCTCTTTCCCTTCTCCTCCTCATTCGTCTTCCTTCTCCCTACTTGTTTTCCTCCTCCTCATTCCTCTTCCCCCTTTATCCCTCCCCTCCTCATTCTTCTTATCTCCCACCCTCCTCCTCCTCCTTCTCATTTGCTTCCTTCATTTCTTCCTTCCTCTTCTTCCACATTCAAAACTATCTCTCTCCTCCTTCTCTATTTTCCTATCGCTTTCCCTTCATCACTTTCCTCTCCTTACATCTCTTCCTCCTATTCCTTGAAACCTCTCTCTCTCTCTCTCTCTCTCTCTCTCTCTCTCTCCTCTTCCGCTTGCCCCTTCCCAACTCTCTCTCTCTCTCTCTCTCTCTCTCTCTCTCTCTCTCTCTCCTTGCATGTAAAATGACTGAAGGCCCACTCGCGGTCTACACATCCTCTCCGAATCTCTCCTAAGGTTCATTGAAACTTTTTTGTTGCTTATTATTTTCACAATGAAGAAATGATGCGAGATTATTCATCTATTCCTCGTTCCGTTCTGCGAATGTTCTGAAAAAGGATCACGGCAAACTGATCGTTAATACTGGCGTTTTATTACGGCGCTTAATATAGGAACCCGGAATAAAAGCTTTCGACCGACTTCTATCCTCGTTAAAAGGGTTGTGGTGGCCGATGTGGTAACGTCCCTGACTGGTGAACGCCATACTGGGGTTCAAGTCCCGCTCAAACTCGTTAGTTCCTTTGGTCACTACAACTTCACCATCCTTGTGAGCTAAGTATGGCGGGTGGGGGAGCCTGTAGGACTATCTGCTGAGTCATCAGCAACCATTGCCTTGCCCTCCTTGGTCCTAGCTTCGGTGGAGAGGGGGCTTGGGCACTGATCTCTAGGGCATTGTCCTGCTTGATAGGGCAATGTCACTGTTCCATGAGTGGCATTTTAAACCTTTAAAATCAAGTTAGTAACTTAACTAGTCTGTTGTGTCGGTATTCGTAATGTATGAATTTATGTAAATTGATAATAATAATGAAAATAATAACAGTTATAATAATGATGATATTCATGGTAAATGTAATGTGCAGCTGAAAGATTTGAACTAACTTAAAAATGAAACACGAAGTTTTCGAACTGTTCATAATGATAGCAATAATAATAATGATGATAATGAGGAGGATATTAGATTGTGGGACGCCGAAAAACATGGTAGTAGTAAAAGTGGATATTTTTCATAATACGTTTTGCTGTTTTTTGCCATTTAAAGATCTAAAGGTCGCTCATGAATGTCAGTGGTAGTTTACATTGACAATTCTTTATAGCTAGCAAGACATTGCTCTAGAGACTGATCATATGTATACCCCCAAGCTAGGACCAGGAAGGGCCAGGCAAAGGCTGCTGATGACACAGCAGGTAGACCTAGAGTCCCCCAAACCCCTCATCCATGGTTCACAAGGATTATGAGGCTGCAGCAACCAAAGGAACTAACGAATTTGCGCAGGACTCGAACCCCAGTCTGGCGATCACCTGGCAGGGACGTTTCTAATAGGCCACTGCGACCCTATTTCTTACTCTCATTGCAGTAAATGGAATTAATTAAAGCTTGTCATATGATGAAAATGACTAATGATAATAACGTCAGTGATTAAAAAAACAAAATCTTACTATTACCACTTGTAAACCAACGCCCTCTATCGCGATTCGATCTTGTTACCAGTATCCAATGCATGGTCTGTTGCCCCCGTATGTTGTACACCACAAACCAGTAATAGAATTACGAACGCTTTGAGCTGCGGACTGAAACTGGCCCTTTCAGCTCTAGATTCTGGTTCCCGAAGCCGTGATATCGGAAACCCTTCCCTTTTATGTCGTCGGCGTCCCTCTGTTGCTGTGGTGTTCTCAGGGTTGACTTCCGTTCGCTCGACTTTGACTCGTAATTGTTGATCAACAAAACTTAACTGGTTCACGCTGTTTCTTGGCAATATTTGTCTTTTATTACGTTATGTTTTTCTTTTCAGTGTTGGGAATACATGAAGATTGGAGAGAGAGAGAGAGAGAGAGAGAGAGAGAGAGAGAGAGAGAGAGAGAGAGATTGTGCATTACATAGGGATATAACGAAAGATGGAATAGATGTAACAATTAAAGTAAGGAAAGATGTTAAAAAACATACAAAGAAAAGTAGAAAAATAGCAATTAACAGGCAGAGAAAGAGAAAAGAAGAGGAAGTAAAAGAGTAATTGCAATAAATCAGTTGCCTACCAGAGAATAAAATTGAGAACGAGAGGGAACACAAACAAATCATTAAAACCAATTCAACAGGGAAAGGAAAAACAGAGAGAGAGAGAGAGAGAGAGAGAGAGAGAGAGAGAGAGAGAGATAAGGGATATGTAGAATTAAAAAAATTCTAGTATGATACAGGAACCTATAAAAATAGAAAAAGAAGTACAGCAACAACACAAGAGAGAGAGAGAGAGAGAGAGAGAGAGAGAGAGAGAGATTTAGAATCAACAAAATTCTAGTATGGTTCAGGAATCCAATAAAACTAAGCAAAGAAGAACAGCAACAACACGAGAGAGAGAGAGAGAGAGAGAGAGAGAGAGAGAGAATTAACGAAATTCTAGTATGGTACAGGAATCTATAAAAATTAGGAAAAGAAGAGCAGCAACAATATATATATATATATATATATATACAGAGAGAGAGAGAGAGAGAGAGAGAGAGAGAGAGAGAGAGAGAGAATTAACGAAATTCTAGTATGGTACAGGAATCTATAAAAAATAGGATATATATATATATATATATATATATATATTATATATATATACAGAGAGCCTTATTGCCTTATTGCCTTATTTTTTGTTTGGGTTCCCCCAGGTCCCTCAGTGTGAGGCACCTCGTATATCCACCAGAGAGTTGCTAATACATCTTCCAGTGTATTTTGCATCTTCCAGTCTTGGATGGTCTGGGATGCATCTTAGGTATTTATCGAGCTGCTTTTTAAACGCATCTACGCTCACTCCTGATAAGTTTCTTAGATGAGCTGGCAGCACATTAAATAGTCGCTGCATTATCGATGCTGGTGCGTTGTGGATTAATGTCCTGTGCGCCTTTCTCAGTTTACCTGGAATGCTTTTTGGCACTATTAATCTACCTCGGCTTGCTCTTTCTGATACTTTAAGCTCCATGATGTTTTCAGCAATTCCTTCTATTTGCTTCCATGCTTGTATTATCATGTAGCGTTCTCTTCTCCTTTCTAGACTGTATAGTTTTAAAAATTGCAGTCTTTCCCAGTAATCAAGGTCCTTAACTTCTTCTATTCTAGCAGTATAGGACCTTTGTACACTCTCTATTTGCGCAATATCCTTTTGGTAGTGTGGGTACCATATCACATTGCAGTACTCGAGTGTACTACGCACATAAGTTTTGTAAAGCATAATCATGTGTTCAGCTTTTCTTGTTTTAAAGTGTCTGAATAACATTCCCATTTTTGCTTTACATTTAGCCAACAGTGTTGCTATTTGGTCGTTGCATAACATATTCCTATTTAAAATTACACCAAGGTCTTTAATTGCTTCCTTGTTTGTGATTGTCTCATTATTAGGTCCCTTGTATGCATACACCATTCCTTCTCTGTTTCCATAATTTATTGATTCAAATTTATCGGAGTTAAATACCATCCTATTTATCTCCGCCCATTCATATATTTTGTTTAGATCTCTTTGTAGTGAGTTCCTATCTTCATCACAAGTAATTTCCCTACTTATTCTTGTGTCATCGGCGAAACTTCTCACTACGGAGTTTTCAACATCACAGTCTATGTCTGAGATCATAATAACAAATAGCAGTGCAGCTAATACCGTACCTTGGGGCACACCAGATATTACCTGGGCTTCATCTGATTTCTCGTCATTTGCAACCACTATCTGTTTTCTGTTTTGCAGGAATTCTTTTACCCATTTTCCTATCTTTCCCACAATATTATGCTTTCTCATTTTTTTCTCCAATATGTTATGGTCTACCTTGTCAAAGGCTTTTGCAAAATCTAGATAGATCACATCTGTGTCTTTTTCATATATCATATTATTGTATATGTTTTCATAGTGAGCTATCAGTTGGGTCTGTGTACTTTTTCCAGGTACGAAACCGTGTTGACCCATATTAAACAAATTATTTTTGACCAAATGGTTCATTATTTTCTTTTTTATTACCCTCTCATACACTTTCATAATATGTGATGTTAGACTAACAGGTCTATAATTGCTTGCCTCTAGTCTTGATCCACTTTTGAAGATAGGGGTTATATAAGCTAATTTATGTTTAACATATATCTCGCTCATATCTATACTCTGTCTTAGCAGTATTGCAAGTGGCTTCGCGATAGTGTTTGCAGTTTTTTTTAACAAAATCGCTGGAACTCCATCTGGTCCGGCTGCCGATCCATTTTTAATTTCGTTTATAGCCGTGACAATATCTGCTTCATTAATATCTATATCCGTTAGATATTCAACATTTTCTTCTCTCATTTCTGTTTCATTATTCTCATTCGCAATTCTTGGCGTGAACTCACTCTTATATTTTTCTGCTAATATGTTGCATATTTCCTTTTTTTCATTCGTTAGCCGTCCTTCAATTCTTAGAGGGCCTATTTCTATTCTCCTTTTATTCATCTTTTTTGCATAGGAGTAAAGTACTTTGGGGTTTCTTTTTATATTTTGAAGTGTCCTTTCTTCTAAGTCCCTTTTTTCATTTTCTTTCGACTGTATAATCTTTTGTTCTGCATTTTCTATCTTACATTTTATTTCCCTCATTTTCCACACATTTTTTTCTTTTGCAAGATTTTTCTTCCACTTTTTAATTTTCTGAAATAAGATCCTTCTGTCTCTTGGTATGCACGTCTTTTGTTTATTGTTTTTTTCGGTACATATTTTTCAACAATTTTCTCCAGTATTTTGTACAGTATATCCGTATTTACCTGTATATTATCACTTATAAATACATTTTTCCATTCTTTATCCAGTTCTTCATTTATTTCTGACCATTTTATATTCTTACTGTAAAAGTTATATTTTCCATATCCTTCCCAAAGTTTTGTGTTTTTATTAATTCTGTGATCACTTGCTTTGGAATGAACTATCAATTCTATGACATTGTGGTCTGAAATTCCCGTGTTATACACTATTATTTCTTTAACATAATTCACCTCATTCACAAATACTAGATCTAGGACATTTTCCTTTCTTGTTGGAATGTGGTTTATTTGTTGCATATTATGTTCTAATAGCATATCTTGAAGCTTTTCAAATTGCCTCTTATCTTCTGCGCTACTATTACTATCTTTTTTATATGTATACATACAACCACTTTCTTCTATCCGTTCTTTCCAATCCACGAAAGGAAAGTTAAAATCTCCGGATAGGAGTATATTCCAGTCTTTATGGTTTCTACATATACCATCTATTTTTTCTATTATTATGTCAAACTCCTTAGTGTTTGGGGGTCTGTAAACTACAATATTCATTAGTTTTTCAAATTCAAATTCTACCGCAATCAATTCACATTCTGTGTTGCTGTATTTTTCACATACTTTTCCTTGATTTATGTCTCTTCCATATATTGCGGTTCCCCCTTGATTCCTATTTTTTCTGTCTGATCTATAAGTTTGGAAACCCTTTATCTGGTCATCACTGCCAGTCTCTTGGGAATACCATGTTTCACTTATATTTAATATATCTATTTTTTCAATTTGGGTTAGTTCTTCTAAGAACTCTATTTTCCTTTTAGAGTTACTCGTGACTAAACCCTGTGCATTCATTACTATTATGGTTTGTGTTTCATCCCCATTATTTAATATTGGTAATAATATGGATTCTCCCATGCTTCCTTCCTGTTCTGATATGATGTTCTTTTCTTCATTTCCCGGAATTCTGCCATTAAAAAATCCAACTTTTCTATTATATTTGCTCTTTCGCCTTCATATTTATTTGTGTGTGTATACCTGCAACTGTCCCCATATCTGCACCAACCCCTGGCATTATAGATGCATTCTTTGTAGTTGGGTTCTGCATGTGCCGGTTTAGGTTGAAAGGCCTCATATCTTGGGGCTCTTGGTTCAAAGCGCGGTATATACACGGCCTGCTTTTTTGTTTCTTTTTTTGTTTCTTTTTTGCTTTCATTTTTCTTTTCAGTTTGCTGAGTTTTCTTACTTTCATTCATGGTTGCAGGATGCATATATCGACATTTTTTGTTGTAAATGCATCCTTTTCCTTCTTTTAGGTTTTTGCATATTTTTGGATGGAGATCTCTGCATTCGTCTCCATATCCGTCTAAATACGCACATTTACCATATATTTCATAATTATGGCATATCTTTGGATGCTTGTAGTAGCATCTTTCGCCAAATCTGCAATTCCCTCTTTTCAGCATATTGCAGACTATATCCTTCTTTTCTATTTTTTCTTGTTCTTGCTCTTCCCTAAAATTATGTAGGTCCGGGTAGAGTCTCTTGGGTCTATTATTTGTTTCCATCTGGTAATTTATTTCTTCATAAGTATGTTGTTGGATGGCATCATAGGTTATATCAATGATTTCTTCTGCATCCTTACACATATCCTGTTCATTGTTCTCTTCTTCTTCTTTTTCTTCTTCTTCTTCTTCTGTTTCTTCTTCTTCCTCTTCTTTATCTTCAACTATTTGCAGATTTAGTCTCGACTTAATTATATTTTCTATCCAGACTAAGCATGTTGAGCAGAATACCTTTGTGTCTTTATTTTTTATTTTTTGCTGTATTTCAGCACATGTGGGATGTGTTGGGACATGACAGGCATCACATTTTCTAATCAATTGTTGAGGATTATTAATGGAATACCATATCTTACATGTATTACACCATTTTGGCATTCTTTTTCCCATTGCATCAATCAGCATATTCACCATATTGGACTTCTTATTGTTCTTTGATGGAATGTGTTGATTGATGTAGACTTTCTTTATAAGTTTCTTTAACACTTGGATTTTCTTTGGAATTTCTTCTATTATTTTGCTGATGTTTTCCGCAGATTTGCTCCAGTTTATTGGATCATATTGTTTCAATATGTCTGCGAATATTCTTCCGTCACATTGGTTGACGTTACTAGTGACCTCTGTTATCAGACGGTCGAGCTCCTGTTTCGCCAACTCATGGAATTTATTTTTGCTGAGTCCAGCGATGTCTCTCCAAGCCTTGCCCGTGTTGTACATAGCCATCTTGATTAGATTTTTAGTAATTCACAAGATAACTATTCTATGCCGACGTTTTATCCCACTTCTCCGACCTCAAACTAATCACTGACTATTCACGAAAACTTGTAGCTATATTGCACTCGATAGCCTTTTGTTATCCGCGTTAAATCATGATATTTATAGGGCCGCAAAAGTTTAATCACTCACCGGCACACAGATATAAAACTGAGAGAGAGAGAGAGAGAGAGAGAGAGAGAGAGAGAGAGAGAGAGAGAGAGAAAAAATTAACAAAATTCTAGTATGGTACAGGAACCTATAAAAACTAGGCAAAGAAAAACGGCAACTAAAGAGAGAAGAGAGAGAGAGAGAGAGAGAGAGAGAGAGAGAGAGAGAGAGGCGCTTCTCAGCATGATTAACAAGGAAGTAATAGTGGGTGCCTGTGCACATCCTTTCATGGGTACTGGGCCGTAATGGAGTACCTGAGAGGGGATGAGTGTATACAGACCGCTTGTTTTGTCTCGAAATTCAAGGGCCTTGTGGCTCTGAGGTTCCGCTTAGCCCTCCACTCTCCCGCCGCTCTCCCTTGGGAGGAATCGAGGCAGGGAGAGGCGCTTTCTCCCTCTCAAAGGTTAGTTAGTTCAAGAACTCGACAGCGTTGCATTGCGCTCTCTCTCCTCTCTCTCTCTCTCTCTCTCTCTCTCTCTCTCGCTCTCTCTCTCTCTCTCTCTGGGTTTTATTTCGTTTATAAAAAATGTTTCGTAATTCCTCTTTATTTTCTCTATTAATCTCTCTCGGTTTTGTTATTTATTATACTGAAATGTTGCAAAATCTCTCTCTCTCTCTCTCTCTCTCTCTCTCTCTCTCTCTTCGTTGTGTTATTTCTATTACTGAAATGTTGCTTAATTCCTTTTTTCCTCTATCTATCTTTCGATTTTGTTATTTCTTACACTAAAATTTTGCTTAATTCTCTCTCTCTCTCTCTCTCTCTCTCTCTCTCTCTCTCTCTCCGTTTTGGTCTTTCTTTTACAAAAATGTTGCTTAGCTCTCTCTCTCTCTCTCTCTCTCTCTCTCTCTCACTGTTTTGGTCTTTCTTTTACAAAAATGTTGCTTAGCTCTCTCTCTCTCTCTCTCTCTCTCTCTCTCTCTGTTTTGTTATTTCTTTTATTAGAATGTTGCTTAATTCCTCTTATTTTCTGTATCTTTCTCTCTCTTTCGGTTTTGTTATTTCTTATACTGAAGTGTTGCTTAACTCCCCCCCCTCTCTCTCTCTCTCTCTCTCTCTCTCTCTCTCTCTCTCCGGTTTGTTATTTCTTTTACTAAAATGTTGCTTAATTCCTTTTTTTTCTTTTTCTCCCTATCTATCTTTCGATTTTGTTATTTCTTACTGTAAAATTTTGCTTAATTCTCTCTCTCTCTCTCTCTCTCTCTCTCTCTCTCTCTCTCTCTCTCTCAAGTTTTTTCTTTGAATATTCTTAACTGTTTTCTTTTCTCAGTAAGGATTTTTCTTGTGTGATTTTTGCTTTCCCATAATTTTTATTGTACATTTTTTTTATAATTACCGACATCAGGTTTTATTATTGTTATTATTATTATTATTATTATTATTATTATTATTATTATTATTATTATTATTATTGTTTGTTGTTCTTGTTGCTGTTGTTGTTGTCGTAATAGTAATAGTAGTATCAGTACTACATATGTTATTGATGCAGATATTCTTTACACTCTACATAAGGTTTTATTTTTATGATATTTATGTAATTATTATTATTATCAGTTGTTGCTGTTGTTGTTGTTGTTTTACTGATAGTAGTTGCAGTACTGCACATGTTATTGATACAGGTTTTGATTACACAGCTCGAAGGTTTTTATTCACGCCTCTTTCCTTTGTTTCCTTTCAGTCTTAATCATGTTTACCCTCTTTTCCCCTTCGTTCATTCTTGATTCATTGGATCTGCTTTCATTTCCCCTTCCATCCTTTCACTACGCCAATCTCCTCTGCTTTCTACTGCTTTACTGCTTCTTTCTCCTTCTCCTCTTCCTCCACTTCTCTTTCTCCTCCTCCTCCTCCTCCTCCCACTTCCTTATCCTTATCATCATCATACTATTCTAGTCCCCACTTTTTGCCTTCCCCTTCCTCCTCCTCCTTCTCCCTCTCCTTTTCCTCGTCCTCCTAACATTTCCTCATACTTATCATCATCCTACTCTTTGCCTTCTCCACTTCCTCTTTATCCCTTTCCTCTTCTTCCTCCTCCTCCTAACATTTCCTCATACTTATCTTCATCCTACGCTTCTATTCCCCACTCTTCGCCTTCTCCTTCCTTCTCCTCCTCCTCCTCCTCCCCCTCCTCCTCCACCCTTTCATTCTTATGATCTACTTCCTCGTCCCTTCTCCATTTCCCCCCTTACTCCTCTTCTTCCTCTCCCCAACGCCTCCTCCACCATAAATACCATCAACTTAATGACCACTAATTGCAGCCATTGTTTATAGCCAGACCTCCGTCATAACTCCATCTCCTAATCCCATCTATCCTAAATCCTAATCCACCTCCCGGTCTTCATAATCGTAAGCGCCGTCTTTTCATCTTATCCTCACCGACGAGTAACACGGCGACTTACATGGACCTCTGGTCTCTCTCGCCGTAGAGGCGATCGTTAAGGCGAACACTAATCACCATTACGCAGTCAGAGGAACTGGTGGTTGTTGGTGATGGATTGCTTATGTCCGTGTGCGGGTAACTGCGTCCAGATTACAACTGCCTATCTCGCTCGCGTGTGCCTCATTTTATATGCCACTTCTAGGAGTTATGTTATTATTAGTAGTATAATTATGGTTATTGTTGTTTTTATTGCTATTGGCGTTATTAGGAGTTATTATTAGTAGTATGATTATCATTGTTTTTAGTATTATTACCTCCGTCGGCGAAGTGGGGAGGAGGTTTTTGCTTTTGCTACTGTTTGTCTGTTTGTTTGTGAACAATTTCCTGGCCCCAATTTTATTCATAGAGTAGTGATACGTTCAGGGATTAATATTTATGTCGAGACGTGGAAGTAATTCAATTTTGAAAGTCCTAGGTCAAAGGTCAAGGTCGAGCAAAAGGTCGACATGGTTGTCGCACAGTCTTCAAATACGGCTACGGTCTGAATTGATTCTGGGAAAGGCAAGCTGGTTTCAAGAAATAACCTGCCATGGCGGAGGTCTGCAGTCTTAGACTGCTTTTCTTGTTGCCGTTGTTATGATTAGTGTACCTTTAAATCTGCGTATGTTCATCTAGAATAGGCAAATAAAGGTGCAATCCTGATTATATGTTAACTAAAAAATTTATTCATGTAGATATATTGTGATGTATATGAATATTATAAATTGTAAAAGTTGTAAATGTATATTTCTTGATATAAAAAAAGGATTAAAAATGGGTGGCGTTTATGTCACTCATTGTTTAGATTCGTTTATTGGTCTGTTGCAAGTTACAGTCAGTATTATTTCTTAATTTTGGTGCTTTATCAAATCTACGCTCATGTTTTTTCCGACTGTTTGTTTTAACTATGCTGGCAAGGTGATTGTTCATTTCTTAATAGCATTGTATTTCGTGTGTAATTTGTGTAATTAATGGTGCTGCAATTATCCCTTTTCTTAATTATTTTCATCTCTTAATCTTAATGTTGTGGTGACCAATTGGAAACGTCCCTGTCTAGCGTTCTGCCGGACTGCAGTTCGAGTCTCACTTTAGCTCGATAGTTTCTTGTAGTGTCCCTAATCTCATCATCCTTGTGAGCTAAGAATGGGTGGTTTGGAAAGCCTATATGTCTCTGCTGAGTCTTTAGCAGCCATTGCCTGGCCCTCCCTGGTCATAGCTTGAGTGGAGAGGGGCTTGGTCGCCGATCATATGTATATATGGTCAGTCTCTAGGGCATTGCCCTGCCAGCTAGACTAATGTCACCGTCCCTTACCTCTGCTATTCATGAGTGTCCTTTAAACCTTGAAATTTCATCATACCAATGTAACTGCTTAAATTATCTCCTTCTCATCCTTCTTCACCTTGTCGTCAACTGACTCGAAGAATCTGAATAATGTCTCAAACTTTAGTAGAATAAACTTTTTTTTTTTTTTTAAGTTCACCGCTTTCGGACAAAACTTTCTCTCCTCGCTACCTTTTTAAAATTCCTACATCGACTCTGAACACTCAACACTTTTCTCATCAGTATTTCTCGAATAGAAAAATAAATAACAGGTTTGGAAGTTTCACATTTTAATCCTTGTTAAGGTGTCCACTTGGCAGATGTATTTCATCTGTATTTGGGACCTGGATGTTGAATGGCCTCACCGGTTTCAGTGCCTGGCCTTATCTAATTTATATTATCATTCATCACCGTGACATGAAACACTGCTCGCATTTCATTATTATTATTATTATTATTGTTATTATTATTATTATTATTATTATATTATTGTTGTTGTTATTATTATTATTATTATTATGGTTGTTGTTATTATTATGATTATTACTTGCAACGCTACAACCCTAGTTGGAAAAGCCGGATGCTATAAGCCCAAGGGCTCCAAGAGGGAAAATAGCCCAGTTAGGAAAGGAAATAAGGAAATAAACTACAAGAGAAGTTTAAGAACAATAACAATATTAAAATAAATCTTACATATATAAACTATAAAAACTTCAAAATAACACGAAGAAGAGAAATAAAATAGAATAGTGTCCAAGTGAACCCTCAAGCAAGAAAACTCTAACCCAAGATAGTGGAAGAACATGATACAGAAGGTATTTTTGTTTCATTTACGGAAGTCAATCTTCTGAAACTTGGTACCATTAGCTCGAAACTTGTCTCATTAACTATAAATTTTGGTCCCTTATCTCGCAAAACCTGGGCCTGTTTCGTCCAAAACTTGGTCTTATATCCGTCAAACATTGGGTCGATTTATTCCAAAATTTATTTTGTTTTCATCTAAAGTTTGGTCTTGTTCATTCTAAAATTTATTTATATTTCCTTCAAAGCTTTGCCATCTTTCTTTCAAAACTTTATTTATTTTCTTCCAAAACGAAATTAAATTTCTTCTAAAGATTGACTCCATTTCTCCCAAGACTTGGTTTTTATTTATTCCAAAGCTTGATTCTCTTTCTCACAAAACTTTATTCGATTTCTTCCTAAGCTTATTCCCATTACCTCAAAAATCTTAATTTCATTTCTACAAAAGGTTGGTCCCAGTTCTTCAAAACACTGGTTCCATTTCTTCCAAAACTTAATTTAATTTCTTCAAAATCTTGGTGCCAGTTCTCTCTAAACTTGGCAACAATTCTTTCAAAACCTTGGTTCTGTGTCTTTTAAAACTAGGTCCCATTTCATTTTCCTCAAAGGAAATACCACTAAAGGTACCTCAGTAATAGCCCACAAAGCTGTCCAGTCTCTTCAACACCAGCCTCCATTGTCACATACTTACTTTCCAAGATCGAACTTCGTTCGGGCCAACTTTATGAGATTGGAAATGGTATTCCGTGCTCTATTCAAACTACCATATATCAATGATTAATTTTTAATTATTAGATTCATATTCTAGCCTTTTGATAGAAGTCTGTTTTTACATAGCTCAAATTTCTCTCTCTCTCTCTCTCTCTCTCTCTCTCTCTCTCTCTCTCTGATTTCGTTTTCATTTTTATCCTCCATTCACTTCCGATGTAGATCTTTAATTGCTTAACACTTCTTACCTTCCTGGTAAGAATTATATAAACAGAAAGTCAACGAAAACATGGATACTGAATTCATTATTGGCTTAGTCGTGTTTGTTCTTCTCTATCATCTCCATATTATTCTTATGCGAGAAGTAAGTTTTCTGTTTATATAACACATAAATAAATAACACAAAGTTAAGACGCTAAAAAGTTTTTCGAGTAAGGCAAACAAATGCGTGGCTGCAAAGACCAAGACTAACAATGAAGGCAAAGGGAAGGACTTGCAAAAAAAAAAAAAAAAAAAAAAAAACACACACACACACACACACACACACAGACAAGCTCCACCTGCGGGCAGATACTTCGAAAAGAAAGTTTTACATTAAAGTTTAATTCGGCCCAAGTTTTTAGTCTTTCGGTTGTTTCGGAATAAATTCCTGCGCTCAGGTGCTCTGTGTGAGGTTTGAACGATGTGTGGGATTATTTTTTCACACATATGTTTATGTATGCCTCTATTTACACGTGTGGAGTGATTGTTTGTTATGGAACACGATTGTAAGAAGCCTGTAAGGTGAGAAAACTTGATTGTACTAGAGTCGATATAGAGTTTGTCTTGGGGTAGAGTTCTCTTGCTTGGGGGTGCACTTGGGCACAGTATTCTATCTATTTCTTTTCTTGTTATTCTAAAGTTTTTTTTTATCGTTTTTATATGAAAGATTCATTTTAGTGTTATTGTTCTTAAACTTCTCCTGTAGTTTATTTATTTCCTTATTTCCTTTCCTTACTGGGATATTTTTCCTTGTTGGAGCCCTTGAGCTTATTGCATCCTGCTTTTCCAACTAAGGTTGTCGCTTAGGAAGTAATAATAATAATAATAATAATAATAATAATAATAATAATAATAATAATAATAATGATAATAATAATAATAAAGTGAGAGATGGTGAATTCATAATAGGTGGTGGTTCTTTAAGATGAATTTCCCTTATGACGAAACCGAATTTTATATATAAATATGTAGACGAGAGAGAGTACGTTGTTGATATGAAAGTGGGTCTTGGTCAAGGATCGTCGGTATTTCTGTGGCCTCAATGTTGAAAGGATGTTTTTTAAGAGCTGGAAACACAGTGAAAAGGTCGTGTGATGAAAGAGCTTCGCATGGAGCATGAAGCGTTGATGTTTGCAGAGGATACTGTGTTTGTGAACGATGCCAAAGGTAGGCTACAGGTAGTAGTGAAAGCATTTGAAATTATTTATAAGAAAATCGTTTTAAAAATTGGATTTTAGTGTATCGCACGTGTTTCATACACGCTTGTAAACTGTAATGCTATTACTTTTTTATCTCTTGCTCTCTCACGTACTGATAATAGAAAAACCTGTATAATCTTGCCATCGCATGTTTCACATTGTTTGAATTTTTGTGACATTGTTGCCCTCAACTGTTTGCATATAAGCTCGTTACCTTGTTGAAAAACTTATTCACCTCGCCTCTTTATCCAAACCTAACAGCAACCTCGCTCATTATCAAGGTTGAGCCAATGAAATATCTTTAAAAAAATTTAAAATTGGGAATTTATGCCCTCAACTGTTTATATATAAGCTCATCTTGTTGAATTAACTTACATACACCTCGCCTCTCTGTTAGTACCTAACAACCACCTCATACATTATCAAGCTGGAGTCAGTGAAATATCTTTAAAATTATTTTCAAAATTTTAAAAATTTCTTAGGAATTTATGCCCTCAACTGCTTATATATGAGTTCGTTATCTTGATGAATAAACTAACATTCACCTCGCCTCTCTGTTAGTACCTAACAACCACCTCGTATATTATCAAGCTTGAGCCAATGAAATATCTTTAAAATTCTTTATATTTTTCTTTTTTAATCTCGTACGAATTTATGCCCTCAACTGTTTGTATATAAGCTCGTTATTTTGTTGAATAAACTTACATTCACCTCACCTCTCTGTTAGTACCTAACAGCCACCTTACGCGTTATTAAGCTTTAGTCAATGAAATATTTCTAAAACTCTTTAAAAATTGAAATTCCTTAGGAATTTAGACTCGATTTAAATTCCATCTTTCGAAGGAGAAACAAAAAAAAAAATCTCGTTTACGCCTGAAAGCACAATTGACTTTCCAAGACCCTTCGAGACAAGGGAATGTCAGAATCGATTACAAGTGAAGTAATTGTAAAGGAGATGGGTCGACAAGGGAGGGGTGGGGAGAGGGGAATGAGAGATGGAGGATTTAGTGAGGTGAGGAAAGGAAAGGCATTGAGTCAGGTAAGGAGTAAGTAAAGGAGATTGGGGGAAGAGATTGGAGATTTAGAGGATCTAAGGGAGATTAAGTGAATTAGTGAATGGAAAGAAAGAATGAAGAGTTTGTTTATTCAAGGGGCTCGAAAATTGGAGAGGGAAATAGAGTTAGGTAATCAGTAGGGGCGGGGGGGGGGAGCGGTTAGGTATGGTATCTAACCTCCTTGGGGTCAAGGGAGGGGCGAAGAAAGGGAGCTAGGGGATTGTAGGAGCAAAAAATGAGAGCTAAGGGATGTAAAGGATTGTATTAGATAAGGTTTTAGGTGGGGGCGGAGGTGCAGAAGACAGGGAAGTTAGATATATAGGACATATTTATTTTCATATTTTTGCTTCTTGAAATATTTCATTTTCCTTAGTTTCCTTTCTTTCCTGGGGGTATTTTCCTTGCTGGAGCCTCTTGGGCTTGTAGCTTCCTGCTTTTCCAACTGGGGTTATGGCTTGACAAGTAATAATAATAATAATAATAATAATAATAGTTGAGTAGTAAGTGAAGTAAGAATGGAAGAGATTTTGGGAATGGAAGAGAGAGATTGAGGTAAGGAGAGAAGGAAGAGGACTGAAGGCATTGTAAAGAAGGTGGGTGGGTTAATATTGGGGAGGGGGGGGGGTCAAAAGATGAAAATCCGGCGCGCCATCATCAGGGTCTGGTGGACCCCAATCCGAAGTTGAAGCCCCACAAGTGTTGCCAATTTGTCCCGGAGGAGAATGTGGCAGGACGTCGGTGGTGCTTCCCTGGCAAAACACGCGCATATTAATTCTGCCTCAAAGGCCCAACACACTCTCTCTCTCTCTCTCTCTCTCTCTCTCTCTCTCTCTCACCACAAGCAAATCCTCGCACTCTTAATATACGTATATTCTCTCTCTCTCTCTCTCTCTCTCTCTCTCTCTCTCTCGTTTGTGCTTTTATTGAGAGAGAAAAATATGCGTATGTGGAGAGGAAAAGCACATGCATATGTTGAGAGAGAGAGAGAGAGAGAGAGAGAGAGAGAGAGAATATACGTATATTAAGAGTGAGAGGATTTGCTTGTGGTGAGAGAGAGAGAGAGAGAGAGAGAGAGAGAGAGAGAGAGAGGTGGAGGATTACTTCGCGAAGTTATGATATTGCATAACGTCTTTTTTCTCTCAGAGAGAGAGAGAGAGAGAGAGAGAGAGAGAGAGAGAGAGAATATATTCTTCCCCCCTCAAAGGATCGTAATGAGAGTGACGTCACTGAAGATCACGATGTTGACGCAACAATGCAGCTTTTATTCTTATTCAGAGAAGAAGTGAGATCAAAGCTTTTAAATCATTCACGAAATGAATAAGTCTTTTTTTTCATCGTTCCTTGTCCCGACAGTGAAAGCGAAGCCCCACGAAGTCCTCGTTCTATGATTAAGTAATAAATAGGAAGTCTTTGAAGGACAAAAGTCAATTTGAATCATCAGAGGAAACCTTTTTTTTTATGTGTATTATGGTTATTGTTGTCAGTATGGTTGATATTATTGGTTATTTTTGTTCTTTTTATTAATTTTGTTATTATTATTTTATTATTCGTTGTAAGTATTTATGCTTTTTACCTGCGCTAATGAAGTTTGGAGGAGGTTATGTTTTCGCCTCTCTTTGTCCGTTTGTCTGTTTGTTTGTTTGTTTGTGAACAACTTCCTGCCCAGAATTTTACTCATAGAGTAGTGAAACTTTCAGGGATTAATTGTTTATATTGAGACGTGGAAGTGATTCAATTAGTCCTAGGTCAAAGGGCAAGGTTAAGGTCGAGGAAAAGGTTGACCGAATGAACCCTAACCTCGAGAACTACGTCTGCACCCTCATCGTGTTTTTCTATTTATTATTATTATTATTATTATTATTATTATTATTATTATTCATGCTTTTATATTTTTTTCTTAACCTGCATACTATTTTAAATAAATTTGAAGGCATTATTCATCATTGAAATTGCCTTGAAATTTAATTGGCGTCCATTATAACAAACCCAAAAATAACCAGAACAACATTATTATTATTTAGCTTCATCGTTCTCTTTTCGCCAAATTTTGAACGAATATCGAAATACTCTGGGCTTGCAATCTAAGGACAACGGAACTGCTTGGTGTAACATTTCCCTATTTATCCACGCAGAGCTTGGGACTTTTAACTTCATTTCAGTTTTTCTTGGTTCGAATCCTTGGGTGACCAGAAGCTATTATCATAAAGTTTACTCCCCCTGGGTCTCTGATCCCGAGACAGAGCCAGTTCGATATTAATTAGTATTTATGGCAT
>NC_090745.1:111338105-111343105 GCF_036898095.1 Palaemon carinicauda | reverse complement strand
ATGGCCATGGACCATCATACCGCTCAAATATTTTTGTTGTTGTTCACTTAACAAAGTTAATTATGCATTCTCAAGAGCGGTAATGCTAAAAGAAATTGACGAAAAGGGCCATGGACCATCATACCGCTCAAATATTTTTGTTGTTATCAACTTAACAAAGTTAATTATGCATTCTCAAGAGCGGTAATGCTAAAAGAAATTGGCGAAAATGGCCATGGACCATCATACCGCTCAAATATTTTTTTTTTGTTATCTACTTAACGAAGTTAATTATGCATTCTCAAGAGCGGTAATGCTAAAAGAAATTGGCGAAAATGGCCATGGACCATCATACCGCTCAAATATTTTTTTTGTTATCTACTTAACGAAATTAATTATGCATTCTCAAGAGCGGTAATGCTAAAAGAAATTGGCGAAAATGGCCATGGACCATCATACCGCTCAAATATTTTTGTTGATATCTACCTAACAAAGTTAATTATGCATGTTCAATAGCGGTAATGCAAATGATTTATCTTATCCTTCTTTGGTATGTTAAGAGGTGATTCATAATAGTTAAACTGTTATTTTTTTTAAAGTAAGTTTATTATAATTACATTGTCTTTTTTAAAATATCGTGATTGATAATGAGTCATACTCCAAAAACACCCCTGCATTTATGGTTTATATTTTTATCATAAATTTGACAACAAATAAAAGTACAAATCACGTATAGAATGAACTAGATTATGAAAGTATACTGTACTGATACTTGTAAGAAATAAAGCATGGTACTTATGAATATAATATGACAAGAAAGCAAATAGTTTTTTTCACGCCGCAGTAATACCCTTATTTTGCAAAGTTCAAGTCACGTATAAAACGAAACATTAAGCAAATAAACTAACACTATAGTCCATTTCTTTTAGCGATGCATATTTGCACCGACTCGCAGCGGTACCCTTTTAGCTCGGAAAAGTTCCTGATCGCTGATTGGTTGGACGTGATAATTCTAACCAATCAGCGATCAGGAAAAGTTTCCGAGCTTAAAGGGCACTGCTGCGAGTCTGTGCAAATCTGCATCTGCATCGACTCGCAGCGGTGCCCTTTTACCTCGGAAAAGTTTCCTGATCGCTGATTGGTTGGACGTGATAATTCTAACCAATCAGCAATCAGGAAAATTTTCCGAGCTAAAAGGGCACCGCTGCGAGTCTGTGCAAATCTGCATCTGCACCGACTCGCAGCGGTGCCCTTTTAGCTCGGAAAAGTTTCCTGATCGCTGATTGGTTAGACGTGATAATTCTAACCAATCAGCGATCAGGAAAAGTTTCCGAGCTAAAAGGGCACCGCTGCGAGTCGGTGCATATCTGCATCGCTAAAAGAAATGGACTTTAGATAGAAATGAAACATTTTACGTATAAATAAACTATAACGAGAAAGCAAATAATACCCGTATTACGTCTAAAGTGTCACCCGGATGGTCGTTGCTTTTTTATCATAATTATATGGAGATTCAATGGCTTGTCCTCTTAAGCCCTTCCACCCTGCACTAATGAGTACCATTAAGTTCATAATTAGCAGATGTTGTGGTATTATTGCCCGGGCTTTATTTTCCTTTACATAATTCATATATATATATATATATATTTTTTAACTTATTCATTTTTTATCTCCACCAACGAAATTGGAAGGGGGTTATGTTTTCGCCCCTTTTTGTGTGTTTGTTTGTGTGTGTGTGTTTGCGTGTGAACAGCTTCCTGGCTATAATTTTAATCGTAGAGTAATAAAACTTGCTCTGATTAACTGTTATGTAAAAAGCTGGAGATGATTAAATTTTGGAAGGTCAAGGTCAAGGTCACGATTAAGCAAAATGTCCAATTCATTGGCATCGTTGTCACAGATATTTCAAACTAAGTTCATATTGAAATTTATGAAATTTCTACGCCAATAAATACATGTCAAGGTCAAAGGTCAAGGCCAAGTAAAAGGTCAAGAAATAAGTTGCTGCGGCGGAGTCTGGGCCCTACTGGGTGCCCCTATAGTTCATATATATTTCAATGTTTTATTTCTCTTATTGGCTTCATTTTTTTTTTTTTTTTGTAAATGTATATATTTTATGTTAGTTTATCCTTCACTTCACTTCTAACTTGGCTCATGTCTTTTCTCTACCTGGGCCAGATTTTGTATACCTGTACAGTATATATTTAATTATTTTCACTTTGACCTGTCATGCTCATCATCATATGATAAGGATGACATGAGGTTAATGAACTCTCATTGAGAACCTGCCCACGTAAGTTATCATCTCTCTCTCTCTCTCTCTCTCTCTCTCTCTCTCTCTCTCTCTCCCCAAATTTTCTTCGTATTTTTAACTGGTCTTTATTGCTGGCCTTGCTTTTTTCCCTCCCTCCTCCGTCTTCAATGGGCGTTTTTCTTCTCGGCTACTGCTCACGGTGCAGGAAGCTGCCTTTCATCTTTTGTTTCTTGGTATAATTAGGCCTTCAAGTGAGGCCGGGCGTAGGCCGAATCATCTCTCTCTCTCTTTCTCTCTCTCTCTCTCTCTCTCTCTCTCTCTCTCTCTCTCTATATATATATATATATATATATATATACGAATAATAGTACCAGGGTTATGATATACATCTTTATTGCTTAGCTTTCGGAAAATCTATTTCCATCATCAGAGCCTAAAATAGGATACATTGTATTAGTTAAAACATAGTATGATGAATATTTAAAACAGAAAATTTAAAATGAACATACAAAAACTTTATGAAATAAAATAAGAAATTAACATAAAACTATAAAATCAATCTAAATACAAAATAAAAGATCAAAGCGCCAGCGCTATAAACTCACATGAAATAAAATTATACACAATTTAATTCGTACGTTGCCCGGCCCAGGTTTGGTTTTAGTTTGTGCTGGAATATTGCCTCCATTATTATTAAGTCGAGGTTACTCTGCGAAGTGGCCAGGATGGAAAAATTCTCCTTGGACATTGGGTGGTCCTCACTTTGGGAATGGTCTCTGATGGCTGAATGGGGTGGTTTTGCTATATGATTACCCGTTCTAGGTGAGCGACCGAAGTGCTCAGACAATCTTGCACGGTAATGTCTTTCACTTTTTCCAATATACGATGCATTACAGCGATCACACTTATATTTATATATGACACCCGAACAAAGATCATCTGAGACCCGGTCATTAAATTTGAAAAATTTGCTCATAGCATTTGAGGGGGAAAACACGATCTTCAATGATACCTGAGGATAAAATTCACGCACAATTCTACTGCAATGATTTCGTATTTTAAAACTGTGGGACCCCAGATATGGAATAGAAAAGAAGATATTTTTCCGAGGAGCAATTAGTTTCCTTTCACAAGGTGGTAGCGTGAGTTTGCTTAGTGTTTTCCCTATATAAGTATCAGTAAAATTATACGGGAATCCATTGTTATAAAGTAGTTTTTTAATATACGTCAGTTCCTTATGAATGTTGAGGTAATTAGAGCAAAGGTTATACGCTCTATAAGTGAGAGTACAGATAAGATTTCTCTTATATTGTATAGGAATAAAAGAGGAGAATTTAGTGCATAAGACTGTGAACGTTGGTTTCCTGTAGACAGATGTGTTAAACCCAGTACCAAATTTATGAATGTTGATGTCAAGGAAAGATGTTACAATCCATTTCCACTTCACTAGTAAAATTTATATTTTGGTGTTTGGAATTCAAATAGTTTAAAAACAATTGGACATGACTTGGGCTACGAAATAACAAAAACGTGTCGTCGACATACCGTCTATAAAAAAGAGGTTTAAAATCAGTAGGGCATTCATTTAACCAGATCTTTTCATAATAGGCAAGAAAGGCATTTGCGAGA
Source organism: Palaemon carinicauda (assembly GCF_036898095.1). Taxonomy (NCBI): domain Eukaryota; kingdom Metazoa; phylum Arthropoda; class Malacostraca; order Decapoda; family Palaemonidae; genus Palaemon; species Palaemon carinicauda. The sequence goes on along the minus strand of NC_090745.1, from coordinate 111,339,243 downwards.
CTAGGTCCCATAGGGCTACCCATAGCACACCCATCAACCTGTACATAAAACTTTTTATCAAATAAAAACAAACAATCCCTAGCAGACAATCCCAGCAGTTCCTTCATCTCCTTTCTTGTAAAACCATTCACTTGTTCTTCGTCTCCAAACAGCCCTTCCACGCAGATATCTATTGTCTCAGTCAAAGGAATATTAGTGAAAAGAGACTCCACGTCAAAGCTTGCCATTGTACATTTTCCCAAGTTTAAGTTTAAAATTTCTTTAGCAAATGAAAAAGAATCCTTCACTGTATATTCATTCACTGTTATTGGGGCTATTACCGGAACCAAAAATTTAGCTATATTATAATTGTGCGTCCCACAAGCAGACAAAATAGGTCTTAAAGGACAATTATTTTTATGAACCTTTGGCAGTCCGTACATAATTCCTGGCCTAGATCCTGAGCAGTATAGAGATTGGAAAGTTCCGTTTGCAATGACACCATTATTCTTTAATTTCCTTAGGAACCTGTTAACCTTATCTTCATATTTCAGAAGATACGAAAAAGTATCAGATGTTAACGGAGCAAATTTTGACCTGTCATTTAAAATGTCCACCATCTTCCCAACATAAGTATTTTTATCTAATAGTACAACACCATTGCCCTTGTCAGGTCTAGTTATTACAAGATCATCGTTATTTGACAAGTTCTTAAGAATTCCAATAGTTTCTTTGTCTGAATATTTGTTATTGTTGAATGGATTAAAAGAATAAAATGACCAGTTAGCCAAATACCTTAGTGACTGCTTAAAATACCCGATTCCCTTACTCAAGGGATCATAAAAATCTAGAGTAGAAATGGTTTTGTAAAGTTTTTCGAACTGTAAAAAGTGCTGAACATAGTTTAAACGTCGAGGGGGGAAAACAAACTTTAAGCCCTTGGCAAGAGCAGATTTTTGAATATCTGTTAATACCACCTTAGAAAAATTAAATATCACCTTATCACTAGACACATTACAATCATCTACATACCCCAAGTTTTTTAGCTTCCTTTGTTGGATATGCGTTACATGTTGAATTGACTTACAATTGTTAGTTTCAATAAGATTACTTAAATGTATAAAATCAAGATAAGACAATTTGGATTTTAACAGTTGTT
>NC_090745.1:111333081-111337605 GCF_036898095.1 Palaemon carinicauda | reverse complement strand
ATGTGATTTTCTTGGCTCTGTTTGATTGTTTGTATGTTTGTTTGTTTTCCTCCTCGTTATCATACCCAAATGTCTTCTCTGTACATACTAACTTATTCCTTTGTTTGTGCAATAATTTGTCTTTTTCTTCTGCATATCTTAATTTTGTCTTCCGTCTTTTCCTCCTGTGGTCTTATGCAATGTGATTTTCTTGGCTCTGTTTGATTGTTTGTATGTTTGTTTGTTTTCCTCCTCGTTATCATACCCAAATGTCTTCTCTGTACATACTAACTTATTCCTTTGTTTGTGCAATAATTTGTCTTTTTCTTCTGCATCTCTTAATTTCGTCTTCCGTCTTTTCCTCCTGTGGTCTTATGCAATGTGATTTTCTTGGCTCTGTTTGATTGTTTGTATGTTTGTTTGTTTTCCTCCTCGTTATCATACCCAAATGTCTTCTCTGTACATACTAACTTATTCCTTTGTTTGTGCAATAATTTGTCTTTTTCTTCTGCATATCTTAATTTTGTCTTCCGTCTTTTCCTCCTGTGGTCTTATGCAATGTGATTTTCTTGGCTCTGTTTGATTGTTTGTTTGTTTTTCTCCTCGTTATCATACCCAAATGTCTTCTCTGTACATACTAACTTATTCCTATGTTTCTGCAATAATTTGTCTTTATAACTTAATGCTCTGTACATATTGATTTTGTTATAAAGCATTCATATCCTAATAAATGTAAGCCTGTTGCTTTAAAATATGCATAAAATATGCCATAGGTTACCTTATGGCTTGATCACCTTATTGATTTGCCTGCTTTCCTTAGATACCTCAAACTGTTTTGTATACGATTAGGTTCTTGGTATATATAGCCTATATTTCTAATTTTCGTAAATTTCCTTTTCAATAGGTATTATTATGTAAACTAATTTATTCTAGTTTTTTTATGAGCATCTTGGATTTCTTTTATGTGATTTGATATATTTTGCAGTGATTTTTTTATAGGTGATTTATGATTAGAGACGTTTTTATGTATTGGTTTTTTATTGTTATTCTTGTTGTTATTTCTTCTTTTTCTTTCATATACGTCCTATTATTATTATTATTATTATTATTATTATTATTATTATTATTATTATTATTACTACTATTATTATTATTATTATTATTATTATTACTATTATTATTACTATTATTATAATTAGATGTAATTTTTATAAAATATTATAAAGGATATTAATTTACTATAAAGAATTCCCCCAAAATGAGTAAGACTAGTTGAGAATATTTTGATGTTCTTATCATGAAATTGTGATTAAAGCCTACATTGTAAGAGCAACATAAATACTATATACTATATATATATATATATATATATATATATATATTTCACAAAACTAATGTTTCTGAGTAACGGTAAAGAAAGGAAACTTTTTGTGTAGATATAAGAATGGAGAACAATGATATAGAGTGAAAAATAACATTCGGCTTTATGAGAAGTCATGAGGAACAAATATCGAAGGTAGTGATATATAAAATATCTTGCTCTTGCCACGACCAAAGATTATTTATTATTATATTATATTTAGGGTTGTTGTGTTCTATTGGTAACGTCTTTGCCCGCTGATCGCCAGATTGGGGTTCGAGTCCTGCTCAAACTCGTTATTTCCTTTGTCTGGAACCTCACTATCCTTGTGAGCTAAAGATGGGGGCTTTGGAGGAGCCTATAGATTTACCTGTTAAGTTATCAGCAGTCATTGCCTGCCCCTCCCTGGTCCTAGCTTGAGTAAAGAGAAGGCTTGTGCGCTGATATATGTATATATGGTCAGTCCCTAGGGGATTGTCTTGCTTGCTAGGGCAATGTCACTGTCCATAACCTCTGCCATTCATTAGTTGCCTTTAAATCTAAATATTTCAAGGTTTACGATGCTTTAAGCTCTACGATAAGTAAAAAAAAAAACTTTATGAGAACGGTTATATTTGTCGCCACGAGAAGTTCCATCGAATTAGAACCAAACAGATGACTAGGAAATTTTTCTTATATTATTATTATTATTATTATTATTATTATTACATGATTCGAAAAAAGTCTTTTAGTTTGATAACTAGAACGTTCCTTTTTTCGTTTTATTATTACATGATTTAGGAAAAAAGTCTAATTATAGTTTTATGACTAGAACACTTTGTTTTTCGTTTTATTATTATTATTATTATTATTATTATTATTATTACATGATTTAAAAAAAAATCTTATTATAGTTTGTTGACTAGAACATTTTTTTTCTTTTTATTATTGTTATTATTAATGTTATTATTATTATTATCATGATCATTATCATCATCATCATTTCACCATCATTGTTATTATTACATGACTTTCGAAAATAAATTCTTATTATAGGATGACCGAAAAAACCAAGTCATCTCAACACACCGGATAAAGTCTTCGCCCTGAGAAACGGCAATTCCATCGGACTGGAACCAATAAACATGGCTTCGAAGTCCTTTCGGACTGGTATGGGAGGCCTGATTTAATCTCCTTAATGTAGTTTCCGATCCCCTCTCTCTGTCTCTTGTAATGTGCTGGAATGAGTTCTCCTCCTCTTAGGCTCTATCTCTCTCTCTCCTGCAATTTCCTAATAGATGGGTGTCCTTCGCCTAGTCGTGTTTCCTGTGTTTTTTTTTTTCATGTGTCTTGTCTATTATTGTTTTTCTTTTTCTTTTTGTTATTCTTGTTGTTCTTCTTGCCTTTTACCCTGTTTTCGTATTTTTGCCTTTATTCTTAATTGGTGTCCTTCGCCTAGTCATGTATCCACTGTATTCTTTCTTGTGTCTTGCCTATTATTGTTTTTTCTTTTTCTTTTTGATATTCTTGTTATTCTTGATTTTCCTCCTTTTCTCATATTCTTCCATTTATTCTTAATAGATGGGTGTCCTTCGCCTCTTCCTGTTTCCTCTTGCTTCTTTTCTTGTTTCCTTGGCCTCTTGCCTATTATTGTTTTTTCTTTTCCGTTTTCTTCCTCTTATTATTCTTCTTGTCTTCATTCTATTCTCATATTCTTTTCTATATTCATAATAGATGGGTATCCTGTTTCTCTTTTTTATTGTCTTCCCTTGCGTCTTGCCTATTATTGTTTTATTTTCTTTTCCTTTTTTACTTCCTCTTGTTATTCTTCTTGATTTTCATATTTTTCTTATAGTCTTCCTTGTTCATAATATATAGGTGTCCTTCGCCTCTTCCTGATAACTTTTTTTTTCCCTTGCGTCTTGTCCATTGTAATTTTCTCTTCCTTTTTCTTCCTCTTGTTATTCTTCTTGATTTTCATCCTTTTTCTTATATTCTTCCTTTTACTATTTTACTTATCGCCTTCACATATTCCTCTTCCACCCCTCCTCCATCCTACCTCCGTGGTCCTCCTATCCCTTTAGCTGTTCATCTTTTCCCTCTTCTTACCTCTCCTCCTTCTTATTCTTTATCTTCCCCTCCTCCACTTTCCTACATCTCTGCCTTCTCCTCTTTCCTCTTCCTACCTCTCTTCTTCCTTTTCCATTACCTTCCTATCTTTATTCCTTCTTATCCGTCTTTCTCCTTTTATACACTCCTTACCTCTTTTCCTTCTCCTCCTCATTCGTCTTCCTTCTCCCTACTTGTTTTCCTCCTCCTCATTCCTCTTCCCCCTTTATCTCTCTCCTCCTCATTCTTCTTATCTCCCACCTACTCCTCCTCCTCCTCCTCCTCCTCCTCCTCCTCCTCCTCCTCCTCCTCCTCCTCCTCCTCCTTTTCTTCCTTCCTCCTCTTCCATCTTTAAAACTTTCTCCCTCCTCCCTCTCCATTTTCCTATTGCTCTCCCTTCATCACTTTCCTCTTCTTACATCTCTTCCTCCTATTCCTTGAAACCTCTCTCTCTCTCTCTCTCTCTCTCTCTCTCTCTCTCTCTCTCTCTCTCTCTCTCTCTCCTTGCATGTAAATGACTCTGAAGACCCACTCGCGGTCTACACATCCTCTCCGAATCTCTCATAAGGTTCAATGAAACTTTTTTGTTGGTTATTATTTTCACGATGAAGAAATGATGCGAGATAATTCATCTACTCCTCGTTCCGTTCTGCGAATGTTCTGGAAAAGGATCACGGCAAACTGAGCGTTAATACCGACGTTTTATGACGGCGCTTAATATAGGAACCCAGAATAAAAAGCTTTCGACCGACTTCTTTCCTCGTTAAAAGGGTTTGTGGTGGACGATGTGGTAACGTCCCTGACTGGTGAACGCCATACTGTGGTTCAAGTCCCGCTCAAACTCGTTAGTTCCTTTGGTCACTGCAACTTCGCCATCCTTGTGAGCTAAGTATGGCGGGTGGGGGAGCCTGTAGGACTATCTGCTGAGTCATCAGCAACCATTGCCTTGCCCTCCTTGATCCTAGCTTCAGTGGAGAGGGGGTTGGGCACTGATCTTTAGGGCATTGTCCTGCTTGATAGGGCAATGTCACTGTTCCTTGCCTCTGCCACTCATGAGTGGCATTTTAAACCTTTAAAAGCAACTGAGTAACTTCCCT
>NC_090745.1:111318081-111328081 GCF_036898095.1 Palaemon carinicauda | reverse complement strand
TTGTTATACTTAGTGTACCTTTAAATCTGCGTATGTTCATCTAGAATAGGCAAATAAAGGTGCAATCCTGATTATATGTTAATTACAAAATTTATTCATGTAGATATATTATGATGTATATGAATATTATAAATTGTAAAAAATTATAAATGTATATTTCTTGATATAAAAAAGGATTTAAAATGGGTGGCGTTTATGTCACTCATTGTTTAGATCCGTTTATTGGTCTGTTGCAAGTTACAGTCAGTATTATTTCTTAATCTTAGTGCTTTATTAAATCTACCCTCATGATTTTCCGACTTTTTGTTTTAACGATACTGGCAAGGTCATTGTTCAATTCTTAATAGCATTGTATTTCGTGTGTAATTTGTGTAATTAATGGTGCTGCAATTATCCCTTTTCTTATTTATTTTCATCTCTTAATCTTAATGTTGTGATGGCCTATTGGAAACGTCCCTGTCTAGCATTCTGCCGGACTGCAGTTTGAGTCTCACTTTAGCTCGATAGTTTTTTGTAGTGTCTGCAATCTCATCATCCTATTGAGCTAAGAATGGGTGGTTTGGGAAGCCGTTATGTCTATCTGCTGAGTCATTATCAGCCATTGCCTGGCCCTCCCTGGTCATAGCTTCAGTGGAGAGGGTCTTGGTCGCCGATCATATGTATATATGGTCAGTCTCTAGAGCATTGTCCTGCCAGCTAGACTAATATCACCGTCCCTTACCTCTGCCATTCATGAGTGGCCTTTGAACCTTGAAATTTCATCATACCAATGTAACTGCTTATATTATCTCCTTCTCATCCTTCTTCACCTTGTCGTAAACTGACTCGAAGAATCTGAATAATGTCTCAAACTTTAGTAGAATAAACTTTTTTTTTTTTTTTTTAAGTTCACCGCTTTCGGACAAAACTTTCTCTCCTCGCCACCTTTTTAAAATTCCTACATCGACTCTGAACACTCAACACTTTTCTCATCAGTATTTCTCGGATAGAAAAATAAATAACAGGTTTGGAAGTTTCACATTTTAATCCTTGTTAAGGTGTCCACTTGGCAGATGTATTTCATCTGTATTTGGGACCTGGATGTTGAATGGCCTCACCGGTCCCTGTGCCTGGCTTTATCTAATTTATATTATCATTCATCACCCTGACATGAAACACTGCTCACATTTCATTATTATTATTATTATTATTATTATTATTATTATTACTTGCAACGCTACAACATTAGTTGAAAAAGCCGGATGCTATAAGCCCAAGGGCTCCAGCAGGGAAAATAGCCCAGCTAGGAAAGGAAATAAGGAAATAAACGACAAGAGAAGTTTAAGAACAATAATAACATTAAAATAAATCTTACATATATAAACCATAAAAACTTCAAAATAACATGAAGAAGAGAAATAAGATAGGATAGTGTGCCCAAGTGTACCCTCAAGCAAGAGAACTCTAACGCAAGACAGTGTAAGAACATGATACAGAGGGTATTTTTGTTTCATTTACGGAAGTCAATCTTCTGAAACTTGGTACCATTAGCTCGAAACTTGTCTCATTAACTATAAATTTTGGTCCCTTATCTTGCAAAACCTGGCCCCGTTTCGTCCAAAACTTGGTCTTATATTCTTCAAACATTGGTTTGATTTATTCCAAAATTTATTTTTATTTTCATTTAAAGTTTGATCCAGTTTATTGTAGAATTTATTATTTTTCTTCATAGCGTGGCCACCTTTCTTTCAAAACATTATTTTGTTGCTTTCAAAACTAGGTTAAATGTCTTCCAAAGATTGGTTCCATTTCTCCCAAGACTTAGTTTTTATTTATTCTAAAGCTTAATCATATTTCTTATAAAACTTTTTAATTTTTTTTTCAAAGTTTTGTTAATTTTCTTAAAAAATCTGTAATTCTTTTCTTTAAAAGATTGGTTCCATTTCTTGCAAAACTTAATTTCTTCAAAATACTGGTTCCATTTCTTCCAAAACATAATTTTTTTCAAAATACTAGTTCCATATCTTCCAAAACTTAATTTCTTCAAAATACTGTTTCCATTTCTTCCAAAACTTAATTTCTTCAAAAGACTGATTCTATGTCTTCCAAAATTTAGTTTCTTATCTTTAAAATGTTGGTGCCAGCTCTTTCAAAACTTAATTTAATTTCTTTAAAAAATGGTTCCCTTTCTTCCAAAACTTAATTTTAGGTCTTCAAAAGCTTTGTGCCAGTTCTCTCTAAACTTGGTTTCAATTCTGTCAAAACCTTTGTTCTGTCTCCCCTAAAACTAGGTCACATTTCATTTTCCTCAAAGGAAATACCACCAAAGGTACCTCAGTAATATCCCACTAAGCTGTACAGTCTCTGTAACACCAGCCTCCATTGTCACCTTCCTTTCTAAGATCGAACTTCGTTCGGGCCAGCCTCATGAGATTGGAAATGGTATTCAGTGATCCATTCAAACTGCCATATATTAATTATTGATTTTTAATGATTAGATTCATATTTTAGCCTTTTGATAGAAGTTGGATTTGACATAGCTCACATCTCTCTCTCTCTCTCTCTCTCTCTCTCTCTCTCTCTCTCTCTCTCTCTCTCTCTCTCTGATTTCGCTTTCACTTTTATCCTCCATTCACTTCCGATGTAGATCTTTAATTGTTCAACACTTCTTGCCTTCCTGGTAAGAATTATATAAACAGAAAGTCAACGAAAACATGGATACTGAATTCATTATTGGCTTTGTCGTGTTTGTTCTTCTCTATCATCTCCATATTATTATTCTTATGCAAGAAGGTTTCTGTTTATATAATACATAAATAAATAACACAAAGTTAAGACGCCAAAAAGTTCTTCGAGTAAGGCAAACAAATGCGTGGCTGCAAAGACCAAGACTAACAAAGAAGGCAAAGAGAAGGACTTGAAAAAAAAAAACACACAGACAAGCTCCACCTGCGGGCAGATACTTCGAAAAGAAAGTTTTACATTAAAGTTTAATTCGGCCCAAGTTTTTAGTCTTTCGGTTGTTTCGGAATAAATTCCTGCGCTCAGGTGCTCTGTGTGAGGAATGGTTTTAACGATGTGTGGGATTAATTTTTTACATATGTGTTTATGTATGCCTCTTTTTACACGTGTGGAGTGATTGTTTGTTAAGGAACACGATTGTAAGAAGCCTGTAAGTGAGAAAACTTGAAGGTACTAAAGTCGATATAGAGTTTGTCTTGGGGTAGAGTTCTCTTGCTTGGGGGTGCACTTGGGCACAGTATTCTGTCTATTTTCTTGTTATTCTAAAGTTTTTTTTATCGTTTATATATGAAAGATTTATTTTAGTGTTATTGTTCTTAAACTTCTGTAGTTTATTTATTTCCTTATTTCCTTTCCTTACTGGGATATTTTTCCTTGTTGGAGCCCTTGAGCATATTGCATCCTGCTTTTCCAACTAAGGTTGTCTCTTAGCAAGTAATAATAATAATAATAATAATAATAATAATAATAATAATAATAATAATAATAAAGTGAAAGATGGTGAAATCATGATTGATGGTGGTTCTTTAAGATGACTTCGAATTTCCCTTATGACGAAACCGAATCTCATATATAAATATGTAGACGAGAGAGAGTACGTTGTTGATATGAAAGTGGGTCTTGGTCAAGGATCGTCGGTATTTCTGTGGCCTGAATGTTGAAAGAATTTTTTTTAGAAAGAGCTGGAAACACAGTGAAAAGGTCGTGTGATGAAAGAGCTTCGCATGGAGCATGAAGTGTTGATGTTTGCAGAGGATACTGTGTTTGCGAACGATGCCAAAGGTAGGCTACAGGTAGTAGTGAAAGCGTTTTAAATTATTTATTAGAAAATCATTTTAAAAATTGGATTTTACTGTACTGCATGTGTTTCATACACGCTCGTAAACTGTAATGCTATTACTTTTTTATCTCTCGCTCTCTCACGTACTGATAATAGAAAACCTATTTAAGCTTGCCATCGCATGTTTCGCATTGTTTGAATTTTTGTGACATAGTTGCCCTCAACTGTTTGCATATAAGCTCGTTACCTTGTCGAAAAACTTATTCACCTCGCCTCTTTATCCAAACCTAACAGCAACCTCGCTCATTATCAAGGTTGAGCCAATGAAATATCTTTAAAAAAATTTAAAATTGGGAATTTATGCCCTCAACTGTTTATATATAAGCTCATCTTGTTGAATTAACTTACATACACCTCGCCTCTCTGTTAGTACCTAACAACCACCTCATACATTATCAAGCTGGAGTCAGTGAAATATCTTTAAAATTATTTTCAAAATTTTAAAAATTTCTTAGGAATTTATGCCCTCAACTGCTTATATATGAGTTCGTTATCTTGATGAATAAACTTACATTCACCTCGCCTCTCTGTTAGTACCTAACAACCACCTCGTATATTATCAAGCTTGAGGCAATGAAATATCTTTAAAATTCTTTATATTTTTCTTTTTTAATCTCGTACGAATTTATGCCCTCAACTGTTTGTATATAAGCTCGTTATTTTGTTGAATAAACTTACATTCATCTGGCCTCTCCATAGTACCTAACTGCCACCTTGCTAGTCAATGAAATATTACTAAAACTCTTTAAAAATTGAAATTCCTTAAGAATTTAGACTCGATTTAAATTCCATCTTTCGAAGGAGAAACGAAAAAAAACTCGTTTACGCCTGAAAGCGCAATTGACTTTCCAAGACCCTTCGAGACAAGGGAATGTCAGAATCGATTACAAGTGAAGTAATTGTAAAGGAGATGGGTCGACAAGGGAGGGGGACGGGGTAGAGGAATGAGAGATGGAGGATTTAGTGAGGTGAGGAAAGGAAAGGCATTGAGTCAGGTAAGGAGTAAGTAAAGGAGATTGGGGGAAGAGATTGGAGATTTAGAGGATCTAAGGGAGATTAAGTGAATTAGTGAATGGAAAGAAAGAATGAAGAGTTTGTTTATTCAAGGGGCTCGAAAATTGGAGAAGGGAATAGAGTTAGGTAATCAGTAGGGGGCGGGGGTGGGGGGGGGAGTTGTGTGTGTGGTATCTGACCTCCTTGGGGTCAAAGGAGGGGCAAAAAAAGGGAGTTAGGGATTTAGTAGGAGCAAAGAATGAGAGCTAAGGGATGTAAAGGATTGTATTAGATAAGGTTTTAGTTGGAGCGGAGGTGGAGAAGACAAGGAAGTTAGATATATTGGAAATATTTATTTTCATATTTTTGCTTCTTGAAATATTTCATTTTCCTTGTTTTCTTTCTTCACTGGGCTATTTTCCCTGTTGGAGCCCCTGGGCTTGTAGCGTCCTGCTTTTCCAACTGGGGTTATGGCTTGACAAGTATTAATAATAATAGTAATAATAATAATAATAATAATAAAAATAATAATAATAATAATAATAATAATAATAGTCGAGTAGTAAGTGAAGTAAGAATGGAAGAGATTTTGGGAATGGAAGAGAGAGATTGAGGTAAGGAGAGAAGGAAGAGGACTGAAGGCATTGTAAAGAAGGTGGGTGGGTTAATATTGGGAGGGGGGGGGGGTCAAAAGATGAAAATCCGGCGCGCCATCATCAGGGTCTGGTGGACCCCAATCCGAAGTTGAAGCCCCACAAGTGTTGCCAATTTGTCCCGGAGGAGAATGTGGCAGGACGTCGGTGGTGCTTCCCTGGCAAAACACGCGCATATTAATTCTGCCTCAAAGGCCCAACACACACACACACACACTCTCTCTCTCTCTCTCGTTTGTGCTTTTATTGAGAGAGAGAAAGTTATGCGTATTCTCTCTCTCTCTCTCGTTTGTGCTTTTATTGAGAGAGAGAAAGTTATGCGTATGTTGAGAGAGAGAGAGAGAGAGAGAGAGAGAGAGAGAGAGAGAGAGAGAGAGAGAGAGAGAGAGAGAGAGATATACGTATATTAAGAGAGAGAGAGAGAGAGAGGATATGCGTATGTTGAGAGGAAAAAATATACATATGTTGAGAGAGAGAGGTGGAGGATTACTTCGCGAAGTTATGATATTGCATAACGTCTTTTTTGCTCTCAGAGAGAGAGAGAGAGAGAGAGAGAGAGAGAGAGAGAGAGAGAGAGAGAGAGAGAATATTCTTCCCCCTCAAAGGAGCGTAATGAGAGTGACGTCACTGAAGATCACGATGTTGACGCAACAATGCAGCTTTTATTCTTATTCAGAGAAGAAGTGAGATCAAAGCTTTTAAATCATTCACGAAATGAATAAGTCTCTTTTTTTCATCGTTCCTTGTCCCGACAGTGAAAGCGAAGCCCCACGTAGTCCCTCGTTCTATGATTAAGTAATAAATAGGAAGTCTTTGAAGGACAAAAGTCAATTTGAATCATCAGAGGAAACCTTTTTTTATGTGTATTATGGTTATTGTTGTCAGTATGGTTGATATTATTGGTTATTTTTGTTCTTTTTATTGATTTTGTTATTATTTTTATCAATCTTTGTTTTTATTATTTATGCTTTTACCTCCCCTAACGAACTTGGGAGGAGGTTATGTTTTCGCCTCTCTTTGTCCGTTTGTCTGTTTGTTTGTTTGTTTGTGAACAACATCCTGGCCACAATTTTACTCAGAGTAGTGGAACTTTCAGGGATTAATTGTTATGTTGAGACGTGGAAGTGATTCAATTTTAAATTCCTAGGTCAAAGGGTAAGGTCAAGGTCGACCTAATGAACCCTAACCTCGAACAATACGCTGCCGTAGCGGAGATCTGTACTCTCATAGTGATTTTGTAGATTATTATTATTATTATTATTATTATTATTATTATTATTATTATTATTATATTTTTTCTTACCTTGATTACTATTATTATAAATAAATTTTAAGACATGAATCTTGTTGATGGTTTTGATTGTCTTTATTCATCATTGAAATTGCCGTGAAATTTAATTGGGATCCATTAAAACAAACCCAACAATAACCAGAACAACATTATTGTTATTTAGCATAATTTTTCGTCCTCTTTTCGCCAAATTTGAAAGAACATCGGTTTACTTTGTGCTTGGAATCCAAGGACAACGGAACTGCTTGGTGTAAAATTTCCGTCTCTATCCATGCAGAGCTTGGGACTTTTAGCTTCATTTCGGTTTTCTTGGTCCGGGTTCGAATCCTTGGCCGACCAGAAGCTATTATCATAGAGTTAATTCCCTCCTATGTCTCTGATCCCGAGGTAGAGCCAGTTCGATATTAATAGGTATTTATGGCATATATGAATATATTGAAGAACACGATATAATGTGAAGAATTTATCATATGTATATATATATAAATGTATATATATATGTATAACTATATATATATATATATATATATATATATATATATAGATAGATAGATAGATAGATAGATATACACATATATATGTGTGTATATGTTGTTCATTAATATTGATATAAAACCTCTTCAGAATCCATTCTTTGGAGAGGCAGAAAACCGAACAGTGAATACAGAAATAATGATATTAATAATAGCAATGGTATGATTTAAGAGGAATTCGCGTATGTTATTCTTTCGTAACCTTTAAAAGCGAAAATATTGAATAAAATATTATACGATGCAATAGTTTAACAGTTATAAGATCTATCTACCGTATCATTTAATATTTGATAATGAGATTTCTCTCAGTTATATTACTTGTATTTTGACTTAGGTTTCTTATTTGCTTTCATGCCTTATGAAACCGATATTATTATTATTATTACCTCTGCCAACGAAGTTGGAAGGAGGTTATTTTTCGGCCCCTGTTTGTCTTTTTGTGAACAACTTCCTTTCCATGATTTTACTCCTAAAGTAGTGAAACTTTCAGGGATTAATTGTTATGCTGAGAAGTGGAATGATTTGATTCAGGGAAAGGCAAGCTGGTTTCGAGAAATAACCTGCCATGGCAGAGGTCTGCACTCAGAGTGCTTTTCTAGTTATTATTATTATTATTGCTATTGTTATTATTATTATTATTATTATTATTATTATTAAATTGCTTTTAACAGGCAGACAGCAAAACTCACTGTCTATGTACATTGTTTTCTAACTGAATATCTCCAGCATGAGAGAAAGAGAAACACGCCCCATTTCTCACACCCCCAATTTGACATTTTCTACTCATCGTCTGAATCGAGTATCGGAAAATAAAAAATGATCTTTGTTTACCGCCAACAACTTCCGTTGATAAAAATTCTTACACCCCAATTTGACATTTTCTACTCATCGTCTGAATCGAGTATCGGAAAATAAAAAACATTCTTTATTTACCTCCAACAATCTCCGTTAATAAAGATTCTTACTTACAATCAGCAAGCCCCGTCAAATAATGAACAGCTACCAAACATAGATTACATATACTTTAGTTTTGTCCGACTGTCCTTCTCTAACAATCCGGTGATTGTTAGAAGGCTATCCAATCAGTTGCCTCATTATTATTTATATTATTGTTGTTGTTGTTGTTGTTCAAATTGTGCAGACATTTATACGGTAAAAACTCCAAAACACGTCAATTTGAAAAGCAAGATTCACCAGTACAGAATGAAGATTTATGAAATGAGGAAGCCAAAAGAGGCTAAAATCACTTCCAAATCTTTGTTTAGACTGCATCTATAATGTTTACAACTCTTCCATAAGGCTAAAATCACTGCCAAATCTTTCCTTGGACATCTTCTATTACGTTTACAACGCTTCCAGAAGAGAATAATAATCATGGAAACGAAAATCAACCAACAGCTAAATGTAATCTCGCATAATAGCAAGATAATCAGCAAACTTAAGGCAGTGATGATTGATGACGACAAATAAAAACAGTCCCATAAGAATGGAAAGTTGCAAGTTGGGAAGTTATAAGATATGAGATACAATTGTTTCGTCATAGCTCGAGGCATATCCTTTTGAGTCCTCGCTGTTTGTCTGTCACGGGATATTGGACGGAGCTGGAATGTAAATATGCAAATATTCGTCCACTCGTTGGGAGAAAAGTTTTTCTTCATTCCGCCCTAGCAATGCTCTGGGAGTTGTGGAAAATCATCTTAAAGGTTTAAAGGCTTGAAGGCCGCTCATAAATGGTAGAGGAACGGGACAGTGGCATTGCCCTATCAAGCAGGACAATGCCCTAAAGACTATCCATATAAGATGTTATAAGTGCCCAAGCCCCCTCTCCACCCAAGCTAGGACCAAGGATGGCCAGGCAATGGTTTCTGATGGCTCAGGAGATAGACCTACAGGCTCCCCCATACCCCCCACCCTTAGCTCATAAGGATGGTGAGGTTGCAGTGACCAAAGGAACTTACGAGTTTGAGCGGGACTCGAACCGCAGTCTGGCGTTCACTAGTCAGGGACGTTACCACATCGGCCACCGCAACCTTAAAAAAGGAATAGGGACTAACCAAGTTCATAGAAATATAATGTTTTTGGTATGTATATAAATCAACATTATTATCATCATCATCATCATCAGCCATATCTAGGTGCACTGCAAGACAAAGGCCACAAACATATCCTCCCACTCGCGTCTGTTTGTCTTTCTATGCCAGTTTAAACCCGCAAATTTTCGTAGTTCGCCAATCCAACCTCTTCTCTTCCTTGCCTTGCTTCTATTGTAATCTCTAGAGTCCCATTCTGTTGTTCTTAATGTTTATCTTTTATCTGTCATTCTCATTATTTGTCTTGTCCATGCCCATTTCTTTTTCTTACATCATAATCGGAGTAAATATATATATATATATATATATATATATATATATATATATATATATATTATATTATTATTATTATTATTATTATTACTTGCTAGGCTACAACCCTGTTTGGAAAAGCAGGATGCTAAAAGCCCAGGGGCTCCAACAGGGAAAATAGCCCAGCGAGGAAAGGAAACTTGAGGGAAAAATAAAATATTTCAAGAAGAGTAACATTAGATTGAATATATATATATATGTATATATATATATATATATATATATATATAAATATATATATATATACAGTATATATATACATATATATACATATATATATATATATG
>NC_090745.1:111305581-111310581 GCF_036898095.1 Palaemon carinicauda | reverse complement strand
ATGCCGGCGAAGCGTTGCTTTTGGGTGGTTTCCAGCTGGGTGAGAGGTTGGGGGCTGTTGAGGGGGGGGGGGGGGGGTTAGTTTAGGTTTGATGACAGTTGGGAACAGGTGTAGGGCGTGTGAGGTCTCCTATTTAGTGATGGATGTTAGGAGAGAGAGAGAGAGAGAGAGAGAGAGAGAGAGAGAGAGAGAGAGTCACTCGTGACAGTACGCAAAGGATTTATACTGATTTTGTTTTCGTTTTGTTTGAGAGAGAGAGAGAGAGAGAGAGAGAGAGAGAGAGAGAGAGAGAGAGAGAGAGAGAGAACGCTAAGGATTTACATTGAACTTGTTTTCGCTGAGAGAGAGAGAGAGAGAGAGAGAGAGAGAGAGAGAGAGAGAGAGAGAGAGAGAGAGAGAGAGTCACTCGTGACAGTACGCAAAGGATTTATTATGTTGTTTTTGTTTTGTTTGTTTGTTTGAGAGAGAGAGAGAGAGAGAGAGAGAGAGAGAGAGAGAGAGAGAGAGGAGAGAGAGAGAGAGTGTGTGTGTGTGTGTGTGTGTGTGTACATGTTTTTGCTGAGAGAGAGAGAGAGAGAGACTCGTGACAGTACGCTAATGATTTATACTCTTGTTGTTGTTGTTATTGTTACTCATGTTTATTAGTGCTTTAACCAGTGATGAATTTAGAAGATTATGTCTAGTTCTATGTCTGTCTGTCCATTGTAATCAGATGAAAAGGTCGATTGGAAGGGAGTTTTGTGGATATATACGGATTCGGAACTTTCGTTTAGGCCTATCCATTATACATCTAACATTTATGGAGATTAATTTGTTGGTTACAGTAGCTTTGTTGTCTGTATAGGGATATATTTTTTTTTCTAGTTTATACATACACATATATATTTATTTATTTGTATATATGCATATATATAATGTTTATATATATATATATATATATATATATATATATATAATATATATACACATATATATATATATGTATATATATGTATATATATATATACATATATACACACATATATACAAATAAATAAATATATATGTGTGTATATAAAGTAGAATATATATATATACATATACATATATATATATATATATATATATATATATATATATATATATATATATATATATATATATATATGTATATATATATATAAACATATCCACCTGTTTACGCCAATGCCTAAGCTTTCACAACATCAGATAACATCTCCATCAATGAAACAGCAACTATATGAGAGAGAGAGAGAGAGAGAGAGAGAGAGAGAGAGAGAGAGAGAGAGAGAGAGAGAGAGAGAGAGAGAGAGAGAGATTAAATTATCGATGAAATCCTTTCAAAGGAGAAATGTAGATCCTCAGGGCTGACAGATTTTCAAAGGCTGCGTGACGTCACACACATGCGAGTGATAATGTTATCTAAATACCACATTAAACTCGGCGTCCATCATCCATCGAGTTCACATACAGCATTTCTATTAGGTATGTGGAGTTATGCGTCTGATGACTGATTAAATTATTTTTTTCTTTCCGTTGTACCTGTGAAGTCGTGTTATTGGTGTTTCCTTTATGGATTATTATTATTATTATTATTATTATTATTATTATTATTATTATTGTTGTTATTATTATTATTATTATTATTATTATTTTTATTTACTCTCATAGTATCGTTATTGCCTAATATTATTATCATAATTCTCATTATTATTTTTATTAATATTATTATTATTATTAATTATATTATTAATAATTATTTTATTATTATTATGTACTCTCTTAGTATCGTTATTGCCTATTATTTTTATTATTATTATTATTATTATTATTATTATTATGATTATTATGATTATTATGTACTCTCTTAGTATCGTTATTGCCTATTATCAATATTATTATTATTATTATTGTTATTATTATAATTATGTACTCTCTTAGTATCGTCATTTCTTCCATGGGCGTACCTGCTCATGCGTAAAATCTTTATTTATTACAGTTACTTTGTATGAAAAAGAATAAACGGTTTAGTCACTATTTAGGCTACTTACTTTCTTAATGCTTAGTTTATCATTCATGATAATCTCTCGGAAGGGCATTTTTTTTTTTTTTTCAGCAACTCAAATTTTCCATAATAAACGTCTCGCACAAAAAAAAAAAAAAATCCAAAATTTCTCCTTTCTCAAATTTTTCACAAAAAAGGATCTCTTTCATTCATATTTCCATTTTAAAAATTCCTCCATCAAATTTTCTTCACCCAACTTTGTTACCCTCGATTTTTTCCTTCAAAATCTTCCTTTCTTTTTAATATTTCTTACAAATTTTTCCCTAAAAAAAAATCTTTTGAAAACCTTACCTTCTTCAGATTTTCTTTCTTTCAAGGTTTCTTTCCAAATCTTAAACTTCCCTTAAATTTCCCTTAGGAAACATCCTGTTATTAATATTTCCCTTTCAAAATCTTACCGACGTTCAGATTTTCCTTCCAAATTTTCTTTTTAATCTTCCTTCTCCGATTTTCATCCCAAATCACATTTCCATTTTTGTAAACTTTCCGTATCTCAGATTTACAGATGTGTTTCTTCTTTACGCTTTCCTTCAGGTTCAATTCCCCCTTTCCACCTAATTTTCTCAGATTTTCATCCTTGATTTCATTGAGAAAATGACTCATATTTATTCCCTCCACCTTCCTCTGCAAGAGATTTTCCTTTTCAGTTGCCCATTCCTCAGATTTTTCTTCTCATTTTACTTACACTTTGTCCAGATTTAATTCCCCTAACATCTAACGCTTCTCTCTTTTGCCTCCCTCAGATTTCCCTCTCTCCTTCCTTTTTCCACAGATTTCCTCTTCCCACAGAGTAACCTTCTTGCTTTCCCCTTTGTTATTCTTCCTCCTTGATTTACTCGTAGATTATATTGCCACTCACATTGCCCTCCCTCAGATTTTACCCTCGGGTTCCCTTTTCTCAGATTTTACCCTCTGCTTCTGTTTTCTCAGATTTTCTGTTGTCTCAGATTTTACCCTCCGCTTCCCTTTTCTCAGATTTTACCCTCTGCTTACCTCTAATTCCTTCACAATTCCCTGCAACTTCCCCTTTCTTCCTTCAATTTCCTACTCTTCATTTTCAGATTTCCTTCTTGATCTTTTCCTTTCTATCCTTCTTTATTCAATTTCCTACTCCTCATTATCAGATTTCCTTCTTGATCTCCCCTCTATCCTTCCCTCAATTTCTTACTAGCTATTTTCAGATTTCGTTTCTCATCTTCCCCCTTCTATCCTTCTTCTTCCTTCAATTTCCTACTCCCCATTTTCAGATTTCCTTCTTGATCTTCCCTCCTATCCTTCCCTTAATTTTCTACTAGCTATTTTCAAATTTCGTTCCTCATTCTTCCCCCTTCTATCCTTCTTCTTCTTTCAATTTCCTACTCCCCATTTTCAGATTTCCTTCTTGATTTTCACCCTCATATTCTTCCTTTAATTTTCTACTAGCTATTCTCAGATTTCGTTCCTCATCTTCCCCCTTCTATCCTTCTTCTTTCAAGTTCCTACTCCCCATTTTCAGATTTCCTTCTTCATCCTCCCCCTTATCCTCGGCCCCCTCTCAACGACCCTCTCCTCTCCCCCCCCCCCATTTACCTCAGATTTGAGTACAATTTTATTTGAATTCAATGTTGGCTGCAGAGAAAAAAAAACTCGTTAGTGGAATTTTATGCTGCGTAATTAAATCCTCATATTGTTTTTCAGCGCCGAATATGAGATAAAAAAGAAAAAGATATTTCGTACATAAAGTGTTGTTCACATCACATGGGTCAAGATTTTTTTTTTTTGGGGGGGTGGGTGGGGGGGGGGGGGCGTTGGAATTAATCACCACATGCAAAACACATATGATATTTCAATCCTCTGGTAAATGATTGTGAACAATGTTATTAATTCATTGCGTTTTTGTGCTAGGCTTTTCGTTTTTAAATATAATGTATACATTTTGTATTATCATAAGGAAAGCTGTGACATTTACATGCCGACAGATGTGGTATTACTTATGTTTTACTTCTCTGACAAAAAGTAAAATGTTTGTAAAGGTAGTTTTTATTGTTATTGTTATTATTATTATTATTATTATTATTATTATTATTATTATTATTATTATTATTATTATTATTATTTTATTATTATTATCAATATTATTTTTATTATCATTTTTATTATTATTATCATTAATTATAATATTAATATTGTTATTTTTATTATTATTATTATTATTGTTATTGATATTATTATCAATGTTATTAATATTATCATTATTATTATTATGATTGTTGATATCAATATTATAATTATTATTATCATTACTATTACTGTTATCATTTACAGTAACAAAAACAACTACACCATTATTTAAATTGTCACAAAAGCGTTACCAGGACAGAGAGAGAGAGAGAGAGAGAGAGAGAGAGAGCCACTCTCTCTCTCTCTCTCTCTCTCTCTCTCTCTCTCTCTCTCCTCTCTCTCCTCTCTCTCTCTCGCAACCATAATTTATGGTGACATTTGTTCTTTACTTCAATTTATGTAATTTCTCATGAAAGAATCACATTTGAGTTTTAATGTCGTTTGAATTATTGACGACATTCCAATTGTTTTCGTTTAAAAACTTTCGTAATTGGGTAATTACGTATTTGTCTTCTCCAGAATTATTAACGTGTCTTTATTTTAATCATTCTCTTCCACTCTTTTTAGTTGTACAGATTTATCAATATTCGTTTCTCCCCTTCTTCACTTTCTGTTTTTATGTTTTATTTCCTTCCTCCGGTGTATTTCATTTCCTTCAGTTTTTTTTTTCTATTTTTCCCTCCCCTTTTAAACGTTTTTATTTTTCTATTCTTTCCATCCTTTATGTCAACCCGTTCCCTACGGTGAGTAATAATTTTTTTTTTTCATTCTTAGATTTTTCTTGTTTCATATCTTTTCTTTTCGTCTTTTTTTATCTTCTTTTTCGTTATTTTTT
>NC_090745.1:111295581-111300581 GCF_036898095.1 Palaemon carinicauda | reverse complement strand
ATTAGTTATTACTTCTCTTGTAGTTTATTCATTTCCTTTCCTCACTGGGCTATTTTTTCCCGGTTGGAGCCCATTGGCTTATAGCATCTTGCTTTTCCAGCTAGGGTTATAGCTTAGCATATAATAATGATAATATCGGCAATGATTGTCTTATTCTTTAAAACCTTAAGACATTGGAAAGATGGAAGTTCCAGGGTCAACATAGATGATATATGCAGAAAGTAGGTACCTCCGAGATTGTGTAATATGTAAATAATGCGTAATGGGCAGATTGGACATACTCTTCAAAGGATACTTGCATGGAGACAATAATTCTGGTCCTATGAAAGCCAACGAATAATTACTGCATGCATGAAAGTTCATCGCAAAAAAAAAAAAAAAAGAAATCCCAATAATAAAAGGACAATACGCTTCCAGTTGTTTTTTATTTATTTATTTATTTATTTATTTATTTATTTTTTTTGCATGCTCTTGTATTTTAATATCACAATTGCACGAACATTCCATATTGTCCGGCTTTCATCCATAAATAAAACTCATAAACTCACTGACGTATTCTTTCTGTTGTTTTTGTTGTTGGAGAGAAATAACGAGGTCTTTTTGCATAGGAGAATGAGAGAGGATTTTTCTTTAATCATCTGAGATATATATATATATATATATATATATATATAATATATATATTAATATTATTATATATATAGAGAGAGAGAGAGAGAGAGAGAGAGAGAGAGAGAGAGAGAGAGAGAGAGAGAGAGAGAGAGAGAGAGAGAGAGAGAGAGAGAGAGATTCGATTCCAGAATTGCCAGAAGCATTTTTTTCAGAATGCGCTTTGCTGCACAAAAAAAAATATATAAAAAAATATAAAAAAAAAAATAAAAAAGATATAAACTGTTCTGTACCTGGTTGCATGGCAAAGCTTATTATTGTCTCGAGTCTGTGTCGTTTTTGGAATCCATTCGTGCAACGGAAACACTGCATACAATATACCGGTTAATATTTGGGGGCCTGAAATGCGCCGCTAAACAAAAAGATCTTTTGTGCTCGATGCAATTGAAATTCCGCGCGAGTTTCTATTCCTCCTCCTCCTGCTACTCTTTCGCCTTCTCCTCCTCTTCTTCCTCTTCCTCTCCCACTCTTCTTCTTTCCTACTCCTTTTCTTTTCTTCTTCTACCCCTCCTTCCTCTCTCCCACTCTACTTCTTTCCTACTCCTTTTCTTTTCTTCTTCTCCCCCTCCTTCCTCTCTCCCACTCTTCTTCTTTCCTACTCCTCTTCTTTTCTTCTTCGCCTCCTCTTCCTCCTCTTTCCCACTCTTCTTCTTTCCTACTCCTCTTCTTTTCTTCTTCTCCTCCTCCTCCTCTTCTTTCTCTCCCACTCTTCTTCTTTCCTAATCCTTTTCTTTTCATCTCTTCCTCTGCTCTCCCACTCTTCTTCTTTCCTACTCCTCTCTTTTTCTCCTCTCCCTCCTCCTCTCGCCCACTCTTTTTCTTTCCTACTCCTCTTCTTTTCTTCTCTTTCTCTCCCACTCTTCTTTCCTACTCCTTTTCTTCTCCTCCTCTTCCTCCACTCCCGCTCTTTTTTCCTACTCCTTTTCTTCTCCCCTCCTCTACCTCCTCGCCCACCCATCTTCTTTCCTACTCCTCTTCTTTTCTCCTCTCCCTCATTCCATGCTCATTTCCCAATCTTCGTACCTACTCCTCTTCTTAGTTCTCCTTTTTCTCGATTTTTCTTCTTTCTTCCTTATACACCTCCTCATGTCCCTCTTACTCTTGGTCTCCGTTCCTCTTTCCCCATCCTTATCCGTCCTCATTGTCTATTCTTCCTTTATTCATAATAGACCCAGAGTTTTCCTCTTTTCCCTCTTTTAATTTCGACCCCCAACTCACTGTCTTTCCTTTTCTTATACCTCCTCATAAATTTCCTATTTCTCTTTCTTACCATCTTTCCCACGCTCTTCCTCATATTCATCCATACTGACATCTTCCTCATCTTTCTTTCTCCCTCTCTTTACATCTCTTCCTAAGTTTTTTCCTTCTCTCTCCTTCTCTCCCATTTACCTACCCCATAGATATCTTATTTCTCCTTACTTGTATTTTTCTTACGTTCTTTTTCAATTCTTCTATACTGTTATCTTCATCTGCCTATCTCCTTCTTTTAACATCCCTCTACTTAGGTTTTTTCCTTCTCTCTCCTTCCTCTCCCCCATTTCCCTACCCCAAAGATATCTTACAACATTTTCCTCCATTTTTCCCACGTTCTTATTTCTATCCCTCTATATTGACATCTTCCTTATCTTCCTATCTCCTCTTTGCATCTCTTTTTCTAAGTTTTTTTCCTTCTCTCTCCTTCTCCCTCTACCCCATTTCCCTACCCCATAAATATCTTACCTACATTTTCCCTCCTTTTTTTTATTCCTCCATACTGTTATCTTTATCTCCCTATCTCCTTTTCTTTACATCTCTCTTCCTAATATTATACCTTCTCTCCTTCTCCCCCCCCCCCCATCGTCTACATCCCCTATCTCCGCTTTACATCTATTTTTCTAAGTTTTTTCCTTCTCTCTCCTTCTCCCTCTACCTCATTTCCCTACCCCATAGATATCTTACCTACATTTTCCCCTCGTTCTTTTTTTTATCCCTCCATACTGTTATCTTTATCTCCTATCTCCTTCTCTTTACATCTCTCTTCCTAATATTATACCTTCTCTCCTTCTCCCCTTCCACCCCTCCCACACATCTTCTACCTTCCCCTACACAACGAAAAAAAGCTCGCACGAGTCCTGTACTCCCGCTGATATTATTATTATGATTATGGCGGCCTTCGTCGTTAGGAGCGCCATTGCAAAGTTTTCAAGCGTCAAAATATGAAATCGTTTGTTGTTTTCCTCGTCGGAACTTCGAGCAGCGGCAACAGCAACAACAGCTCTGTTGTCTCATCAGTTTCTGCTTGTTGCTGGCCATCGGAAAGCCCTTGATTATTCCCTGCGTGATTTCCCTTTTTTTCCATTCTAACACACCTTGTTGTTGGTTTTTTTTTTTTTTTTTTTTTTTTTTTTTTTTTTTTTTTTTTTTTTTTTCTTTTTTTTTTTTTTTTTTTTTTTTTTCATTGTTTCTCTTCGGTAGATTGCATATTTTCGAGTTTATTTTATTATTATTATTATTATTATTATTATTATTATTATTATTATTATTATTATTTTATTCTCTTTCCATTGAAACGCATTCTGTTTTTTTCTCTTTTCTCTTTTTTTCTATTTGGTAGATCGTATGTTACCAAGTTTAATTTGTTATTATTTTATTATTGCTTTATTTTTTTCTTTGGCCTATTCTTATTCTTTTGGTTATCGTGGTTTTGATAATCAATTTCCGCTTGCGTTAGAGGTATATGGCTTGTTGGTAATTAATAATAACTATTTTTCCCTGTTGGAGTCCTTGGGTTTATAGCATCCTGCTTTTCCAACAAGGTTGTAGCTTAGCTAGTAATAATAATAAGTTTCTGTATTACATAGTGCATTGTTTGAGACCGAAGCGAGATTATGAAGTGTAATGATAAATTTTATATTTTTATACTTCGTAATACTTCTCTTTCTTTTTCTATTTCCTTATATTCCGACAAATGATTGTTACCCTTTTGAAAAAAATATAAAGAAAGAAAAAAAATTATTTCTGCTTACGGCTCTGGGTTACAATGAAGCCAAAACTCATTACAGCGAAGGAGCGAACGTTTTAGGGTACTCTCTCTCTCTCTCTCTCTCTCTCTCTCTCTCTCTCTCTCTCTCTCTCTCTTTATGTAATCTCGGTGTTTTAAAAGGTTATATGTATATCTAGAATTTTATGGTGAATGTTCATACCACAGTATTACCTTTAAGCATTTATTTACAAAAAAAAAAAAAAAAAAAAAAAAGATTTGATGAGACAAGTTACGTGAATATAATGCTAATTTGCGTATTCATTGATATAAGATACACACTAATGATATAATGATTTTAGTTGCTGACTAAAATTACTATTTTTTCATAGATTTATTGAATATTGATATGAGCTTATTAGTTACGGACACAAACTGTGCTTTGATCAACATAAGAAAAAGTGTCTTTGAATTTCATAAAGGATTTTACACTATTTAGTCCGATAAAAGATTGAACTATTTCATTTTCCAGTTGTGAGGAAATTGACAGATTTCACACAAACTGTGTATTGATCCACATAAGAAAAAGTATCTGATAATCATAAATGATTTTACACAATTTAGCCCGAGAAAAGATTGAACTATTTAACTTTTTGATTGTGAGGGAAAGGATAAAAAAAAAATAGATTTCACACAAATTGTGTATTGATCAACTTGAAAAAGTATCTTTGAAAATCATAAAGAAATTTACATAATCTAGTCCAAGTAAAGATTGAACTACATTTTTCAGTTGTGGAGAACGAAATAGAAAAATGACAGATTTTACACAATTTGTGTATTGATCAACATAAGAAAAAGTATCTTTGAAATTTATAAATGATTTCAAACAATTTAGTCCGAAAAAAGATTGAACTTTTTCATTTTTCGGTTGTAAAGGAAATGAAAAAAAAGACAGATTTCACACAAATTGTGTATTCATCAACTTTAAAAAGTATCTTAAAATCATAGAGGATTTTACACAATTTAGTCCGAGAAAAGATTGAACTATTTCATTTTCAGTTGTGAAGGAAATGAAAAATATAACATATTTCACACTAATTGTGTTTGATCAACAAAGGAAAAAGTATCTCTGAAATTCACAAAAGATTTTACACAATTTAGTCCGAGAAGAGATTGAACTATTTCATTTTTCAGTTGTGGAGAAGGAAATTAAAAAAAATGAGATTTCACACAAATTGTGTATTGATCAACAAAAGAAAAAGTATCTCTGAAATTCACAAAAGATTTTACACAATTTAGTCCGAGAAAAGATTGAACTATTTAATTTTTCAGTTGTGGAGGAGGAAATTAAAAAAAAAATAGATTTCATACA
>NC_090745.1:111283081-111290581 GCF_036898095.1 Palaemon carinicauda | reverse complement strand
ATATTTTCTTAGCTGGGCAATCTATCGTCTTCTCTCGCTTTCCTTGCTTCTTTTGCTATCTCTAGGGACCCATTCCGGGATTTTTTAATGTCAATCTATTATCTGTCATTCTCATTATATGTCTTGTCCAAATCCGTTTATATTTCTTATACTTTAGAACATGCTCTACTTGTATCCTCTCATATCCATGCTGCTCTTTTACGGACTCTTAGTGTTATATGTCTGTGTGTATATATATATATATATATATATATACTGTATATATATATATATGTGTGTGTGTGTGTGTGTGTGTGTGTGTATGCGTGGTGTGTAGCTCCTCATAAATCTATCCCTAAATCTCAAACTAGTGAACGTAGAGCAATATGATGCATGGTACATTTATAAAAAAAAAAAATGTATTACTCGATAAGAATCTATCCATTTATTTTTCCTTGTCTGTGACGACCTGAACTTGGCAGCAAGAAGCACAGGCATAAGATAAAGAAATCCAATAACAGAGCGAGAAATCCCAGCGCGATGGTCGCATTATTTTGTGCATAATAACTAGCCAAGAAATGTAATTTTGGGCTTCTGCTTTACATAAAGTACTACACCTCCCGTTGTGACCTGCAACAGAAGCTCTCCTCTTGCTGATTCGCTTCTTTTGGGCTTTCATGCAATTGCCTTCTTGTTTGTTATGCTTTGCATAACGTGTTTTTGTTTTGCCGATGCATATTTTTTTGTGTTCATGTTCTCTGATTCGCTTCTTTGGGTTTTCATGCAATTGCCTTCTTGTTTGTTATGCTTTGCATAACGTGTTTTTGTTTTGCCGATGCATATTTTTTTGTGTTCATATTCTCTGATTCGCTTCTTTGGGTTTTCATGCAATTGCCTTCTTGTTTGTTATGCTTTGCATAACGTGTTTTTGTTTTGCCGATGCATATTTTTTTGTGTTCATGTTCTCTGATTCGCTTCTTTGGGTTTTCATGCAATTGCCTTCTTTTTTGTTATGCTTTGCATAACGTGTTTTTGTTTTGCCGATGCACATTTTTTGTGTTCATGTTCTCCTTGATTTCTTTTTTGCATTGTCTTGTGTCGCTGTTTATTTTCTGGTCTTTGGTGTTTATTTTTGGGGGATGTGTATTATCTGCTATTTTTTCTGCATGATTATTTTTGCATTTTTGTATGTATTTATGAGCTTTTGATCTTTTCGCGAAGCATTTTTTGTTTTTGTTTTTTCTTATGTAGTTTTGAGCTTTTTGTTCAAATGTTTTTAATATATTATATTTATGGTGTGTTATTTTTCATTCAATAGATTTTGTATATTTTTTTTTTATTAATCTTCATTTAGATTTTTCAAATTTTCTGCGTCATTTTCTTGTATCCGTATCTTTTATCATAATGTTTTTGTTGTGTTTGTTTATATTTTCATGTGGGTTTTTTTTTTTACTCGTATTTCTTCAATTCTTTCGTCAAGTTGTAACGATTTTTTAACATTTTAATTTTGGTTTACTATGTGGTTATCATCTTTTTCAATTGTAATTATTGCTTGTTGCATTAATGGGTACATTATAGAACATAGAATTGAAACAACATGCCTTCGCCCTTTTAGCATTCTATTAAAGGAAACAAGAGGGTGATATCTTGAGAGAGAGAGAGAGAGAGGAGAGAGAGAGAGAGAGAGAGAGAGAGATGGCAATATGTTTTCTAGTATGGGGATAATTAATAACTAGTCTATGCTCTCCCTAATTTTTTTCATTTATTATTATGGCATTTATATTTAGATAGAGTTAACCTATAGATCTAGGTAGACGAGTTGGTATTGTGTAATTTTAATATATATATATATATATATATATACACATATGTAATTATATATATACAGTATATATATACATACATATATTATATATATATATATATATATATCATACATACATACATACATGTATACATACATATATATAATTTATATATATATATATATATATATATCATACATACATACATACATGTATACATACATATATATAATTTATATATATATATATGTATGTATGTATGTATGATATATATATATATATATATATATAAATTATATATATGTATGTATACATGTATGTATGTATGTTGATGATATATATATATATATATATATAATCATATATGTATGTATATATATACTGTATATATATAATTACATATGTGCATATATATGTATATATATATATTATATATATAAATTTAGTATACATATATAACACATTTATTATATATATAAATTTACCTGTATCATATATTATACAGAGTATATAACACATATATTATATATATATAAATTTACCTGTATCTGTATCATATATTATACAGAGAGAGAGAGAGAGAGAGAGAGAGAGAGAGAGAGAGAGCATCTTCCATCTGAGGACATCTGAGAATGATTAAATATCAGTCGAAAAGACAGCGAAACTCAAAATTCAAGTTTTCACTTATTTTATTTTTTTTTTTACAACAAACTCGTTATGGTGTGAAAGAAAGAAATGATCATCTCTACATGATTAGACAGTTTATTGACATTTATCGTCTTTTCGTCTATTTCTTAAATTTTTGTCTGATTTTGTTTATAAAATGTCTTAGATTTTTAGTTTGTTTGTTGTTTTTGGATAGTTCTGCTCGTTCTATTTCATCTCTTGGATTTTACCATCATTTCCAATACTTTCTTCATTAGGTTTATGGTGTTTTCTGACAGTTTTCCTTGATCCTGTTTACGAACTTTTTCCACCCTTCTTTGGTACTGATTCCAATCAATAATTTTTTTTAAAATTTAGGTTCATTTCTTCTTTACTTGCTTCCATTACATCCAGTAGCTAAGAGTACATATTTGTATTGCTAAACTAAACTCATCAAATTTTTTATTTTTTTATAGAAGCATTTATTTTCTTTTTTGAATTTATTTTTTTCTCTTTTTTTCCTTAGATCTAGACACATTTAACTTATCACTATTCTATGATCTTTTGGTTTTAACTTGTTTAAACACTATTACGTGTTTAACTAAATTAACTTTTCACTGAGAATTAAATCTTTTTGGGCTTCTCCTTGTCCATTTTCTAGGTTCCATTTTATATTTTTTTTTTCATGATTTTAAGATTGTTTCTTTTTGCAAATTCTACAAGCATGTCTCCTCTGTCATTCCTTGTGCCTACTCCAAATTTACCTACTGCTGATTCTCCTCTCTTTTCTAGACCTACTTTGATATTGAAATCACCCAAAACAAATATAAATTGAGCCATTTTTTCATAGATAGCCTATCTCCAGATCTTCATGAAATGTTTCTATTTCTTCCTCTGTATGGGAGATTGGTGCATACCCTTAAATGATCTTCAGTTTATACTTCTTACTTAGCTTGATTTCTAATTCTGCAATTCTATCACTAATACTACAAAATTCTTTTGTTACATGCAACATTTTTATTAAAAAGACAACACACTCAATTTTTTTTGTTCCTTTCATGTCCTCTGAAGCAAGATATATGAGCCGATTTTAACTCTTGAAGATTCACCAGTTCTAATTTCACCAAATCCTATCATATTGTGTGTGTTTGTATGTATGTATGTATGTATATATATATATATGTATGTATATATATATATAATATATATATATAATTTATATTAAATATTTATTGATTTATATGTATTTATACTCATATAATATATTTATAAATGACTATGTGTTTACGATATATATATATATATATATGTGTATATATATATATATATATATATACACACATATATATATATACATATATATATATGGAAACATATAAAGAAAGATAGGAAGAAATGAATCAAATAAAATTTCTTATCAGAAATGCCTACTATGCAGAATATATCGGTATTCCCTCACGATACTACATAAGCTGGTGGTTCCTTTGATTTCCTGCAAGTGGGTCACACCAATTTCCTTTACGCGGATGCCATCTCTCTCTCTCTCTCTCTCTCTCTCTCTCTCTCTCTCTCTCTCTGCTCACATGCTATAAAACATTCTTCATGATCGCCAGACTGGGGGTTCGAATCCGTTCAAACTTGTTAGTCCCTTTCGTCGCTGTAACCTCACCATCCTTAATGAGCTAAGGATAGCGGATTTTGGGAAGTCTATAGATCTATCTTCTGAGGACATCAGCAGCCATTGCCTGGCCCTCCCTGGTCCTTGCTTGGATGGAGAGGGGCTCGGGGGGCTGATCATATATATAGGAATTGTCCTGCTTGCTAGGGCAATGTCAGTGTCCCTCCCCTCTGCCCTTCATTAACTGCTCTTAAACCTTTAAAGGTGAGTTTGATAATAATGGTACCTGGATGTCAGTTAGTTGTTGTTGTTGATTGATTGATTTAGGGTTAAGTAAAAACTGATTATAAAACTGAAAGGTCATAGACTATATTATAATCATCCCCATACTGGTAAAACCAATCTCTCTCTCTCTCTCTCTCTCTCTCTCTCTCTCTCTCTCTCTCTCTTAGGTATATAGGCGTCTGTGTTGCTGTATTATGCGATTGCGTGTATTTTACTTAGAACCCAAATGGGTATTTTAATAGTATTACTAATATTCATAGCAATGGTAATAACGATTGAATGGTGCCAATACTGTTCAAAGGTGTTATTGTTATTATCATTAGTATTATTATTATTGTTATATATTATTATTATTATTATTATTATTATTATTATTATTACCACTACTAATCCTACCACTATTATTACCATTGTTAGTCTGCTATTATTATTATCATTATTAATTTATTATTATTATGTATTATTATTAATATTATCATTATTTTTATTATTATTATCATTATTATTATTATTATTATTATTATTATTATTATACTCAAAAAGCTAAAATCAATATTATATCAATAATAATAGTCTGCTATTATTATTATTATTATTATTATTATTATAATGATTATTATTATACCCAAAAAGCTAAAAAAAAAAAAAAAAACCTGGTAAATTCGATCCTCTCGTATATGACCTAGACAGCCTCGGTGTTTTCCTAAACAAGGTCGGGATGAGTGTGGAGTGTCAACAAAGCCAGCGAGTGGGGATATTAGTCTTCTCGCATCAGAAACCTTAATTGATTATGCTCTTGTTTAAGCTTGTGCTCTTCCACGCGCTAGTTATTTACTCTACTTGACTTTTCATCAACTTTTTTTCCCCTTTTTTTGTATAGGGGAGTCATATCTTGCGCGCCAGTAGTTTTAGGAAAGGTTTTTACTTCAGCTGGGTCGAGAGAGAGAGAGAGAGAGAGAGAGAGGGAGAGAGAGAGAGAGAGAGAGAGAGAGAGAGAATATATGTATATATATATTTATATTTATATTTATGTCTATATAGACATATGTAATATGCATAGATACACATACGTATGTATATATACATGTATGTTATATGATATGCATACACATGTGTATTTATAATATATATTATATATACATACACATGTGTGTATATTCATTTGTATTGTATATATATATATATATATATATATACATACATATATATATGTATGTATTTTATGTATGTGTGTGCGTGCATGTGACCGTTATATGAATCATGTATCTCACTGTTTGTTTTCTCAGCATTAAACAGACGCCTAATTCTAGTTTGCGTCTTTCGGAGAATTGATTTGCTAGGCTTAATCCCAGACAGATTTGTAAGTGTTGCTTTAGGAGTATCGATATAACTTACATAAAGAACACACGTTCACCTCAATAACGCTTTTAGCCACTCACAATAGTGATCCTTTTCTTTCTACTACTATTTCTACTACTACTAAACTATAATTATGATATACAGTAGTAACAATATAGTAGCTTTAGTGATAAGTCGTACTAATAAAAGATATAATACGAATATCAAGTCATAAAGATGATAACAATAAGGAGTTATAATTGTAAAACTTATTTTCTTTATTATTACGAATATTGTTATCATAACCTATAGCTGTTGTATTGGTAGCTGGTGTATGATACTGAAAAATAAATCGAACTCATCTCTTGTTGAAAGAAAAAATATTTCGAAACAAGCGTTTAAAAAGAAACTGTACATAAACACACAGACACATAATATATATATATATATATATATGTATATATATTATATATATATACATATATATATATATATATATACATACATATATATATATATATATATATGTGTGTGTGTGTGTCTGTGTATAGATATATGTGTGTGTAAGTGTGTGCTCATTTATATATATATACATACATATATATATGTGTGTATATATATATATATATATGTGTGTGTGTGTGTGTGTGTGTTCGGTGTGTATATATGTGTGTGTCTGCGTGTGTATATATATATATATATATATGTGTGTATATATATATATGTATATTATATTATATATATATACACATATATACATATGCGTGTGTGAGCGCGCGCGTGCGCGTTCAGTATATCTGCCCTTTACCAATCGCACTGTATACCTTAAAGTTAAACGGACATTTTCGTCTGCATTTTAAATCGTTCACTCACCGCATACCATCCCACCTATCAGTCACAGTAGTTCGTCTCCTGGATCTTTCAGATGATGCTGGTAAAATAGCTCCCTTGTTTCTCAAAAGTTATTCACCTTCGCCCTAGATATTTATTTATGGAAGAAGAAATTTACTCTTTGTCTGCTCTATCTTGAGAGAGAGAGAGAGAGAGAGAGAGAGAGAGAGAGAGAGAGGCTTGTTTATATTATTGCTTTATAATTGTGTTTGATGTCTGACCATTTGGCGTATGAGTGAAAAATTGGATTATATATCTCATTATAGAGAATTTCCTTTGCTTGAAATTTTACCCCTTGACTTCAGAATTAAAGGAAGAGAGCGTTAGAGTGAATTAAGGTATATTATGTGATAAACTCTCTTTATTTGTGGTTTGTATTATTCTTTAACTATATTTATATATATAATATATATATATGTATATATATACATATATACTGTATATATATATATGTGTGTATACATTTATATATATACATATATATATACATGTATATATATATATATATATATATATGTGTGTGTGTGTGTGTGTGTGTGTGTGGATGTTTGTGTGTGTATAGATAAATAAGTATAGAAAAAATATTTACATATTTGGTTGCTCTATGCGCGTGTTTTATCTCCGACTATCGAGAGAGAGAGAGAGAGAGAGAGAGAGAGAGAGAGAGAGAGAGAATATTTCATATGTACCTGTCAGGAGTGATTGACATCTTGTTTTATTCTCAGAATTTTTTCTTCCCCAATTTCGACGCTGACTCGTTCCTGTTTTATTAGTTCTTTCACGGAGGTCTGACGTTTATTTGTTTTTTTGTTTGTTTGTGTGTATATATGAGCGTATGCACGTGCTCTTACGTACTTTGAAGAATTTATTACTTTGTTAATAAGATTTGTTGGTTTCAATACATTATTGATGTTTAGATTAGAGTAATTGTTTATACAT
>NC_090745.1:111263246-111282581 GCF_036898095.1 Palaemon carinicauda | reverse complement strand
TCTTGACTACACAAAATTCAACATAACAGTTAATGCCTGCAAGTTTCTTTACGATTAAAATTGTGTCCTGGAAGCTGCTCACAAACAAATAGACACACACACACAAACAAGGGGTAAAACATAACTTCCTTCCAACTTCGTTGGCGGAGGTAATAAAGTAAGAAAGCACGATTTACATTATTACAGTGACCTCATCTCCGACACGAACTTTTGTAGATTAGTTACTGAAATTGAGAGTTTGACGGTTATAGCACAGGGTTACTTCGGGCGGGGGGGGGGGGGGTCGTTTGTTGAAAATTAGAAGGGAAAATCTATGTCCAAACCTCATTCAAGCTTGTAAAAATGTGTTATATAATAATTATATACTGATACATATATATATATATATATATATATATACAGTGTATATATATATATATATATATATATATAGCTACCTTGAAATCAATTCAACCTAAATATTATCTCGCCCACTTAGGCTAGGAAGCTAGGAAGAGCAGATAAAATTTCTTCCCATTGTCCTATTAATAAATATAGAAAACCCCTCAACAGCAAAACAATATAACTACATACGAGTCAAGCTAAATTCGAACAGAAAAATCAAGGATACCTGCTTGTCCTTTTGTTTAGTCTCTTTTCAGAAGTCTTCGTATAGAATTTACAGCACCCGAATTGGTGAAAAGGTTCCGCCGATACCAATTAGAGAACCTAAATGAAAGAGGAGCAGAACGAAGTCTCGGCTCCGAGTCCGACTTCGGCTTCGACTCCGGCTTCGGCTTCGACTCGGGCTCCGGCTCCACCTCAGGCTGTGTGGTGGAGCTTTGTCTTCGTGTCTGGAGTAATTGGGAGAATTGATGACGACGTTGGATAGTTATTCAGTCAGTTGTTTGATTGCGACACGGTACCAATTTCCCCATCCCCCCCTGCGTTGATGTTTGCGATCACGTCTGTCACATGGTTTGTGGTAGCCGATGCAGTAACGTCCCTGACTGGTGATCGCCAGACTGGGATTTCAGTCCCGAAATTGTTAGTTTCCTTGGTCGGTGCAACCTCACCATCCTTGTGAGCTAAGGATGGTGGGTTTGGGCGACCCTAGAGGTCTATCTGCTGAGTCATCAGCAGTCATTTCCTGGCCCTCCTTGGTCCTAGTTTGGGTGGAGAAGGGGCTTTGGCCCTGATCATCTGTATATATGGTCAGTCGCTAGGGCATTGTCCTACGCGATAGAACAATGTCACTGTCCCTTGCCCCTGTCATTCATGAGGGGCCTTTAGAAAATAATCTTAAACCTTTAACTAAGACCTGAAAAATTATACCCATCAATAATTGAGAAATATATAAGGAATATATATATTATATACAGATTGTATCATCGTGTACGTAGTGATAAGTATGCAATTAATTCTAAACGTCATGCCTTCTCCGTCAAAAGGCTCAGTACAAACAGTATTCTGGAAGTTTTATTCCAGCTTTGATCAGATTGTGGAATGTTGTCTTCCTAACCAGGCAGTGTAATCGTTGTATTTTAGAAATTACAAACTTGCAGCGAATATTTTTATGTTGAACGGGCTGACGTAAGTTTCTCATCATCTATTTTAACATTGTTACTGATCTATTTTATATTGGCTATCCATTACTTCTTATGTAGTTTATTTATGTCCTTATTTCTTTTCCTCACTGTGTTAGTTTGCTCTGTTGGAGCCCTTGGGCGTACTGTATAGCATCCTGATTTTCCAATTAGGGTTGCATCTTATTAATTATTTCCCCCTAAATAGTAAAGAGCAAGTGTCTGGTTATATATATATATATATATATATATATATATATATATATATATATATATATATATATATATATATACTTGTGAAAATTTGATAGAATATAAAATCCAGGAAAGAAATGACAGTTAAATTTATGAAAAATTCTCATAGAATATCAATCCAGGAGAGAAATGGTTTTAGTTAAATTTATGAAAATTCTTCATAGAATATCAATCTACGAGAGAAATGTTTTTAGTTAAATTTATGGAAGTTTCGGATAGAATATGAATCCAGGAGATTTTTTTTTTTTTTTTTTTTTTTTTGTTTGTTAAATTTATGAAAATTTCTGATAGAATATGAATTCAGAAGAGAAATGTTTTTAGTTAAATTTATGACAATATCTGATAGAATATGATTTAGAAGAGAAATGTTTTAGTTAAATTTATGAAAATTTCTGATAAAGTATGAATTCAGAAGAGAAATTTTTTTAGTTAAATTTATGAAAATTTCTGATTGAATGTGTTTAGAAGAGAATTATTTTAGTTAAATTTATGACAATTTCTGGATAGAATGTGATTTAGAAGAGAAATCTTTTAGTTAAATTTATGAAAATTTCTGATAGAATATGAATCGAGGAGAGAAATATCACTGACAAAACAAGAAAAATATAGGGAAATGTATATAAATCGAAAGATAAAGATAGGAGAGAGAGAGAGAGAGAGAGAGAGAGAGAGAGAGAGAGAGAGAGAGAGAGAGAGAGAGAGAGAGGTGAAGTTATATCAGACGGAACGAGTGTTGTCAGACACTGGATTGGATGGAGTGTAAGGTATTACAATTCTGAGACCAATTTGATTTGCTTTTTTGTAAGAGACCGTCCTGTCATTCATCACGAAATATTCAACTGTCGTTGGGTTTTGTTTTCCTCTTTTCTGGTTTTATTTATCTGGGACGTCTATGAAATGTATTAGGATATTTTTCATCTATCTCCTTCCAGCCACGTTTGATTTAAAGAATTCTGTATGCATCACACGCACGCGCGTACAAAATGCACAAACAAACACACACACACACACACACATATATATATATATAGATATATTTATATATATATATATATATATATATATATATATATATATATATATATATATATATATATATATTATATGCATATATATAAATGTATATTTGTATACATGTATATATATATATATATATATATATATATATATATATATATAAACAGTATATATGTGTGTGTGTATATTTATATACATATTGTGTGTGGTTGTGTAAATTAATATTATTATTATTATTATTATTATTATTATTATTATTATTATTACTGGCTAAGCTACAACCCTAACTGGCAAACCAGGATTCTACAAACCCAAGGGCTCCAACAGGGAAAATTAGACCTCTGGGGAAAGGAAACAAAGAAATAAATACACTACAAGAGAAGTAATGAACAATTGAAATAGAATATTTTAAGAACAGTAACAATATTAAAAGAGATCTAGATAATGTGGGTTTGAGTGATAACATAAAAGTGATAGATCATAACATGTAAAGAGCTGCTTCTCGTCGAGATTTTCAAAACATTGATAATGAAAAAATATGAAAGCATTCTGTTTAGTACTGATATAACATATGAACTAAAACCATATGCTCTTAGAAAGAATCCGAAATTTTCAGGAAGTAAGATGTTTTAGTGGCTGTGGATAGCAAAAGTCTAGCTAGCTAGCTTCCTTAATCATCTTTTTAGTCATGGGGCTAGCAACTTCACTCAATAAAAATGAAATATAGTATTGAGATTAGCCTTAGGATTTATGTAAACAATAATGAGTCACAGTTACTCGTGATAATGTGACAGAGTGAGTTTATTTTAACAATAACCAAAAAACACGAGCAAATTTAACCTCTCTTGTAATCAATTAATCAATTAAAGCTAAAGGTAATTCGTCGTTGTTCCTTGAACATTTATATATTTCGAAGAGTTCTATAGAAATAAAACAATGTGACAAATACCCACACGCTCACAGACATTATATGTATATATATATATATATATATATATATATATATATATATATATATATATATATATATATATATATAAACAATGTGACAAATACCCACACCCTCACACACATTATATATATATATATATATATATATATATATATATATATATATATATATATATATATATATGCATGTATATATATATATATATATATATATGTGTGTGTGTGTGTGTGTGTGTGTACTGCATATATACATATATACCCTTACACATGTACACACGAAAGCAAGAGGCAGTTCCCTACAAGTAATATAGATTGATGCGAAAGAGTAAACTGTAGGGGAGAGGGAGATTGAAAAAACAGTGAAGAAAGACTGAATAAAAAACAGAGTGAGAGAGAAGTAAGATTAAAGAGAACGAGACAGGAAGATACCAGAGGGAAGAGGAGAAGGATTCGCTTGAAAGAACGGGTGAATAGAATAAAAATAAAAAGAGAAAGAAACGTAAAACAATGGAACGAATGAGAATCAGGAGGAAGGGAAATGTTTAAAAAGGTGTAAGGGAGATAAAAATTAACAATGGAGAAGTGGAAACGCCAAATGGAAGAGAAAATCAAGAAGGGGGAAAAAAGAGGGAAGAAAATAAGACGGATAATTCTAGGGTGAAAAACTGAGAAATATAAGAACCGATAAAAGATAGCGAGAGAGGAAATGAGATAATCATATAACCTGCTATTTAAAAAGTAATCCATATACAGTAAGAAAAAAAAAATAGGAAAAGTGGCTCACCCTTCAAGGATTATTGAGGGATACCTTGGTGTTGTAATTATTATTATTATTATTATTATTATTATTATTATTATTATTATTATTATTATTATTATTATTATCATCACTGTACTATCATCGTGGCAAGTACAGTGGTAACGTGTTCGCCTAGCATTCGTATGGCAGCAGATAGATCCCAGCCTGGGATCGTGAGTTTAAGCTGTTTACTGGGGAGTCCACTGCTGTGTTTGGGCACCACTGGGGTAGGGGTGTGGTTCTTTGGACATGCCCGGCTGACGTTCTGGTAAGTATCTATACTGATGAAACTGGAACTGAAACCCGACATCTTTATTATTATTATTATTATTATTATTATTATTTTTTTTTTTTTTCAATATAGTCTACAGAGACTGGTGGTTTACAGTTTAGGGTTCTGGGTTACATCCAGCTTTCTTAGGAATTCATCACTTAACTCACTTAATACTCTGTTTTAAGTAGCACGCTCTTGTGCACAAGCCCTGCGGCTATATAGGGCCCTACCTTCTTAAGATATCTTTTCAATAACTTACGTATGGGGCCTTAGTGCTACTATGATTATTGGCACCACTTATACCTGCATATTCCGTAGCCTTCTTAATTCATTTCAAGTCCTGGTGCTTTTTTATTTATTATCTCCTTTTATCTTAGACTCTTGAATCCCACGGTGCTGCAACATCTGTGAGTGATACCTTTTTTTATCGTTGTCTTATCAACGAGAGGTATGACTGATCGATGTCCTTGTTATTATTATTATTATTATTATTATTATTATTATTATTATTATTATTTATTATTATTATTATTTATTATTATTATTATTATTATTGTTGTTGTTGTTGTTGTTGTTGTTATTGTTATTATTATTGTTATTATTATTTATTATTATTATGATTATTGGTACTACTTCTACTTACATTTTTTTTCTCTCCCCTTATCTTAAACTCTTGACATCTATGAATGAGACTTATTATTATTATTATTATTATTATTATTATTATTATTGTGGTAACGTCCCTGACTGGTGAACGCCAGACTGGGGTTCGAGTCCCGCTCAAACTCGTTATTTTTTGGGGGGTCGGTGCAACCTTACCATACTTGTGAGCTAAGGATGGGGGAGGGTATGGGGAGCCTATATAGGTCTACCCGCTGAGTCATCAGCAGCCATTGCCTGGCCCTCCTTGGTCAGTCATTAGGGCATTGTCCTGTTTGCTAGGGCAATATCACTGTCCCTTGCCTCTGCCATTCATGAGCGGCCTTTGTACAGTGTTCTACAGATCAGATTGCTTATGACATTAAAATAGGAATAAACGTTGAAATATTGAGTAATAGATTTATTAAAAAACAAATTTTATTGTACTTTTGCTACTCCTTATAAATTTCTAAGGAAAATTTTATCAATTAAGTTGATAACTGAAAAGCAAAACTCTTCTAAGGCGAATTAAACTTCGTCTTCTGGAATCTGTTATTCCCTACTGATACAAACAACTTGGTTTGAGAAAAGTTCTTGACGAGAGAATCAGCTGAGAGATTACCGTTATTAAAATGCCAAGTTCAATTAAGAATGTAAAACTTCATTGAAGTTTTATGCCCCGCCGCGTCATGTCATATGACTTATTTGTTGTTTATTTACTGTGTGTTTATCTGTTTTAACTTTTAATTCATTTAAGAAATCTCTCGGTTTTTGGTTGAGCTTTTTATTTGTCCGTTATTATTTAAGGAAGCTGTTTGCTGACTTAATTACCTTTTAGAATGGGTTAGAATTATTTTTTGCCGTATTTTGATTAATAATGATGATGATGATAATAATAATAATGATAATAATAATAATAATTATAAGGATGATGATGATAATGACTTGATATAGCTTTACAAGGAACTCGACAATTACTGCAATGTTCGGAATGAGAAATATTTTTTTCTAGATTGTATTAATTATTTGAAATTCCGTGATATTTTATTGAAATATTTCAAAATTTTCAAATGTTCTTGAGTTTATTAATTAAATAAGACACATATAAATTCACTGCATCGAGAAGCAAGAGACATTCAGATGAACAGATTCTTGGACAATAGATAATTACAAAGAACGAATTATGAACATCAATTACTTTTTTCCTTAAGATTAACCGTTTTTTAGAATCTTGTAATTGTAAAATAGATTCACAAGGCACTAGAAGAGTTGGAAAAGCCAGGCCTACGTGTCTGAGGACAATGAAGTGTGACGTCGGAGATAATGAATGGAGAAGTATTAAATTAAAAGCTCAAGATAGAGACGACTGGGGAAATCTAACCGAGGTCCCTTGCGTCAATAGGCGTTGGAGATGATTATTATTATTATTATTATTATTATTATTATTATTATCCAAGCTACAACCCTAGTTGGAAAAGCAAGATGCTATAAGCCCAGGGGCTCCAACAGGGAAAAATAGCCCAGTGAGGAAAGGAAATAAGGAAATAAATAAATGAAGAGAACAAATTAACAATAAATCATTCTAAAATAAGTAACAACGATGATGATGATGAAGTAGCGAAGTTTGCATTTTAGAATGATCAAGATTTCTTACTTGGAAACAGCTTGTTTTAGTCAATTCAACAGTTAACATATTAATTTAACATGGATTTATTATTCTCCCATTTTAAGAAGGGATTGATACCTTAACGTAATGAAAGGGTTTGTGTATCGTCATGATCAGTAAAGCTGTACTAGTCAGGGCCACTCGTACTAGTTTGGTTTGCTGTGTGAGCTACCAGACTAAAGTCTCCAACTATCAGCAATTCGCAGTTGGCCAGCGTGATGACGAAAACTGGCCAAACCCCAGACATGAATAAGGACATGTCTGAGACCTTTGTCCTACAGTGGACTAGGAACAGCCGTATTTTTTGTTGTTCTTGTCGCTGTTGTTGTTGTTGTCGTTGTTGTTGTTGTTGTAAATAACATATGCATGTAAGAGTGGTTACAGTGTTGGTTTTCCCTTATTACAGGAAACGGTTTTAGTTAGAAAATTATTATACAAAATTAATTCTGTCTTAAGTTAAATAATTATTATCTGCTGAAGGAGGATATAAATAACGATTAGAATAAATAATTTTCACATTCGGGTCTCAGTGTAAGTTGCAAAAAAAAAAAAAAAAAAAAAAAAAACGCTTGACCTCGAATATTGCATTTCACATTATATTCATGATAGCGTTTCATACAGGTTTGTACCTTTTCTTCAAATTTTTCAGGATTAATAGATTTTGATATTCATAAACGCTTTTTATATTTATAAAAGACCAGATTTTGCAAGTTGCAAAATTCTTGGGGGAAATTTATTTCAATTAGAAAAACAAGAGTTGTGGAAGATGTTTTATTCAAACTAATAATATTAGATACCAAGAGAGAGAGAGAGAGAGAGAGAGAGAGAGAGAGAGAGAGAGAGAGAGAGAGAGAGAGAGAGAGAGAGAGCAGTCTTAAAACAATGGGTCTTGACTGCTGTAAGGGTCAAATTGGGTGAAACTTACCTGATTCTGACTAGAAAATTATTATGAGAATGTTATCATGATGAAGTACCAAAGGGCCCGAAGAACAATATATATATATACATATATATATATATATATATATATATATATATATATATATATATATATATATATATATATATATATATATATATATATATATATATATATATTTATATATATATATATATATATATATATATATATATATATATATATATATATATATATATATAATATATATATATATACATTTATATATATATTTATATATATATATATATATATATATATATATATATATATATATATATATATATATATATATATATATAAATATATATATATATATAAATATATATATATATATATATATATATATATATATATATATATATATATATATATATATATATATATATATATATAAATAGTATATATAAATATATATATATATATATATATATATATATATATATATATATATATATATATATATATATATATATATATATATATATATATAGGGACTGAAGCATTTGACACCGAAACGAATCAGATTCTGAATTACCGAACATAACATCATGTTGACGTTGTTGTCAATGTAAAATTATTAAGGTGCTTTAGAAATTGAAGCGCTGATATAAAAACGAAGAATAAAACGTATAAAGATAGAAACATGACGCAACATAACAAAGCAATATAAGGAACGAAATTATA
Source organism: Palaemon carinicauda (assembly GCF_036898095.1). Lineage (NCBI taxonomy): Eukaryota > Metazoa > Arthropoda > Malacostraca > Decapoda > Palaemonidae > Palaemon > Palaemon carinicauda. The sequence continues at coordinate 111,273,770 of NC_090745.1, read as the reverse complement.
ACATTTCTTGATTATCGAGAAAAAAAATCAGCCAAAGAATGTGTAAATAAATGGGAAATAAAAAAAAATCGACTGAAAAATACTTATACAAGTGGCAGATACCGTAGGAAAACGAGGTTAAAAAATTCTGTTGGCAAGTTATTTCTCGATATTTATATTAAAACTTGCAGCATATGTTTTTATGTTGAACAGGCTGACATAAGTCTGTTTAAACTTTATATATGAAATGTTTTAATGTTGTTACTACTCTTAAATATTGCATTTTAATTGTTCATTACTTCCCATATACAGTATCTTATTTCTATCATTATTTTCTTTCCTCACTGGGCTATTTTTCCCAGTTGGAGCCCTAGGGCTTATAGCATACTGCTTTTCCAACCAATGGTTGTAGCTTAGCTACTTCTAATTATAATAATTTAACCTTAATTATAATCTTATTTTATCAAAGCGCATATGGCACTTATCATTTTACGATTATTTTAAAAGTGTTTCAACGGAATCCTGTTGGAAAAGCGAAGAAGGTTAAATCTTTTGGTAATTGTTAGCTCATGCTTCGTCTAATTTTTTTTTTCAGTATATTAATCTTATTTTTCCAGCTTAGTTAATGGCTGCTCCTTTCTAAAATTAGAAGAGTAATTGGCACGTAATTCCATCTAAAAAAAAAAAAAAGCAGTAAATAACCCTTGGATATTCCGAGAAATATAGCAGAAAATTAATTTTGAAAAATTAAGTATTTAACCCTTCAACATATCCCGCACTATTTTTTTTCCCCACGAGCTGAGCTGAATATATTTCTTGCATCAGGTCAGAGGTTATTCATCGGTATGTGACTGTTTTATGATATTAACGTCACAATAACTATATAAATAGCTCCTAATGATTATTTATTCTCTTGATATTTCTGCTGTTGTATGACCAATGGCCACGTACACCAGAAACCTAAGATTTTATTATTATTATTATTATTATTATTATTATTATTATTATTATTATTATTATTATTATTATTATTATTATTAGCCAAGGTTCAGTAATAGGAACTCGTGTCCCTGTAGAATCTTACATTCATTACTGGCACCCTATCCACATACTTACCAGGCCCACTGATTAAAAAAGAAAAAAAAAATATATATATATATATATATATATATATATATATATATATATATATATATATATATATATATTAAAAGGAACACCTTTCTCTATGGTCTGCATCTATGGCTATCAACCCAAATGTTAACCATAGCAAGTGTTTTTGTTTCAGTTTAGCTGATGAATAATGAGGGGAAAGCAATATGATTACTCTCACTTGCTGCATGATTTGTTGATCAAGGCAATGATAATTATTGGTAGGAAATGCTATGAAACTTAGAATGTTATTCTAGGTAACATAGCCAGTCTCCAAGTACGCTTTTTCACTAAAATATTTTGATTGAAAAGTATCTCATGCTTTGGACTTGCAAAGGTAATTTTAATAGAATCATACTTCTAACTACAAGTAAGTCTTGCTGTCGCTTTAAAGATAATTTTATTCGAGATAGAATTATAGTGCGAACTATAAGTAAGTCACGTTCTCACTTTAAGGGTAATTCTGTTAGATATAATTATATTCCTAACTACAAGCAAGTCTCGCTCTTGCTTTATAAATAATTTTATTCTAGATAGAATCATACTGCTAACTACAAGTAATTCTTGCTCTCGCTTTAAAGGTAATTTTATTCGAGATAGAATCATTGTGCGAACTACAAGTAAGTCTTGCTGTTGCTCTAAAGATAATTTTATTCGAGATAGAATTATAGTGCGAACTGCAAGTAAGTCTTGCTGTTGCTTTAAAGATAATTTTATTCGAGATAGAATTATAGTGCGAACTGCAAGTAAGTCTTGCTGTTGCTTTAAAGATAATTTTATTCGAGATAGAATTATAGTGCGAACTGCAAGTAAGTCTTGCTGTTGCTTTAAAGATAATTTTATTCGAGATAGAATTATAGTGCGAACTGCAAGTAAGTCTTGCTGTTGCTTTAAAGATAATTTTATTCGAGATAGAATTATAGTGCGAACTACAAGTAAGTCTTGCTGTTGCTTTTAAGATAATTTTATTCGAGATAGAATTATAGTGCGAACTACAAGTAAGTCTTGCTGTTGCTTTAAAGATAATTTTATTCGAGATAGAATTATAGTGCGAACTGCAAGTAAGTCTTGCTGTTGCTTTAAAGATAATTTTATTCGAGATAGAATTATAGTGCGAACTACAAGTAAGTCTTGCTGTTGCTTTAAAGATAATTTTATTCGAGATAGAATTATAGTGCGAACTACAAGTAAGTCTTGCTGTTGCTTTAAAGATAATTTTATTCGAGATAGAATTATAGTGCGAACTGCAAGTAAGTCTTGCTGTTGCTTTAAAGATAATTTTATTCGAGATAGAATTATAGTGCGAACTACAAGTAAGTCTTGCTGTTGCTTTAAAGATAATTTTATTCGAGATAGAATTATAGTGCGAACTACAAGTAAGTCTTGCTGTTGCTTTAAAGATAATTTATTCTAGATAGAATCATTGTGCGAACTACAAGTAAGTCTTGCTGTTGCTTTAAAGATAATTTTATTCGAGATAGAATTATAGTGCGAACTGCAAGTAAGTCTTGCTGTTGCTTTAAAGATAATTTTATTCGAGATAGAATTATAGTGCGAACTACAAGTAAGTCTTGCTGTTGCTTTAAAGATAATTTTATTCGAGATAGAATTATAGTGCGAACTACAAGTAAGTCTTGCTGTTGCTTTAAAGATAATTTATTCTAGATAGAATCATTGTGCGAACTACAAGTAAGTCTTGCTGTTGCTTTAAAGATAATTTTATTCTAGATAGAATTATATTGCTAACTACAAGTAATTCTCGCTCTCGCTTTAAAGGTAATTTTATTCGAGATAGAATCATTGTGCGAACTACAAGTAAGTCTTGCTGTTGCTTTAAAGATAATTTTATTCGAGATAGAATCATACTGCTAACTACAAGTACTTCTTGCTTTCGCTTTAAAGGTAATTTTATTAGAAAGCAGAATCATAGTGCGAACTACAAGTAAATCTCGTATAGATAGTTTTATTAAAAATTAGAATTATAGTATGAAATAAAAGAAAGTTTCGCTGTTAAGGACTTTTTTATTAGAAATAAAAATATAGGATGAACTACAAATAAGCCTTTTTATGTCTTTTTTATTGGGAAATGAAAATATATTGAGGACTCTATGTACCCTTCGTCACGAAGGTCTTTTTATGAGAGATAAGAGCCTGGTGCGGACGATGTATTGTGTACCGTGAAAATCGACTTATTAAACATGAATTTATTTTTGAGATTTATTTTATTCTAACCAGATATTATAGTTATGATTTAGCCTTGATACACATTGCTATCGTTAAAGATATCAAAATCATCCTTTCTTAGAATATCCTATTTTCCTTTTTTCCTTTCCTCACTGGGCTATTTTCCCTGTTGGAGCCTCTGGGCTAATAGCATCCAGCTTTTCCGACTAGGGTTGTAGCTTAGCTAATAATAATAATGATGATAATAATAATAATAATAATATAAAAACCCGTTTTGATAAAATCCCTGAGAAAAGATACAAAAGCAAAAAAAAGGGAAATACATAAACACGAAGAAATATATTCGAATAAAATGAATATGATAATAATAATAATAATAATAATAATAATAATAATAATAATAATAATAATAATAATAATATAAAAACCCGTTTTCCTAATTCCCAGAGAAAAGATACAAAACCAAAAAAAGGAAATACATAAACACGAAGAAATATATTCGAATAAAATAAGCCTCTGGGTAATATTCAATCGACCGACCTTGATTGCAAAATAAACTTTGCATGAGAAGGAAGAATCCATAAACTCGGGAAAAATTGCTGCATTAATCATACAGCTAATCATTATCGGCCGATGGCCAGGAATCACTCCGACCAAAGAAGAAAAATTCGTGGGGGGAAAATATTGTATCTTAAGAGAACGCTATCCTTGATTAATGATCAAAGGTCACAGAAGAATAAGATCTTTCGAGGATATGTACTTTCATTTATTCATTTTGCCTGATTATTATTATTATTATTATTATTATTTTATTATTATTATTATTATTGTTGTTGTTGTTGTTGTTGTTGTTATTGTTATTATTATTAGCTAGGCTACAACCCTACTTGGAAAAGCAGGATGCTATAAGCCCAGTGGCCCCAACAGGGAAAATAGCCCAGTGAGGAAAAGGAAACAAGGAAAAATTAAATATTTTAAGAATAGTAACATTAAAATAAATATCTCCTATATAAACTATAAAAACTTTAACAAAATAAGAGGAAGAGAAATTAGATAGAATAGTGTGTACCCTCAAGCAAGAGAACGCTAACCCAAGACAGTGGAAGACCATGGTACAGTAAAATATATTTGTACAAGTGTACGCGACTCGTCAAAAATGACGGCTGAATATTTAGATATGTACACACGCACACACAAATTCAACCCTTCCCACCCCTTCCCCCTTTCCTAACTACAAAATGGCAGTTGTGGTTTCCGGGTGTACCTCTTGGGGTACACCCTCCCACTTGGGTATGGCTACTCCCTTAACCCCCTACCTGGGGGACGGGGAGAAACTGAGTGGTTATACGTCTGGCAATGTCGCTCAGCGTGACTGGTAAGATATATATATATATATATATATATATATATATATATATATATATATATATATATATACAGTATATATATATATACAGTATATATATATATATATATATATATATATATGTATATAGCCAGATATATATATATATATATATATATATATATATGGAGAAATATAAGAAAACAGATTATTATGTTTTTTTTATTCACATTTATCTAGATGTTATTTTTATTCTCACCAGCAATATAATGATCATTATAAGTGAAAGCTAAGTCTGGAAATTAAATGCCCTTATTGTTCTAAATAAATGTTCATCTTTTAATATCAATTGAGCAGTGGAGAGTTTGAAGCTATGGAAGTTTTAAATACGATGGGTTTAAACTTGATTCAGCAGAATAATAACCAAGATATATTTTGGTTTAACGAAGCCGGTAAAACAACAGCAATATCAAAAGGAAATCTTTTATATATATAACAAAGATCCAAATGAAAACAATCATTGGTGAGTCTTCTAAAGCAACTGCTTTCACTATTTGGCTTTCCAACCGAGTGATTATCTTTTTGCCTGAGGTATGGATAGCCCTGATGAGGTGAAGAGTATTACTCGTCTCTTTAACTTAAACTTGTATGAATGCCACGTTTATTTGAAAATACATATGTATGAACGCAAATGTCTGTCAAGTAGATTCAGATACCGCTGTATACGGGAATTATATAACAATAGTACTAAATTGGATCCTTCTCTCTGGTTACGGTTCACTTTCCTTTTGTCTACACATCCACCGAATGTTTTGGCCTATTCTTTACAGATTCTCTTCTGTCCTCATACATCTGACAATTCTGAGATTACCAAAGAATTCTTCTTCCCCCAAGGGGTTAACTACTGCACTGTAATTGTTCAGTGGCTAATTTCTTCTTGGTAAGGTAGAAGAGACTTGTTAGCTATGGCAAACAGCTCTTTTAGGACGCTCCAAAATCAAACCATTGTTCTCTAGTCTTGGGGAGTGCCATAGCCTCTGTATCATGGTCTTCCACTGCCATGGGTTAGAGTCTTCTTGCTTGAGTTTACACTCGGGCACACTATTCTATCTTATTTCTCTTCCTCTTGTTTTGTTAAAGTTTTTGTAGTTTATATAGAAGATATTTATTTTAATGTTTTTACTCTTCTTAAAATATCTTATTTTCCCTTGTTTCTTTTCCTCACTGGTCTATTTTCCCTGTTGGAGCCCCTGGGCTTATGCATCGTGCTTTTCTGACTAGGGTTGTAGCTTAGCAAGTAATAATAATAATAATAACAACAACAACAACAACAACAACAACAGCAGGCCAAAGGACAATAAATACTCCAGTGTATGTAAACTTCGAGGAACTGAATTAAGCAATGTCAATAATCTGAAGTTGAAGTATAAGGCACAGGCGTATGCATTTGTTCTCTAATGTCATTCATAAACTTGAATGTTGTCTTTGTGGTTTTGTCCCGCTACTCCGAAACCGGTGTAAAGTTGAGCGTCTCCTTAATCAGTCCTGGAATGTTTAACCCTCACGATGATTTTGCAATGTAAATCCTTTACAGGGAGAAGATTTCGAGGCCCTTTAAGGCACATCAGAAATTCAAAGGTAGGCTTCTGGAAGCATTGTTATAAGCACAAGGAAATTTCAAGTCAAGCAAAACTTCATTAGAGAAACGTTAAAGTTTATAGTTCGTACTGTTGCCACTTGATTACAGTAGGAGCAGTGGTAACGTGTTCGCCTAACATTTGCATGGCAACAGATCGATCCCAGCCCAAGACCGTGAGTTTAAGCTGTTTACTGGGGAGGCCATTGGTGTGGTTGGGCACCATAGTGGGTGGTTGGGCTTGCCCGGCTGACGTTCTGGTGAGCATCTATTCTGATGAAACTGGAACTGATACCAGACATCTTTACCTTTATACAAACCGTGATTAAAAAAAGAAAAAAAAATAACGAACTGATTTGTTTTGAAATAAGAGTTGTCGGGAAAATAAAAAATGAAAAATATCAAAGCATGGTAGTTCTTTTTCTATGCTATCTAACGGAGTTTTAGCTCAGCGTCATTATTAGGAAGTATTATAAAGAATTTACGCCATTTATACATAGAACAACTGAAGAAAAGAACGTGGATATTATTTGAGGGGAAATGTAGAGAATGAAGTTTTGTGCTCTGGATATATTTTAGGCCTTTAAAGATCCGTCAATAGGGACAGTTATTCCTGAATAGTTATCGTTTTAACAAGTCAAGACAACATCAGAATAACCTTATTTAGTCTAATGGTATCGGCCTTAATACGTTATAGCAACAGAAATAGTGAAATAAGTCACTGCCACGATTATATAGTGGGGAAATAAAAAAAAAAAAGTAGTTGCCAAAATACATAGTAAGGAAAACTGTCCTATATTTGGCAGCAGTGTTTTCATAAACAACGGGGAAACCTTCGACCTACTGATATTCCGGAGAGAGAGAGAGAGAGAGAGAGAGAGAGAGAGAGAGAGAGATTTTAAGTCGAAAGAAGGATGCAACACATTAATAAAAAAGTAATGAAACAAACACAAGAGAGAGAGAGAGAAAGAGAGAGAGAGAGAGAGAGAGAGAGAGAGAGAGAGAGAGAGAGAGAGAGAGTATAAATTTTAGGTCGAAAGAAGGATGCAACACATTAATAAATAAGTAACGAAACATAAACACGAGACAGAGAGAGACAGAGAGAGAGAGAGAGGTATAAATTTTAGGTCGAAAGAAGGATGCAACACATTAATAAGAAAGTAACGAAACATAAACACGAGAGAGAGAGAGAGAGAGAGAGAGAGAGAGAGAGAGAGAGATTTTAAGTCGAAAGAAGGATGCAACACATTAATAAAAAAGTAATGAAACATAAACACTAGAGAGAGAGAGAGAGAGAGAGAGAGAGAGAGAGAGAGAGAGAGAATATAAATTTTAGGTCGAAGGAAGGATGCAACACATTAATAAAAAAGCAACGAAACATAAACACGAGAGAGAGAGAGAGAGAGAGAGAGAGAGAGAGAGTATAAATCTTAGGTCGAAAGAAGGATGCAACACATTAATAAAAAAGTAGCGATACATAAACACGAGAGAGAGAGAGAGAGAGAGAGAGAGAGAGGAGAGAGAGAGAGAGTATAAATCTTAGGTCGAAAGAGGATGCAACACATTAATAAAAAAGTAGCGATACATAAACACAAGAGAGAGAGAGAGAGAGAGAGAGAGAGAGAGAGAGAGAGAAAGAGAGAGAAGTATAAATTTTAGGTCGAAAGAAGGATGCTACACATAAATAAAAATGTAACGAAACATAAACGCGAGAGAGAGAGAGATAGAGAGAGAGAGAGAGAGAGAGAGAGAGAGAGAGAGAGAGAGATTTTAAGTCGAAAGAAGGATGCAACGCATTAATAAAAAAGTAATGAAACATAAACACAAGAGAGAGAGAGAGAGAGAGAGAGAGAGAGAGAGAGAAGTATAAATTTTAGGTCGAAAGAAGGATGCTACACATAAATAAAAATGTAACGAAACATAAACGCGAGAGAGAGAGAGAGAGAGAGAGAGAGAGGAGAGAGAGAGATTTTAAATCGAAAGAAGGATGCAACGCATTAATAAAAAAGTAATGAAACATAAACACAAGAGAGAGAGAGAGAGAGAGAGAGAGAGAGAGAGAGAGGGAGAGAGAGAGAGATTTTAAGTCGAAAGAAGGATGCAACACATTAATAAAAAAGTAATGAAACATAAACACGAGAGAGAGAGAGAGAGAGAGAGAGAGAGAGAGAGAGAGAGATGGCCCACATAATCAGGCATCGATTGCCAGAGCACAAACACATCGGATATTTTCATCAGTCATGGCCTCTCTAAGGATTGCCACTCCGAATAAAAATAAAAAATAAATAAAGAAAATTGCAAAATTATCATCCAACTCAGGTCGTAAAATATAAAACAGCCTTTAAATATAAAATATAAAAAGAAACAAAATATTTTGTGAACGTAGGTAGTATTATAAGCCTTCTCCTAAACAACAATATACATGAAGCTTTTGAAAGGAGACCAATTCCCGGCGGGAGATTAAAAACTCCTAGCGTAAATAATTACTCTCCCACAGACAATAATGGCAGTTGAAATACTCTCTCTCTCTCTCTCTCTCTCTCTCTCTCTCTCTCATACACACAACATAAACGCATATATACATGTATACCGCTACATACACAGTATCTGTGTATATATACATACGAATATATGTATATATATATATATATATATGTGTGTGTGTGTGTGTGTGTATATGTATGTGTATATATATGCATATGTGTGTGTATGTTATATATGCGTGTATATATATATATATATATATATGTATATATATATATATATATATACATATATATACATACATGTGAATGTTTGCATTACTAGTCTATTCACGCAAGCGTAAATGCGTTAGCTAAAATACCAGATAATAAAACAAATACAGCACGAAGAAAATAAAGCATTGGTCGAAACGCGGCATCCCAAAATTGGTAGAGGAAACACAAAGCAAGGTTTATGACCGCGTTCATATTTCAGAAGACCAAAAAAAATAAAAGGAAAGCGCTCCCGCGCCTCGTGTTTACTCTGCTCGTGCACCTGCTGCAAGTTCATATGCCAATATGGTTAAGCAAATCCAATTCGGCACAGAATAATTCAAGTTGTTGGGAGTTCCAGCTTGGGTTTGTTTCTGCCAGTTGGCTGATGCTCGGCTCGGCTGACTGGCCAGACCACCACCCGAACCTCAGAAGGAACCGCTGTTATGTTTGTCACGGGGGAGGAATTTGAGTTGGTCGTCTTCTGATATTATTATTGTTGTTGTTATGGTTATAGTAATAGACTTGATTATTATTATTGTTGTGTTATGGTTGTTATAGTTATATTATAGTTTATTATTATTTTTGTAAGTTTTATTATTATTATGATTATTTTGTTATTATTATTATTGTCGTTATTGTTATGGTTGTTATAGTTATAGTAATAGTTTATTATTATTATTATTATTATTATTATTATTATTTTCGTTGTAATAGCAATGGTTTTATTATTATTATTATTATTATTATTTTTATTGCTGGTTGTAATCTGTAATTTTACTGCAGCACTTATTATCGCCTTTAAATGGCCATTTAAGCCTGATAATTACAACGATCATTAGAGTCACAATTATTTTTGGAACAAAGATACTTCAAAAAGACGTTTATAATTAGTGAAGAAATTCTCGCTTGATTTCCAGGTTCCAGCTTTCAATACATGACTGGAAATAGAAACTTGCGAAGGCTCACCAATTTATTAGAGATTTCTCAAATTTTACTTTGGATCTTTGTTATATACAAAAGATTTCGTATTATTATTGTTATTGTTGTTGTTTTACCGGCTTCGTTATGACCAAAATATATTTTGGGTGTTCTGGTGAATCGAAGTTGATATTATTATTATTATTATTATTATTATTATTATTATTATTATTATTATTATTATTATTATTATTATTATTATAAATCTTCGATATCTTCAGACACTTCTCTGCTCAATTTATATTGTTATTATAATTTTTATTATTAATATTATTATTATTATAAAACTAAGAGGTCTTCAGACGTCACTGTTCAATTATTATTATTATTATTATTATTATTATTATTATTATTATTATTATTATTATTGTAAATCTTCGATATCTTCAGACGCTTCGCTGCTCAATTTATATTGTTATAATTTTTATTATTATTAATATTATTATTATAAAACTAAGAGATCTTCAGACGTCACTGCTCAATTATTATTATTATTATTATTATTATTATAA
>NC_090745.1:111243246-111260746 GCF_036898095.1 Palaemon carinicauda | reverse complement strand
GATGAGATGATGCTCTATATATATATATATATATATATACATGTATATATACATATATATACTGTGTATATATATATATATATATGTGTGTGTGTGTGTGTGTGTGAGTGTGTGTGCGTCCCGTTTGCATATTTACTATGCTACAACTTCTGAAACTCATTAACTCAACTTTTGTTGGTTGTCTTATACGATAAAGCATGGGCGCTCGTACCCGAACTTAAAGGTTATTTTGAAAGCTCCGGAAAGATGCTAGTTCTTTTCAGGGGCTATTATTTATTTTCTTTTATTGGTATAGAACATGCAACATCTTATGCACTGCGAGCCACATCGTAACCAGTTGCCGCCCTTCCCAAATCCCTAAGATCTGATGGAAGTGACATATTGTTCATTTTAGTCTTGGAAAATGTTAGTAAGCGGACATGGGATGTGTGATGAGTATCCAGAGGAATGACACTATACCCCACCCACCCTCTACAACCCTTCCCCCCCCCCATCTCATTTCTCCATCTATTTCGACCATCTTCACCATATCATCGATATTATTATTATTATTATTATTATTATTATTATTACCTGCTAAGCTACAACCCTAGTTGGAAAAGCAGAATGATATAAGCCCAAGGGCTCTAACACTGAAAATAACCCAGTGAGGAAAGGAAACAAGGAAATAGGATAAATAATTAACAATTAAAATAAAATATTTTAAGAACAGTAACAACATTGAAATAAATATTTCCTATATAAACTATAAAAACTTTAACAAAACAAGAGGAAGCGAAATAAGATAGAACAGTTTACCCGAGTGTACTCTCAAGCAAGAGAACTTTGCATAACAAGCGTTGCTTAGAGAGTGCTTGCCAATCTCTGTTTATGATACGACAACGAGAAAGTTCTATTGCGAACAGACATACGGAAAGTTGAGCGAATTCGGTGTTTCGTTTCTTCCTTGCTGTCAGTCGGGTCCCATGGTGGTCGATATCAAGCATAAGGAATATGAGGAAACTTTCTCTCGACGATGGGGAGAGAGGACAAAGAAAAAGGAACCAGAGGGAAAAAAGAAGTAGGTAGAAGAAGCAAAAGAAGACGAGGAATAAGCAGAAATATAACCTGTTGAATGAGAAACAAATGAGCAGTGTCGAACAGAAGAAAGAGAGAATCGTTAGGAAGAATATGACCCAAATAAAAACCAGAGGAGAAAGGGAACCAATTAATGTAAAGGAGAAACAACAAACACAACCAAATGAATAGATATAGAATCACAGAGGCAAGACAGAGGAAAATGGACCAAGAGACGCAAAGGTTTAAAGGCCACTCATGAATGGCAGAGGTATGGGACAGTGACATTGCCCCATCGAGTAGGACAGTGCCCTAGAGACTGACCATATACACATGATCAGCTCCCAGTCCCCCTCTCCACCCAAGCTAGGATCAATGAGGGCCAGGCAATGGCTGTTGATGATTCACTAGAGAGATCTATAGGCTCCCCAAAACTCGCCATTCTTAGCTCACAAGGATGGTGAGGTTTAAAGGTAACTCATGAATGACAGAGGTAAGGGAGAGTGACATTGCCATATCAAGCAGGGCAATGGCCTTGAGACTGGCCATATATTCATATGATCAGCTCCCAGGCACCCCCTCTCCACCCAAGCTAGGACCAATGAGAGCCAGGCAATGGTTGCTGATGACTCAGCAGATAGACCTTGGTTCTCAAGGATGGTGAGGTTGCAGCTACCAAATAAACTAACGAGTTTGTACGGGACTCGAACCCCAGTCTGGCGATCACCAGTCAAGAATGTTACCATATAGGCCACCACAACCCCAAAAATAACAAAAACAACCAAATGAATAGATATAGAATCGCAAGGAGCCAAAGCAGAAGCAGAAGAGAAGAATAAATAATGTGAAGCTATTAAGCTCAAAAGTAGGTAAGTTTCGATGCAAATTTCAAAAAAATTATGATCCTTTTCATATAATGCTCCGAAGCATGAAGACAAAAAATTTTAATTAAGAATTCAGCCAAATTGTGTTAAATCAAATGCTTTTGGGCCGAATTGGTTAAAATTTCGTCTTGAAGGCCCTCGTTAAAATGGGCTGCTTTAGTTGTTGGTTATTGAATGTTAAAATTAATGTGGTGGTATATTGTTATAATTATTAATAGTAGTAATATAATTTTTATAATTTAGTTTGAGCAAACGTATTTGAGTTAGAATTAATGAGAGAGGGAGATTATTGTGATTATTAATGTTATTATTATTACGAATGTTATTATTATTAATGTTATGATTATTGATATTATTATCACTACTACTACTACTACTACTAATACTACTACTACTACTACTACTACTCAAAATACACATAGGGAACAAAATAGATGAAAAATACACAAAAGCTGCCATTTTTCCTTTCCATTTGAAAAGAAAAATAACAATCTGTTCACGCAAGACGCAAAGGTAAATCACCTCTCCACCCCGATTTACAGAACGCGTTTCAATACAAATACTTAAAAAAAAAATCAAATGAAAAACACCTGGATATTTTCCTAACGTTTCGTTGGTTTTCAGAAACCGCAAAAAAAAAGACGATCGAAGCTGCACGGTTAAACGAACACTGAGCTAAATGTATCGCTAATGAGCGATCTCCAATGAAGCGTGAGGCAGAGCTCAGAGTCTTCCGCATAAGAAACTCATTATAACTACAGCGGAAAATAAACATGGCGGTTTAAGCAAGCCACGCGTTAATTGACAATAGGAAAATTCTAATGAAATCCTCCTGCCTTTAATGAATGCAGATCGGGAATGCACACACACACACACACACACACACACACACACACACACACACACACACACACACACACTCACTCACGTGGGGTGCTTTTGGAGAATGTAGCATAATTATGTGATGTATGTGTGGGTAAACAGATGAAATAACGTCCTCATGGACGGAATTGTTTATGTATTTGAAAATTGGGAGAGAAAGGGAGATGCGATGTTCGGTTTATTCGATCATTCATTACCTTGGCGTCTTATGCATTTAACACTGAATTAATTCAAGGTCTTGTTTGTCAGTTGTTGTGATGAGGTTCCTAACCCCTGTGCCTGTGTAACCCCTTCCCCTCTACTCACGCACGCAAACACGCACACACACTTACACACACATGTATATATATATATATATATATATATATATATATATATATATTATATATATATATATATATATACAGTATATGTATATATATATATATATATATATATATATATATATATGTGTGTGTGTGTATTTATATATATTTATATATATATGTCTCTCTCTCTCTCTCTCTCTACATCATTCATTCTCTCTCTCTCTCTCTCTCTCTCTCTCTCTCTCTCTCTATATATATATATATATATATATATATATAGACTCACACACCTGGGCGATTGTTGAAAGCCCATCTTATCTGTTAGACTACGGCATTAATTTTGAACTTTGTAGTTAGTTGACTGTTTTGGGTCGGTTCCGTTCGAAACACCATCTTGAAATCCGAAAAGTAATACCTTTTGGAGCTACTGTTAATTAGAAAATATTCGGTACTATACTCATTGCAGCGAGAAAAGGCTGATAGAGGAGGCTGCCAGGTCTCCACTGATCACCATCTCACCCCCAGCCCCCCCCCCCCCTCTCTCTCTCTCTCTCTCTCTCTCTCTCTCTCTCTCTCTCTCTCTCTCTCTCTCTCTCATCATTTTCTTCCAAGAAATACCTGTTCATGTTGTAGATAGTTGCCTTAGCTTGACTATGAAGGTGGCCACATGCTGAGCTTCAAGTAGGATAAGGTCCTTCCCGTGATTATGCATGTCACAGAGTGTGTAGTGGCAGCGTCTGACATATGCTCATATGCCACGTTTAGGATAGGGGAAAAGCTTATACATAAAACATGCCTTGAATTTTACATCTACAGTGGTGTGGAACGTAAGTTAGAATAATTTCGAATACAATTTCGGAAATATATAGAAACAGAGAAAGAAAGAAGAACAAAGTTGCAGACAGAGGGTAAGGAAGGGAAGGAAGGGTGGAGAAAGAAGGCAAGCTCTTATTTAAAACCAGGTGCCCTCCCCTATCAGCCCTTTCTCATTGCTTTAAGTATAGTTATGCATGGATAGAGAGCCACCGGTGAGAGTAAAACACCATTTGTTAAGAGCAAATATAGGGGGCTGTAAAAGTGCTATAAATGTTAGGCGTATGGTGTAAAGGAACAATTAGCTAACAGGCATAGGTATGAGTAGTTAACAAAGGATTATGAAATGATTAATCAAGGGATCTCGGTTTTTTTTCACACCAACTTTTAAGCGAGTTGTCTGACCACCGCTCATACCCCCAAATAATCTGACAATAGATGTAGAATCGATGTAAATTAAAGCGTGGTTTACATGGTCGAACGCGGTTCGACAGATAAGTGTCTAAAGCAATGTTCGAACGTGTAACGGGGTATTTGGTTGTCGAACACGTTCGTCAAACGGTTCGAAGAAAGTCAGATCTAGCCTGAATTTTGTGGGCGGGACTTCCTTGTCCACAAACCTTATGCATTTGTGACCGACTCCACCTCTTCGAACCGTTTGACAAGCAGGTTCGACAACCTGGTTCGATGAACAGTTTGGCCTTGTAAACCCCGGTAAGACTAGTTCGGTGTGAAGTACCTTTTTAGCGGATAGAATCTGTTGTTTAAAATTCTCATGACTATAATATTCAATTCATCATCGATGTAATAATCTGTGTTTGTTAATAAAACGAGTAAAGCTGAAGAAAATGTATTGACATAATTTACTTTTACGGATTTTGCTTGTGTTCCTTCCGTGAATAATCGGTGATACAAGCATCGCTCTGTGCACGTGCGCGCGCAACTTTTTCAGCAGAATTAGTGCTATTGATAATAATCATAAATAAAACATATATTGGAAATTTGGTCGTGGTAACATGCCCAACTGGGAATTAAACTTGAATGTTTTGTTTCATTTCAGTAGGATTTACGTTACTGAACTCAATAAATCACGATTAGCAATTATTGCTAATCAATAGATATTTCCTCTCATGCAAATTTCTTTTTTTTTTCAATTCGCCAAAATAAGATTTTTCCTATTGGCTGAGCTTTGCGTTGCTAATTTGATGACGTCCAATTTTTTCACCCACCAAATAAACTGCTCTCGACAAAAAACATTTCAAAGGATCAGTTTCCGTGGGTGACTGCATTTTGGTTTGGAGGCAAAACAAAGTTTTAATTTTTCAAAACATTGGACTGGTTTGTATTGGGCTGGGCTGGTTTTTTTTTTATCTGCATCAAGCGTATTGTTGTACTTGAAGACATTTTTAAAGCTTCAGATAAATAATAATAAGTCAAAGGATTACTAAGTGAACGGATACAAAGTAATTTTTTTTCTTTTTTTTTTTTTAAGGAAAAGGCAGTTTCCTTTTTTATCAGCTAAGTCTATAACCACGTATAACTATAACTATATAACTACAACTATATAATTTTTCGAAGAAATAAGTGAATTGATAAGTACGTGAACGGGTACAAAATAATTGACTTTCTAAGGGAAGGACAGTATTAATATTTTCAGTTAAATATATAACTGCATTTAGCTATAAAATGGTATTTGATGAATAATTTTTATTATGGAGAAATAAAATTGATTAAATAAGAAATACTAAACCACAGTGATATCTCTAGTTAGTTCCCTTACGTTAAAGATCTTTACTCCAAATATTCTCCGCAAGAATTTATAATTATCAGCTTTTTGTACATAATTATGTGATTTCTGAAGTTTCAAGGAGAGGGAAGGGAAAGGGGAAGTGATGCAAGTGGAATGAAATAAAATGAAATAAATGAAGCATGTAATGAAAGAAATCACTACTCGGAGATAAGTGGGTAAGTGCTAATGCTTCTAACAGCAAATATAAGGAAATGGGAAAGGAAAACAAAGTAAGAGATTAAAATAATTTTAGATTTAACGTAAAAATTTGATACAGTAAATTAGGACGCAATTACTAACGATGCAATCAGTCGTGCAAAATAAGATGAATTTTCAGTGCAATAAGTTTGAAAAAATATAATATAATTGTAAAAAAAAGAAAAAATGTCGCTGTATTCTCTTAATAAAAGGAATACCAGTATTCAGAATATCACTATGATCTTCAATGAAAAGATAGTCGGAATATTTTCATGGAAAATCCAGTCAATAATGATTATAGAATACCATTCTTAGATGGTTTTAAGGAGGGCTTGGAAGGAACCTGTTAAGGGGGGGGGGGGGAGATCGAAAGGGAGGCAGAGAATTGATTGGCGAGATAAGGTGAAGGATGATATGGAGAGAAGAGGTTTGGTGGAAGAGGATGCCTTTGATAGAAGGCATTGAAGAGGGCCCCTTACTATTATTATTATTATTATTATTATTATTATTAGCTAAGGTATAACCTTAGTTGGAAAAGCCATATGCTATAAACCAAAGGGCTCTAACAGGGAAAAATAGCCCAGTGAGGAAAGCAAATAAGGAAATAAACGATATAAGAAGTAATGAACAATTAGAATCAAATATTTTAAAAACATTAACAACATTATAACAGATATTTCATATCTAAAATATAAAAGGACTTATATCAGCCTTTTCAACATAAAATCATTTGCTGCAAATTTGAACTTTTGAAATTCTACTGATTCAACTACCCGATTTGGAAGATCATTCCATAACTTGGTCACAGTTGTAGGGATAACTGTGGGAAAGAAGAAGAGTATCAGATGGTTTTATCCTTCATATTGTATCCTGTTTTGTGGTCATTTATTCTTCACCAAACTTTTAATTGAGCTCCACAAGGTACTAGAAGAGTTGGAAGACCCAAGCCTACATGGCTTAGGACTGTAAAGTGCGAAGTAGGAGATGATGAATGGAGAACTATTGTTTCAAAAGTTCAAGATAGAGATGACTTGCGAAATCTAACCGAGGCCCTTTGCGTCAATAGGCGTAGGAGGAAGAGATGATGATAATGATGATTCTTTATATCCTATCATCGTTCAGATTATTTAATTTTCATGCCTTTTTACACATTCAAACAATTTATTCTTCACATTATATTCCAGATTCAAAGAATTTATTCTTCACATATTCCAGATTCAGAGAATTTATTCTTCACATCATATTCCAGAGTCAAAGAATTTATTCTTCACATCATATTCCAGAATCAAAGAATTTATTCTTCACATCGTATTCCAGATTCAAAGAATTTATTCTTCACATCGTATTCCAGATTCAAATATGTTATTTTCCATGTATTCCAGTTCCAGATGGTTTACCATTCATATCGTATTCCAGTTCCAGATAATCTATTTCTCATTTCGCATTCCAGCTCCAGATAGCTTATCTTTCGTATCATAAAGTTGACTAAGAATGCTCATTCAGATGAGATTTCTTAAACCTGGAAACTTTCTCGAAAGTGCCCAACCTAAATTTATTACCCATCTCATGATGATAATAATAATAATAATAATAATAATAATAATAATAATAATAATAATAATAATAACGATGATGTTTCGATGGATAACGATGATGATAATAATAATAATAATAATAATAATAATAATAATAATAATAATAATAACGATGATGTTTCGATGGATAACGATAATAATAATAATAATGATGATAATAATAATAATAATAATAATAATAATAATAATAATAATAATAATAATAATAATAATCTAACATTGAGAATCATTAATACGTCATAATCGTTAATCCTGTTTGAAAGAAATGATAGTTGTATCCAGCGAGTTGTGTATTGTATAGATTTCCAGTTAGTTTTTTTTAAATAATCCGGGAATAATTATGTACAAAAATGTTATATGCATGTGTATGTGTTTTATGATTATCAATATTCACATACACATGTATATACAGTAAACACACTATATATATATATATATATATATGTATACATATACAGTATATATATATATATATATATACACAGTATATATATATATATATATACACACAGTATATATATATATATATATATACAGTATATATATATATATATATATGTATGTATGTATATATATACATACATGTTTGTGTGTGTATGTGTACGTATGTGCGTACGTTAGCACACAATTCAATCTTAGAAAATTAATTATTTTACTCTTTTTTTATTATAGGCGTAAATCCAGCCAAATTTGCCTTGGCTTCACCTTTATATACCTTCAGTAATCCTTACTAACCCATTTTTTAAAACTCATTATCCTTCCCTGGATGCAGGTGATGGTTAGGATAAGCATCCCGTTTCAAAAATATATCCAACTTATAATCATGTTTTTATCCGGCCAAATATTTTCACTCTGTTTATTAAGCCAAAAATAAAATTCCCAGCCGTCTGATTACGTTGCGTTATAAAGCGTGTAATTACCTGCGTATTCCTTTAATTACGGGTAATTTATGGGAAATATTTCGTTGGAATTACCCACATAATGATCTACTTTTTGCTTATGATAACACGGTCAACAAATTATCACAAAGCCAAACGGGTTATTCATGCATTTTTTTAGACGTAACCCAGACCAGTCTTCTCTCTCTCTCTCTCTCTCTCTCTCTCTCTCTCTCTCTCTCTCTCTCTCTCTTTTTATTATTATTACTATTATTATCATTATCATTATTATTAGTATTATTATTATTATTATTATTATTATTATTATTAGCCAAGCTACATCCCTACTTGGAAAAGCAAAATGCTATAAGCCCAAGGGCTCCAACAGGGAAAAATAGCCCCATGAAGAAAGAAAATCAGGAAATAAATAAACGATGTGAAAAAAAATAACAATAAAATGCTTTAAAGACAGGAACAATATCAAAACAGATATGTCATATATAAACTAAATAAATTTTTCTAATTAAATTAGTGTATTTCCGGAATTTCTCTCTCTCTCTCTCTCTCTCTCTCTCTCTCTCTCTCTCTCTCGCCTTTTGATTCATGCTAATTTAAATCATGTCTTTAATTTTAATGCAACATATGTCTTTTTGGAGATGATTTATGATTGGTCAAATTAAGTGAATTATTTTCTTTTCATGGTTTATTTGCTTTTCTTATTTGTCTTATCGATTATGAATTAGTGTCAGATCGGAAATCTTGCTCTGATTTATTATCTCTCTCTCTCTCTCTCTCTCTCTCTCTCTCTCTCTCTCTCTCTCATGTTTGTTATCTAATAATTGTTATTATTGATATTATTATTATTATTATTATTATTATTATTATTATTATTATCAGCTAAGCTACAACCCTAGTTGGGAAAGCAGGAAGCCATAAGCCCAAGGGCTCCAACAAGGAAAAAATAGCCCAGTGAGGAAAGGAAATAAGTAAACTACAAGAGAAGTAATGAAAAATTAAAATAGAATATTTATTGAACAGTAACAATATTGAAATGGGTCTTTCATATATAAACTATAAAAAGAGACTTATGTCAGCCTGTTCACCATCAAAATATTTGCTGCCAGTTTGAACTTTTGATTAACTTTGGATTAACAATAGAGAAATTTGCAATGATTTTAGTAATAAACTTTCAATGTCGATTTTCTTTAGCAATCTATAATTAGTGACTTATTGACGTACTAATGGTGAATAGCCTTTGGCTCCAACACCAGGCATATAATCCTAACCTATGCATACAAAAAAATGTGACATTCTAAGAGAACACTTTCATTTGGGTGATCACAAAGAAGGTAATTTTTAATACTTTCCTTATTAAACATTGTTCCGTGTTTTCCTTCGTTTTTCTGATGTTTAATGAACCGATTGATAGATAGGAGTTATGATTTTATTCTCGGAAAAACATGATTATTACAACTTGACAAGTGAGACTTATGAAAATTTTTAAAATTATTATTTTAATTAAATTTCCATTAAACTCCTCCGATTTTACAAGTACTCTTTCCCGTGAAGATTCTGTAAGCGAATAAAAACCATAGTCCCAAAATCTTGATAGTTGTTCCCCCTGAAAGGGTTGTGGTGGCCGATGTGATAACGTCCCTGAATGGTGAACGCCAAACTGCGGTTCGAGTCCTGCTCAAACTCGATAGTTTCCTTGGTCGCTGCAACTTCACCATCCTTGTGAGTTAAGGATGGCAATTTGTGGGGGAGCTTATATGCCTATCTGCTGAGTCATCAGCAGCCATTGGCTGGCGCTCCTTGGTCCTAGCTTGGGTGGAGTGGGGGCTTGTGCGCTGATCATATGTATATATGGTCAGTCTCTAGGGCATTGTCCTGCTTGGTAGGGCAATGTCACTGTCCCTTGCCTCTGCCATTCATGAGCGGCCTTTAAACCTTTAAAATTAATGGGATATAATACCAACATTGTGGGAGGATAAAGGATCTAGAATTTGTAAACATTGGTTTTCGTTCATTTTATTTGGGGGAAGAATTTTCCCTTTCTTGTTTTCCGCATGTTGAATTTCTCTGGATGAGTTATTCTTCAGTCCTCTCTCTCTCTCTCTCTCTCTCTCTCTCTCTCTCTCTCACAGACACATTTATTGAATGATTGATATAGTGAAATAACTTTGAAACGATCTTTTCTTATGGTGGTATTTACGATTTTATTTGTTAAACTTGAATTACATTCATATTTTCCCCTTTTCCAAGGATTTCTTTATCTCTTTTGAAAAATTATTTTGGGGACCTATCCTCAGAACATCTCTCTCTCTCTCTCTCTCTCTCTCTCTCTCTCTCTCACACACACACACACGCACACATTTGTTGAGTGATTGATATAGTGAATTAGCTTTGAAACGATGTTTTGTTTTGGTGGTGTTTACGGTTTTATTAGTTAATCTTGAAATACATTCATATTTCCCTTTTTCCGATGATTTCTTTTACTAGTTTGAAAGCTTATATCAACATCTTATCTTCAGACTATTTCAGTTTTGACGTTTGCAAATGCCGTGTTTTATGACTTTGACCTCATTAAAAGAAATTATCATGTCCCCCTTTTTTTATTAAGACGTGACGTGTCTTTCAGTTTCTAATGTAAATACCTTGTTTATTAGTTTAAAAATGGGAACAAGGAGGAGAAGAGAGCTATTAATCCGCCTCAGGAAAGCTTTATCTAAACTAATAAACGATTAATTATAGATATATTTGATAGATTTACCGAAGCGCGAAGTCTTCATCTTGTTTTGGTATTTTTCATAAGATCATAATCATCATTATCATCTCCTCCAACGCCTATTGACGCAAAGGGCCCCGCTTAGATTTCGCCAGTCGTCTCTATCTTGAGATTTTAATTCAATACTTCTCCATTCACCATCTCCAGTTTCACGATTCTTAGTCCTCAGCCATATGGGCCTGGATCTTCCAACTCTTTTCGTACCTGGTGGAGTCCATTCAAATGTTTGGTGAACTAACTTTTTCATAAGAAACTTTTTAATATTTTCTCCTGCTATTCTAAATCTCTTTTGTAAATACTTTTAGAACTACATTGTATGTTGTTAATTAAGATGATTTTTATTAATATTTTCTCCTAATTTAAAACTTTTTTCAAATACTTTTATAACTACAATGTATGTTGTTAATTAAGATAATTCTTATTAATGTTTTCTCCTATTCGAAAACTTTTTATAAATGCTTTTAGAACTACAGTGAATGTTGTTACTTTTTATTAATATTTTCTCCTGCTATTCTAAAACTATTTTTTTCAAATACTTTTATAACCAAAGTGAATGTTGTTAAATAAGATACTTTTTATTAGCATTTCCCCCTACTATTCTAAAACCCTTTTTTCAAATACTTTTAGAACGACATTGTATGTTGTTAATTACGGTATTTTTTATTAATATTTTCTCCTGCTATTCTAAAACTTTTTTTTCAAATACTTTTAGAACTACATTGTATGTTGTTAATCAAGGTACATTTTATTAATATTTTCTCCTGCTATTCTAAAACCTTTTTTTCAAATACTTTTCGAACGACATTGTATGTTGATGATTAAGATACTTTTTAATATTCTCTCCTGCTATTCTGAAACTTTTTATAAATACTTTTAGAACTATATTATATGTTGTGAATTAAGATACTTTTTATCAATATTTTCCCCTGCTATTCTGAAACTTTTTTCATATACTTTCAGAACTACATATTCTTCACTATATATTTTCTGTCGAACCCCAATGTCAGTATTTCCCCTCTTACTAATTCAAAGATTTCTTAAATATTTACTGTAGAATTCCACCGTGCTATCCATTTTCCGTTATGTGTCCTTTTGTATTCTATTTCACGCAAATAGAGAGAGAGAGAGAGAGAGAGAGAGAGAGAGAGAGAGAGAGAGATCATGCTAAAAGTATAAGGAATCAGGGATGATTAACGTTTGGTAAACCTCTTGGTTTGCATTGAGAGAGAGAGAGAGAGAGAGAGAGAGAGAGAGATAGAGAGAATCACGCTAAAAGTATAAGGAATCAAGGATGATTAACGTTTGGAAAACCTCTTGGTTTGCATTGAGAGAGAGAGAGAGAGAGAGAGAGAGAGAGAGAGAGAAATCACGCTAAAAGTATAAGGAATCAGGGATGATTAACGTTTGGAAAACCTCTTAGAGAGAGAGAGAGAGAGAGAGAGAGAGAGAGAGAGATCACGCTAGAAGTATAAGGAATCAGGGATGATTAACCTTTGGAAAGCCTCTTGGTTTGCAGAGAGAGAGAGAGAGAGAGAGAGAGAGAGAGAGAGATACAGAGAATCACGCTCAAAGTATAAGGAATCAAGGATGATTAACGTTTGGAAAGCCTCTTGGTTTGCATTGAGAGAGAGAGAGAGAGAGAGAGAGAGAGAGAGAGAGAATCACGCTAAAAGTTTAAGGAATCAAGGATGATTAACGTTTGGGAACCCTCTTGGTTTGCAAAGAGAGAGAGAGAGAGAGAGAGAGAGAGAGAGAGAGAGAGAGAGAGCCATTATATTGAGGCTAATGCCCTTCAATAAAGCAAACTAACGTATAACCACTGTAATATGACCAGTGAACCGAACAAACAAGCGTTTTCCCCGCCCGTGTAAACAGGACAGCAGTCTTGTATCCACATCGTCCATTCCTTCTCTTCCTTTATTTATTCAGGACCTTCGTCTCCCTTATTGGCCCTATCATTCACGCACCCTGCAACAGCTTCCATCCCCCACCCTCTCTCTCTCTCTCTCTCTCTCTCTCTCTCTCCAAATATATATATATATATATATATATATGTATGTATATATATGTATATATATATACAGTATAAAATATATATATATATATATATATATTTATATTTATATATATATATATATATATATATTTATATTTATATATATATATATATATATATATATAGATATATACATACTCCTTTATCTATTCCTATTCCCGTTGTTCGACTGTATCAGCTTTGCTCCCTTTTTCATCTCCTGTTTCCTCTATTCGTCAACCCCTTTATCAATCTAGTGACTGCCCCCCCCCCCCCTTCCTCCATCCCTCTTACTTTCTCGTCACCACATGACTTGGACATCCAGTATTGCCTTTATGTTTGTTATTTATTGTTCTCTTCTAATACATCTCTCTTTCTATTCTTCATTTTAACATACCTGGAATTCCCTTGCCCTTTCCAGCCCAGCCTGATGCTTTAATCCAAAAAGCCCTGTCTGTTAATGGGTCATTCTGATGTCGTATACTTCCTTGACCCTTTCAGTCTATACCTTTAGTATTTCACCTTTGCGTCTTGGCTTTCTCATCCTGTAGGACATATCCCATCTCACTCAATGCTTCCTTTGCCTATTCATTGATTTTTTTTTTCTTTTTATAAATTCATTTTACCAAGTTTAACCTACTCTTTTTATTTCATCTGTTCTTTTTACCAACCCTATCTCGGCTACTGCTTCTCTCCTCCTTTTTCATTTTTTTTATTCATTTTACCATTTTGGGGGTTCTATTCAAAGTTAAACTACTCTTTTTATTCCATCTGTTCATTTTACCTTCCCTATCTCAGCTGCTTTTGTCCTCCCAATAACCTCCCTCAGCCTTTTTATTTTTTTTTTCTAAATTAATTTCACCATTTTGGGGGGTTCTAGTCAAATTTAAACTACTCTTTTTATTTCATCTGTTCCTTTTACCCTCCCTATCTCGGCTGCTTTTGTCTTCTCCAATAACCCTTTTAATTTTTTTTCTAAATTAATTTTACCATTTTTGGTGGTTCTAGTCAAGTGTAAACTACTCTTTTCATTTCATCAGTTCCTTTTACTTTCCCTATCTCGGCTGCTTTTTGTCTTCTCCCAAAAACTTCCCCCTCGCCACCCGTGTCCTTTACATTGTCATGTTTCCCGAATGTCTTCTTGCCATAGCAGCAAGACTGTAGCACAATCCTGTGGGAACACTTCATGACTATTCACGAATACACGTCCAACTTGTCTATCTTAGATGACTCGATCTTGTTTCGTACAAAAGGGTGAAAATCAACTGGCCCATCCCATGCGGTGCCATCCCCCAACGAGTGCTGGAACGATTTTACGATGCAATATGCATCCGTCCTCCATCAGCTATTCTAACGAGTTCATCCATTATGAACACTTGTTGGACGACGGCTGGGTGCTCTTCATTTGGCATTCTGATATTTGTCTCTCACGAATTAGAATACTACCGTGTTGATTGACTTTAATTAATTCGCTCCGAGTGTCTTTTACTTTTCTTTTTCATTTTGTCTATTCTGATTCATGTATGAGGAGTGATTGATAAATATCACCACATTGCATTACTTGTATGCATTTTCTATATTACTCTTGACACTCGAAATCCCGTTGCCGGAGGATTTTTCTCTGGTTTAGTTTCTTTTTTTTTCATTATTTGTGTCAGGAAACAAATATATTTAATGGTTTTTTTGAAAGTTCACTGTCCTTCAGTGGTCTCTACATAATTTCTTATTTCAATCAAGATCTTTCCTTTTAATCTGCTGATGGATAAATTAATTGGAAAAACAAATTTTCATGAAATTACTTTCATAAAAGAGGCTACAGGTAAAAATCAAATGTCTTTCTACAATAAAAAGAAGGAACAAGAAAATTAATTTCAAAAAAATCAAAACCATATTGTTATTTCTACTTTACTTACCTTGTCGTCTGTATCTTTTCTACGCCTGGACCCATGATTTCAAACAAATGTTAATGAAAACAGTGGGGAACAACAAACGAACACGCACAGACACACACTTTGCAGTATATAAGCAGAGGCCGTGTGCCTGTACGCCATAAAGATCACAGTGACCATTAAGATAAAAACGATGCTGTGTCTGGCATTTCAAACAAATGGCGAAAGGTTTAAGAGCCTTCGCTACTAAATGCAGGCGGCCGAGTTGGAAACCCCGAAATGGTATTCTAAAAAAGAGCAGTGTGGCTGCTGTAGGGTTGATCACGTGTGTGTTTGTGTTATTTTCACTCTGTTTAATGGTTGGCACGTGTTCATTGTCATTATTAACCTTGGCGTTGTAATAATCATATTTAAATTGGTTTAAATGCCGCTCATGAAGGGCGGAGGAAAGTGACTGACAATGCCCTAACTAGCAGGACAATGCCCTAGCAAGCAGGATAATGCCATAGCTAGCAGGACGATGCCCTAGCAAGCAGGACAATGCCATAGCTAGCAGGACGATGCCCTAGCAAGCAGGACAATGCCTTAGCTAGCAGGACAATGCCATAGCTATCAGGGCGATGCCCTAGCTATCAGGACAATGCCCTAGCTAGCAGAACAATGCCCTAGCTATCAGGACAATGCCTTAGCTAGCAGGACAATGTCCTATCTATCAGGACGATGCTCTAGCAAGCAGACAATGCCCAAGCAAGCATGACGATGACCTGGCTAGCAGAACAATGCCCTATCTAACTGGATAATGCCCAAGCGACTGGCCATACATACATATGATCAGCGCACAAGCCCCCTCTCCACCCAAGCTAGGACCAGGGAGGGCTTGGCAATGGCTGCTGATGAGTCAGTAGGTAGACTTATAGGCCTCCTCAATCCCCCCCCCCCCTCCTCCATTATTATATCCCAAGGATGGAGAGGTTATAGACACTACAAGAAACGATCGAGCTTAAGGAGTTCTCGAACCCCAGGCCGGCAGATCGCGAGGCAGGGACATTTCCAATAGGCCATCATATAGTAATTTAATCATGAACGATATTGACGAAGTCAAATTTTTCTGTTGCCATTGTTGGTAATCATCATCATCTTCTTCTTATTATTATTATTATTATTATTATTATTATCATTATTATTATTATTATTATTATTATTGATGTTATTTTTGTTGTTTCTGCTGCTGCTTTTATGCTATTGTGAATATTCATGTTGTCTCTGTAATAGAGTCTTTTGTGTTATTACTGTTCACGGGTTAGGTATGACAATGAAAAAAATTACAAATTTAAATTTATTGTCAAGTAGTTTTTTAATCATGTACTGTTTTTTTTTTTCACATGGCGTCAGTTAAACAGTGAGATTAAAAACTCAACTAAGTATATAGTCAAGTAGAAAAAAAAAACCCGTGTTTGATTATAGAAATAAACGGAAATGACGTAATTAAGATTAAAGTATAGTCATAGAAACGGACACATCATACGACCTAACAACTGTTTACTTATAGAAAAAGTACAAAAACAATTGCCTGAGTATATAGTTACTTGGAAAATATTGGTATTTAGTAAAGTAGTCAAAATAAAAAGAATGTTTAAAGATTAAGAATGACTTTTTGTGAATGTTTATTTGCCATTTATTTAGAGAAAAAAATCATTCGAATATGTAATTTAAACGAAAATTAAGCTTGTTTTTTTACAGGAATGTACAGTAGTTACCATTTGTATTTACTAAATAAAGAAAAAATACGCAAACTGGCACAAAATATATGTTTAATCAAAGGAGAAAACCCATGTATTATGTTATCAAATAAAAAGGTAAACATTTGAAAACAAGCTCTATAACTAATTCGATTGAAAAAAAAAAGATAGGCCTACTCTGCACATAGTATTCAAACTATCGAATATTGTTCTTTTCACAACTTTAAAAACAAGCTATGGAAAATCACACCTATAAAAAAACACGCGTTTTCATAGCTCTATAACTAATTCGAAATTCGATTGAAAAAAGATAGGCCTACTCTGCACATATTCAAACTATTGAATATTGTACTTTTCACAACTTTAAAAACAAGCTATGAAAAATCACACCCATAAAAAAACATGCATTTTCATACCTCTATAACTAATTCGAAATTCGATTGAAAAAAGATAGGCCTACTGTGCACATATTATTCAAACTATCGAATATTGTACTTTTCACAACTTTAAAACAAGCTATGGAAAATCACACCTATAAAAAAAAACATGCGTTTTCATAGCTCTATAACTAATTCGAAATTCGATTGAAAAAAAGATAGGCCTACTCTGCACATACTGTATTATTCAAACTATCGAATATTGTACT
>NC_090745.1:111233246-111238246 GCF_036898095.1 Palaemon carinicauda | reverse complement strand
CCTTCTTTTCCAACTAGGGTTGTAGTTTAGCAAGTAATAATAATAATAATAATAATAATAATAATAATAATAATAATAATAATAATAATAATAATAATGTGCAACATACCTAAATTAACTTAAAGATATTCAACGGATGATACCGTTTTTTTTATGCATCGTGGCAGACATTTTCCATGTTTTCGAAGATTTTCCATAAATTTAAAAAAAATGGTACCTTATAATTTTTGAATGATGTATTGCTCTCCTTTAGGGTTTCTTCAAATAGATACATTATACAGTATTAATGAGAGGTTTCGAAATGTTTTTTATATATACTGTACTGTGTATATATATATATATATATACTGTATATATATATATATATTACTGTATATATATATATACTGTATATATATATATATATACTGTATATATATATATATATATATATTTATATATATACATATATATATATTGTATATATTTACTGTATATATATATATATATATATACTGTATATATATACTCTCTCTCTCTCTCTCTCTCTCTCTCTATATAATATATATTATACTGTGTGTATATATATATATATATATACTGTGTGTATATATACATATATGATATATATATATATACCTCTCTAAATTGAGATTTTCTATTAAAGTCTAGCTTTTTGTGGAAAATTTATGTATAATTTTCTTTGCATTTTTTTTTCACCATTTCTAGACAATATGTTTTCTTTCCATTGGATTCCTAGAAATGGTTCAATTATCGTTGGATTTCTATAGATAGCTACCATAATTGAGTAACTCTCTTTACAGTCCATAAAATGTTATCTTTAGAATCATATTATGCAGATTTCCATAGATTTAAGACGTAGTTTTTCAAGAAAGGATACTTACGTAGATTTCCTGAAATTAACATCTTTCTAGCCCATAATGTTTATTTTCCTAAACGTTCTTGAAATAGACACTTACCCTGGCCATGGCTGTGAAGTTTTCTATAAACTTACTTGAAATTGGTACCTTCCTCGACTAAATGTGCAGGTTTCCATATTCTACCTTTTCCAGGTCATAACTGGAAATTATTACGTTGGTTTTCTGAAAATGTTACCTTCTCTAGGTGAAAATGGAAAGCTATCTAGACATTCTAGAGATTGCCTATACTGGATCGGGTATATGTAAGTTTTCCATATACATATCGGAAATGTAAGGAATTCTGGAGGTAATTTAGAGGAAAGAGCATTGCAAATTCAATGCTCTCTCAGTATTGTAATATTTTTTTAGAGAAGTTTAAGGCTACAAAGTTTTTCTAGGCCCATATGTAATTCTCAAGTTCCTTATCTATATGAAAGAGGTCAGAACTATTTCTGGAAATATGAAATATTCGACAAAATTTACACATATTTAGCATTTATTGCGACATGTATAGTGGTGCAAAAGCTTTTTTTGAACATTTGTGTTGTCTAAATATATACGCATCTCTATATTTCAAGAAATCCGTAGTAATTTTAAAACTATAGAAATGTTGTCTTAAGCATTTCACAGCTTACTAGATGAAAATGTTTTTTATTAATATTTTAAGGCAGTGCAAACATTCCAAAGTCTATCTATGGATAAAACTGTTTTTGTAACTCTCCATCACTCTCAGAAATGTTTATCTTTCCAAAGGGGGTTTCCCCCCCCCCTTTTTTTTTTTAGGAATATGAATTTTTCGAAATGTTTCACCAAAATACTCAACATTCCAAGAGCTCTCTATAGAAATGTGTAGCGTTTGCCAAAGCACTTTTCGGTTTATTTTGACTTACATTTATAACTTTTTCATCCGCCGAGATCTGCAGTTAGGGATTTTTTCCGCTCTCTCCCAGATGCGCTACACGTTTTTGCTTTTTGACTGACAATCCTTTTATTTTGACCGTTCTAAATGAATTTTTCCTGGCGTCCACTCATACCAAATGACTGATTCTCTAGCGTAGATGTCACTGTCATCTCTGATGTCACCTCTGTCTCTCTCTCTCTCTCTCTCTCTCTCTCTCTCTCTGAGTTGCTACTGCCATCTCTGATGTAACCTCTCTCTCTCTCTCTCTCTCTCTCTCTCTCTCTCTGAGTTGTTACTCATCTGTGATGTGACTCTCTCTCTCTCTCTCTCTCTCTCTCTCTCTCTCTCTCTCATATAAAAGCAATTTCCCTGCACCATATTTTTTTTGCACTTTTTGCCGTAAACGTTTTCATCTTAAAATCTTATTTTATTTTAACTGACTTTTTTTTTTGACGTGTAGTGGATTAATTGCATTCGAAGTCATGATGGACGTTTATTAAAAGCTGAAAAAATTTTACAAAAGGATTTTATTCGTTTCATATTCTGTTTTTTAAATCAGTCTTTGGCATAACTTGCAATGTCGTGGTCATCAAATTTTATTTCCGGGGAATGCAGAAATGTAGGCCATTGCATTCATATTTGAGTCTCATCTCTCTCTCTCTCTCTCTCTCTCCTCTCTCTCTCTCTCTCTCAATACTGTTTCAAATTTATGGTTTTGAATAACCGGTTTATTTTTTTTTCTTTTCCTAACACAAAACAATTTTTTCATATGTTCATAGTCAAGCAGATTTACTCTCTCTCTCTTTCTCTCTCTCTCTCTCTCTCTCTCTCCTCTCTCTCTCTCTCTCTCTCAATACTGTTTTAAATTTATGGTTTTCAATAACCGATTTATTTTTTACTTTTTCTAACACAAAACAATTTTTCATACGTGCATTGTAAAGCAGATTTACTCTCTCTCTCTCTCTCTCTCTCTCTCTCTCACGGCAATGAATTGTTATTTTCCATGGGACTGCATTGCTTTTTCTTTTATTCTCTCTGCTTGCAAACAAAGCAAATTAAAGTATTTTTTCGGGTTTTCCTTCAGTGTTTTCTTTTTTTTTCACGGATAAAGTTATGGCAAATCGATACAAGCCAATTGAAGCTATTTCTTTCTATTTTTATTTTCTTGCTAATAATGCTGCTATAACTTGTATGCTCCTTTTATATTTACCATTTCTCTTCTTCTGCATTCATTTAGTCATTGTGGCTATTGTTTTGTTGGATCCTTTTTTATTTCTTTAAAATTTGAGGATTATCTCCTACTAAGCATACTAAAGTAAAATTAAATTATGTTGGCTCTGATTAGCTAAACATAGCTAAACATCTCTGAATGGTGGTAAGAATCTATTCATATCTGTAAAAATCGAAGTGTGAGCATATGTAGGAATGTTCAGTCAAGTCTCTTTCATGGAAGCGAATGTTGGATGTAAATGAAGAAAACAGACATTGGAATTATATAGATGAACTTTCTACATGGTGTATGTGGGTAAAATTTGAAAACTTAAGAAACTTTATAGTAGTAGAGAGAGTAGCAAAAGCGGAAGGTGGCTGGGACGTGTGGAAAGAATGACCCCAGGTAAGTTGGTAGATTGTGGCGTTTGCTAAACAGAGTGTTCACCCCAGATCTGGGAGTTTAGTCACTGCGTAAGTAACCGTTGTAGTTTTTTTTTTTTTTTTTTTTAGCTTCATCTTACTACCGGAACAAATTCCGTTATATATATAATATATATATAATATATATTAATATATATATATATATATATATGTGTGTGTGTGTGTGTCTGTGTATGTAGATTAAGTGTACATCAAATAAAAAGTATTAGTCAATGTTTCTCGTTACTTTCAAACTATAAAGTCTGGTGAAATATTGCGTAAAAGACGAAACTCAAACGGTTGCAAAATAGTTTGGGAAACGAAATATTTCTAAATTGTCACACGGGAGAGGGAAACCTTCTCTCTCTCTCTCTCTCTCTCCTCTCCTCTCTCTCTCTCTCTGCGCCACTATTTCAAAAAACTGAAACCCGACGAATCAGAATTGTTTTAAGGTAGCCTTTGTAAAAATGTGTGATTTGGTCGAATGCGTACTTTTATGAGTATAATCTACGGACAGACACGCACGCACAGAACAAGGTTTCAAGGGTAGAGCTGTTATCTCCACTCGCTTTATCTTGACCACAGCAAATGGCCAATTTACAGGTGATTTAATAATAATAATAATAATGATAATGATAATAATAATGATAATAATAATAATAATCACTATTGGTCAGTGACCAGAATCTAAATGCTACAGGTGATTTAATAATAATAATAATAATAATAATAATAATAATATTAATAATATTAATAATAATAATGATAATAATAATCACTATTGGTCAGTGACCAGAATCTAAATGCTACAGGTGATTTAATAATAATAATAATAATAATAATAATAATAACAATAATAGTAATAATAATAGTAATAATAATAATAATAATAATAATAATAATCACTATTGGTCAGTGACCAGATTCTAAATGCTACAGGTGATTTAATAATAATAATAATAATAATAATAATGATAATAATAATAATAATAAATAATCACTATTGGGACAGTAACCAGAATCTAAATGCTGCAGGTGATTTAATAATAATAATAATAATAATAATAATAATAATAATAATACTAATAATAATCACTATTGGTCAATGACCAGAATCTAAATGCTAAATAGTGACACTTAAATGATCAAGCCTTTCGAATTAAGTACACTATTCCGCATTTAAATTCCTGGTTACCGGCCAGTAGTCAACTTGCAAAAATCTTGACAAAGGGATCCCACACATAAACTGCAAGGGCTGATTGTCTCACCTTTCGGATTATGTCTAGGAGATTATTTGTAATTTTTCTGCTCCGGAGATACATCTTTGACTCTGTAAGTAAACTATTATTATTATTATTATTATTATTATTATTATTATTATTGTTGTTGTTGTTTGTTGTTGTTGTTATTATGTATGTATCACCACCTTTGTGATTAGATTCAACAGTGAGATTGACATGAGAATATTTTCATCTCAAAACGCATTATAGTTGTGGAGTGATTCCGCCCCATGCTCGAAATTAAAAGAGATGAAAATATCCAAGCGATATTCAATATTTCACAAGTCC
>NC_090745.1:111215746-111228246 GCF_036898095.1 Palaemon carinicauda | reverse complement strand
TGAAGAACCGATGTAAATCCCGTTGCATAAATGGAATCGGGATCTTTTTTGAAGAAGTGGAGTGCATATTAGATCGGTTATGAAATCTTGCGAAACCTTGTGAAAAATCATTTATGTATTAAAAAATTAATCTCATAAAATAATTTCAAAACCTCTAATAGAGTTTTCATATATAAAATTTTTTCATTAATTTTAGAGTATCCAAATATTTTTGTATCTTAAGATTTTCATCGAAATAGCCTTGATTTTGAAATATGATTCAATCGGTCAGAAGCCTTGTGAAAAATCCCTTATATATTTAAGAATTAATCTTGAAAAAAATTAATTTCAAAGAATCTTATGGAGTTTTCATTTATCAATTTTTTTTTTATTAATTTCAGAGTATCCAAATATTTTTGTATCTTAAGATTTTCACAGAAATAGCCTTAATATTTAAGTGTAATTCAATCGATCAACCACAGCAATCCTGGTGAAGAGTCACAAAGTAATTCGAAAAACCTGTCAACTTCAAATAATAAATGGAAAAACGTGAAAGCAATTTTCCTGTTATTCTGAAAACTATCTGAAGCCTAGTTTGTCAGGAGAGATATTTTCTAGATTATTAAGATGATAGGATGTCTTTTAATCTATATGTAATATATATATGTATGTATATATATATATATATATATATATGTATATATATGTATATATATATTTATTTATTTATATAATTTGTGTACACTTACATACATATACCTTTATACATATATATACATATATATACATATATA
The DNA here is from genome assembly GCF_036898095.1 of Palaemon carinicauda. Taxonomy (NCBI): domain Eukaryota; kingdom Metazoa; phylum Arthropoda; class Malacostraca; order Decapoda; family Palaemonidae; genus Palaemon; species Palaemon carinicauda. The sequence goes on along the minus strand of NC_090745.1, from coordinate 111,227,473 downwards.
TAATATATATATATATGTATATATATACATTTATACATATATATATATATATATATATATACATTTATATATACATATATAAATATAATATATATATATATATATATACATGCCATTTTCATTAAATCCCTTTGTGTTTGCTCGCGTGTATAAACAATCGTAAAAGTGTATAAAAAAAACTGCTTTCAACAGAGATTATTGTAGTTGTCACACTCCATGTATCAGAAATCCCTAGAACACGCCAAAACGCGCTCCGCTCCGAAGGACATATTTGTCCCCCTGATCCTCAGGCGAGCTGGTGCTTTGGGACCTCCAGTGTGTATTTGATGACCTTTTTATTCACCGTTCTTTGTGTCTTCCTGGGTATGGCCTTGCCTCTTAAGTCTTGGCTGGAAATAGCTATGTAGATGTGTATGTGCTATGCATGTCTCTTGAAATCCCCCCACCTTTGCTGGAAATTGTTATGTAGATATGTGTGATATGTATATATTTTATGGAAATCCTCACCTTTCATGGAAATAGCTGCGCAGATTTGTTCATATAAACGCGTACGAGAATTTAAACTTTTACGGAAAAAAAAGCATTGCAGATTATTTGTATGCAATATATTCGTTCTAGTTAGAAATACATTTGATGATAATAGTGTATTTGACCCGTCAAAAATGATGGCTAAATATTTAGATGTGCACACACGCACGCACCATCTTTTCAAAGTATGACTATTCCCTCTCCCCCCTACCCGAGAGATGGGGAGAGACCTAAGTTATACATCTGGCAATAGCCGCTGGGCGTGACTGGAAAGAAAGTTTTTATAGTTTACATAGGAGATATTTATTTTAATGTTACTGTTCTTAAGATATTTTATTTTTTTTCCCTTTCCCTCACTGCGCCTTGTTCCCTGTTTGAGCCCTTGGCTTATCGCATCCTGCTTTCTCCAACTAGGGTTGTAGCTTAGCAAGTAATAATAATAATAATGAAAATGTATTATATCATCATTTCTTCTTACGCCAATTGGCACTTGATCTTTTAGTATATAGGGGAGACGTATACTGTATGTTATGTATAAATTGCATAAATTTACAATCTGATAGATATAGCCAAAAATCAAGTTCTATGTTATGCACATCAGTATATTTTTCTTTGACTATTGAAGTGATCAAGTTGCGTGTATTACTTGATTTAACCTTTATCCAAGCATTTATTATTTATTTTATCCTCATTTTGCTCCAACTTTACATACTTTTGCTTGATAGTATCATTCTCATACCACACTAGATGAAATTCATATATATATATATATATATATATATTATATATATATGTATATATATATATATATATATATATATCTATATATTATTATTATTATTATTATTATTATTATTATTATTTTTATTATTATTATTATTATTATTACTAGCCAAGCTACAACCCTAGTTGGAAAAGCAAGATGCTATAAGCCCAAGGGCTCCAACAGGGAAAATAGCCCAGTGAGGAAAGGAAATAAGGAAATAAATAAATGATGAGAATAAATTAACAATATATCATTCTAAAAACAGTAACAGCGTCAAAAACAGATATGTCCTATATAAACTATTAACAACGTCAAAAGCAGATATGTCATATATATCTATAAAAAGACTCATGTCAGCCTGGTCAACATAAAAACATTTGCTCCAACATGCACACAAACATTCACAATGTGCCTTTACTCTTACGTATATTTCATAATGAAAGCGTATCTAATAGCAAATCCAAGACAGATCTTCTAAGAGGTTTAGCCGAGCCCTGTAAACCGCGAAGACAGCCCTTATGATATCCGAGAGTCCTAATCTCCTTTCCTCGGTGCGAGACTAAACCTGTGTGATGCAGAACCAGAGCTTCCTCGTCTTCCCCCAGATCATCAATAGATCCCGAGCTATAACACATGGCTTCTTCTCTGAGCCCTGAATGAATCGATGGTTTCTCTCTCTCTCTCTCTCTCTCTCTCTCTCTCCTCTCTCTCTCTCTCTCAAGGAATAAATGATACTGCGATGTCTGTTAGAAATCATGAAGGAAATAAAATTGATTGATTGGCTATCAATAAATATTTAGGGCTTTTTCCTATGAAACCAATGGCTATATTATTTAAATGTTAAACAGTTTGTTATAGCTAAGAACATAATGAAAAATAGTTTGTTGTTTAATGTTGGTTATAAGTTAATTTTCTACCTCCATTATCTATGTCTGATAGTATAAGTCTTCTATGCTATATTCATTGCTTAAAAAAATTTACTTGGCATTGACGGAGGTTTGCGTATCATTGGCATTTAGCAAGTTCTTTACTTTCTTTTACGGGGAATTTTTCACTATGTACGTTTAATGTTATTTTCCTGTTGCATAAAGTAAGAAACAATTAGGTATGTCGGTTGAAGATAATTTAATAGAATTCTAAACTTTGTCATATCACAAAGTCAGAGATCGATTTTTGATCAATGAAAAATTAATTAGCGGTCTTTCTCTCTCTCTCTCTCTCTCTCTCTCTCTCTCTCTCTCTATATATATATATATATATCTATATTATATATATATATATATATATATTTATATATATGTATATATATACTGTATATGTGTTTAATGTACGTGTGCGCGTTTTTTCCCTATGTATAACTGCCTGTGTTCATTTGCGATAATACTACAATGATCATTATAATTATTATTATGACTTTTGATAATAAAGCTTGTGAAGTATGAAAAATAATTTTTTTCTTAAATGCTAAGTTTTAACCGATAAATAATTATGAAGGCAGTTAGAAATAAAATAAAATAATTCTCTGCATTATTTCAGTAATTATCGTCATTAAAACGATTTTTCTTTTTTTGTGAGCTTTGAGCTCTTACAAGCGATTACTTATATATACAGTATGTGCTGTTTATGTAATTTATGTAAAATGTATGTATATGTTATATTATATTATATCATTCAGATTGATAGATATGTATATATAGACACCTATATATGTGCATATGTATATATTGTTAGCATGGGAAAATAGTAGAGAGAGATAGAGAAGAGAGAGAGAGAGAGAGAGAGAGAGAGAGAGAGAGAATTAAACACATAAATACATATTATATATATAAATATATGTATATATATTTATGTATATATAAAAGACATTTATATGTATAAGTATATACAGAATGTGTCTATATGTATAATCATATTTCTATCAAATGAAAATAGTAAAGAGAGAGAGAGAGAGAGGAGAGAGAGAGAGAGAGAGAAAGAAAGAGAGAGAGATGATGATGATGATGATGTTAATGATGATGACTGACTGTTTGGAGTTGCCGTTGCAAAGGCAGCGGCCACGAAGCTTGCGAGGCTAATCACACTGCAGCCTCAATTATGATAATAACTACCGCAATCACCGTTACCGGAGGTCACTTTCTGACCTTCCCCCTCCCCCCCCCCCCTCACCTACCCCATACCCCCTCTTCTGCACCATGATTTGCCAGGAACATAAACTACGTCAGAATTCCTTCTTTCTTGGGCCATACTTAAGTTTCCTCTTTTGAGTGATGGTGTTTCGTGCTGTAGGATTTTTTTTTTTTTTTTTTTTTACACAATTTAGGTAATGAAGTTTCGTTTGTCTTTAAAGTTTTTTTTTTTTATTAAATTGTGACGTAACTATATGATGCAGGTTGGCATTTATGCATGGTTTAGTATTTATGGGTGTGTATTAATGTGTGCACTTACGCAGACACACATGCACACACACACACACATATATATACATATATATATATATATATATATATATAATCATCAGAAACATTGGAATATCCTTTTGTGCGTGAGTTACCTATGTGTACAATATGGTCCTTTTCCATTGCCATAAAATATATATATATATATATATATATATATATTGTGTTTAAACCTACTAACCAACCAAACTAGCTAAACTTTTTATATATGGCCGAAATTTACTAATGTATGAATATTATGAATGCATCGATATCACCTACATAAATTCTCATCGAAGGAAAAATATATGCAGTATTTTGCATTTGCAGGAATGAGTTTTTTTTTTTTTCTTTCTTTTTTGAGTTATGCATATCCTTCGATTGTAGGCAATTAGATCAATAACCTCAGTAATAATTATAGGAGAAATTCCCATATTTATGATTTCTTTTTATTGTATTGATATCCTCTGGGGTCATGTATTTCATAACCAATGGTGGTCATTCGAGAGGAATTCATTATGTAATTTCAAACTGTACCAATGTTTTAATTAATTAGTTCCTCCAGAGGAATTCAAGGTTTTACCTTGATTTTCTTTGTAAAGTATTTAATTTGTTTATATGACATCGTTTTATGGATATATTCATTATTTTTTTTCCATTTTTATCTGCTTATATTATTATTATTATTATTATTATTAATATATATATATATATATATATATATATATATTGTTATAATTTTTTTTCAATTTTGATCAAAACAAAAAAAATTGTCAATGAAAATTGTATAAATTTCCCTTTCTTGTCCTGAAAACTATTTTCATACATTATTATTACCAAGTGTCTGTTATGAAAAACCTATTAATATGCAAAAATACATTCATATTTCAATAGATTTGTATAAGTTTATATTTTTCCATGATAAGATTTATTGAATACATTAATACATCTTGAATGATAAAGGTAAAGACTAAAAGCAACAACGTATATTGCAATGATTTTTATTATTATAAATAACAGGTGCATGATTGCGTTTTTCTTTTTAATATTTTCATCATATTTTACATATTCTTTATTCAGTGAAGAATATGATAGGATTAGAATAATTTTTATTTGAGGTATAAAAGTTAAATTATAGCATTGATGGCAAATGTTTTTTTTTTTTTTATTTGGCGTCAAACTAGTGCGTAATTGTCTGCAAAAATGAGACTGGGAGAGAATAAGATGTTTGTGATTGCAGTGTTATTAAAATCGTTATTATTATTATTATTATTATTATTTATTATTATTATATTCATTATTATTATTACTATTACAATCTAAGCTATAACCACAGTAGGAAACGCAAGATGCCATAAGCCCAAGGGACCCAACAGGGAAAAGTAGTCAGTGAGGTCAGGAAACAATGATATGAATCAGTTGTTTAATTCTCCACCCAAGGACTATTTTATATTAGGATCAGTTTATAACCAGTCCGTTCCCCTTTTTATGTAATGGGGTGGGTTACATTTGATAATGTTTGGGACACATCGCGTGAAGGTATCAAGTAGTTTTTTTCCTGTTTAATTTTAGGATTACTGGTAGCTTATGTAATGAAATTTAGGCAAGAGAACCATAGGACTTTTGTATTATTATTATTATTATTATTATTTTTGGTTATTATTATTATTATTATTAGTAGTAGTAGTAGTAGTAGTAGTAGTAGTAGTAGTACAGCATAAACTCACTTTGATATAAGGTAGAATGAATATAGCATAACTTGCCGAATAAGTTTCGTCTCGTAGTCTTTGATATGAATGGTGAAAGATATAAAATTATAACAAATAGAAGTGCAAAATACATTTAAGATCAGTGGAAAACCTATCATCAGAGAGAGAGAGAGAGAGAGAGAGAGAGAGAGAGAGAGAGCTTTTTAGTCTCTCCGCGGATACTCCATTTGTTCTTGGGTAGATAGATCTAGTTTGAAATGTTTATAGGTGTTATGATCTTGTTTAACTTATTCTGGAGAGAGAGAGAGAGAGAGAGGAGAGAGAGAGAGAGAGAGAGAGCATGAACGTGAACTGGACGGGTTTAGGCATAAGGATAAAAATGATGATGGGAACCTTATGCAACATCCAGACATAGCTCTTAGATGATGAAACGAAGACTCAGACCTGAAGGAAAGGATCCTTTGAAGAAAGTTTACTTTTGCCTTCTGATCCTGCAGAGTGACGAAGGATCTCTGATGAAGGACCCCCATGCATGAGTTCCTGCGGGAAAGGGAGCGCATAGGGTACAGCCAGGGTATCCCTAACCTACCCTCCACTCCCCACCCCATCAAATTAGGTGAATTGGGGAAACTGCTGTGTTGTTTGACCCATGGCATACAAAGCGGAGACCCCCGGGCGAATTTTATTTTAGGTTCAGTCAGATTATTTCGTTTTATTTAATTTTATTTTCATTGTGGATACATGTGGCTTCCATGCAGGATTAGAATTTTATAAAAGTTTTCCTATTTTCCATTTTTTCCCGGAGGTCTTTCATCATGATTGATTTCCGTTTCCCGTCCAGGCGAGCTTTGTGAAAAAAAAATTTATTTACGATTTGCTTATTTCTTATATGAGAGAGAGAGAGAGAGAGAGAGAGAGAGAGAGAGAGAGAGAGTTAGTTATAAGGAGCTGCAGGGATTTTCGGTTGTCTCAAATACTTTTTAGTCCATCCGCGGAGACTCCTGGGTTGAGCGAAGTAGTTTAAAATAGAGGTTTTATGATCTTATCTAACTTATTCTGGAGAGAGAGAGAGAGAGAGAGAGAGAGAGAGAGAGAGTGTGTGTGTGTTAGTTAGTTATACGGAGTTGCAGGGATTTTCGGTTATCTCAAATACTGTTTAGTCCATCCGCGGAGACTCTTGGGTAGAGCGAATTAATTTAAAATGTTTAGAGGTTTATGATCTTGTCTAACTTATTCTGGAGAGAGAGAGAGAGAGAGAGAGAGAGAGAGAGAGAGAGCTTAACATTTGTTTGAGGATATGTTTATATAGAAATATATATCAGAATTAAATAGATATCATAGATTAGATTATGTAAATTAAATATTAAGACCTGGAAATGATTCATTGCAAGAGGATCTCTTAAGTATTTAGTAAAAAATGTAATTTAAAAAAGTGCATGTTGATCGTTATTATTATTATTATTATTATTATTATTGTTGTTGTTGTTGTTGTTGTTGTTGTTGTTGTTGTAGTTGTTGTTGTTATTAATATTATTATTATTATTACTATTAATATTATTGTTATTATTATTATTATTATTATTATTATTATTATTAGCTAAGCTACAATCCTAGTTAGAAAAGCAGGATGCTATAAGCCCAAAGGCTCCAACAGGGAAAATAACCCTGCAGTGAGGAGAGGAAACCAGGAAATGAATAAACTACAAGAGAAGTAATGAGCTTTTAAAATACAGTATTTTAAGAACAGTAACGGCATTAAATAAAGCTTCCATATCTAAATTATAAAAAACTCCAAAAACCAAATAGCAGAAGAAAGCGAAATAAGATAGAATAGCGTGCCCGAGTGTACCCTCAAGCAAGAGAACCCCTACCGCAAGACAGTGGAAGACCATAATACAAACGCTATGGCACCGCCCAAGACTAGAGAAAAATGGTTTGATTTTGGAGTGTCCTCCTAAAAGAGCCGCTTACCAAGAGGAAAGTAGCCACTGAACAATTGCTGTGCAGTAATTAATCCCTTGAGCGAAGAAGTATTGTTCGGTAATCTCAGTGTTGTCAGGTGTATGAGGACAGAGGAGAATGTATAAAGAATATGCCAGACTATTTTGTGTATGTTCAGGCAAATGAAAAATGAGCCGTAACCAGAGAGAGGTATCCAATGTAGTACTCTATAGCCAGTCAAAGGACCCAATAACTCTCTAGCGGTAGTATTTCAACGGGTGGCTAGTGTTTGGCCAACCTACTACTTATGAAAGTGAAAAACAATAATTAGTCTTCATAAACTAAGCCTAAATAGAAAAATATGCGAATTCTGAATAAAAAGGGGGGGATTTTTTTTTTTTTTTTTTTTTTTTTTTTTATCAACAGCAATATATTAAAGACTGTTGACAAACCTTTAAAAATAACAATTTCTTCGGTAAGTTGCAATCTCTCTTGCGTAAAGCACCGGATACTTAGAACGCCTCGCCTGACAATTTGCAATATCGCGCCGAAATCCCCGGATTCTGTTGGGAGAAGTTCGTGGGATTGGACTCGAGTTTAGTGCAACTTCTAACCACGTCAGCCATGAGACTTTTATCTTCAGGCTTAGACATGTGGATATTGGAAGCCCTATCTTATTCTTTTGCTTTTTTTTCTGATTTTGAGATAGTTAAATTGCGTAGTGTGGTTTGGGGCTTTTATTTTCAGGCTTAGACATGTGGATATTGGAAGCCCTCTTTTTATTCTTTCGCTTTTTTTTTTACCGATTTTGAGATAGTTAAATTGCGTAGGTGTTTTTGGGACTTTTATCTTCAGGCTTAGACGTATGTATATTGGAAGCCCTATTTTATTTATTTATTTTTGTTTTTTTTTTCGATTTTGAGATTATTAAATTGCGTAGTTAGTTTTGGGCTTTTATCTTCAGGCTTAGGACATGTGGATATTGGAAGCCTTATTATATTCTATTGCTTTTTTTATTATTATTTACTGATTTCTGAGATAGCTAAATTGCATAGGTAGTTTTGGGGGTCTTATCTTCAGACAGACATAAATGTTTTTTTTTTTTTCCATTAGTTTCCTGGAGTTTTATTTCTACTCTTTATTAGATAATTTGGTTTGTTTTAATGGACGTTAGAATTTTCCTGATTCCCAGTTTATATGTAATATTTAGCACTTCGATGTAACTACTTCAAATAGACACTAATCATATCAGTGTGCTGATTCAAATCATTCGTACTAATTTTCATAAAAGTAATCCTTTTTACAAGTAATCATTTTTAAGGAACGCTGTTAGTCTAATAATTCAACTTTCATTTTACTTTTATGTATTTAAACCATGGAATTACATTCAAGACAATCTCTTCACTCTTATTTTATTCTATATTCTTTTGAAGTAATTACAACGCAAGATTGAAGAATTAAATCCACTAGTCTTCTGATTGAGATAGCTAAAAGGTGAGAGTTTATTGCGTAAATTTTTTTGAAACTGAAATTAAACAGAACTGAAAGTAAAATTTTATTGGCTAATACATATTAATTAAGCAGTTTTTATAATTTCATTGACTATATATATACAGTACAAATATATATATATATATATATATATATGTATATATATATATATATATATGTCTGTGTGTGTGCTTGTGTATGTGTGTCTGTGTTTATATATATATATATATATATATTTAATTCCAGTCAACATACTTACCATATCTCCTATTCAGTTTGACAAGAACGAAATACGATGAGTAGTAATAGCTTGTACCAACTCATTTATTATGTAATGGTGAGATACCACCGTAACATCTCATTGCCAGTGGTGGAACTTTTTCTTATTGCGTAGGAATTACGAATTCTAACCAGTAGCAGAGAACTCCAAATCAATCAATCAATCAATCGAATCAGTAGGAATTCTGGCATGAAATGCATAATGATTGTAGGAAGTGAAATATCCTTAAATTATTATTATTTTATTCAAAAATAAATCCCGCATGTGTTTATCAATTCTTGCTACAGACCTGTAATTCTTTGTAAGCTTCGGGAAGGATTTATGAAATTTATTGCAATATGAATTTTCAACGTTAGTCGGAAATACTAGAGCTTAATTTCTCTTATTTAATATTAGTTCATTTATTTGCTACTGGCTCTTTATTGTTACTGAAATATGATATAGTGTAACTTTTTTTTTTTTTTTTTTTACAAAACCAGTTTATCGCAAATACATTTTGACTTCATTTCTCTAGAAATATCTACTTTTCTCGCATGCCCGAGGATGTTCATGATTACATTCGATTCAGAATTCTGTTTTTTACAGACGAGTCTTTGATGTATTAATTCCTATTTTCAATTATTTCTCCAAAACAACTTCATATCCGCTTGAGGGTAAAATTTTCAATAGAACAATTCTCTCCTTTGTTGAAGGATTTTCAGGCAGGCGAAGATATGTTAGTTTTTATGGTGGTAGAATATCCTGTTCAGCACCGCTATTCTCCGCTCTCATGCCTCGTTGTGACCCAATTACAGCATGGCAAAAATTTTCAGTCGGAAGAAGGGTTTTTTTTTTTTTTTTTTTTTTTTTACCTCCGCCAATTTTTTTTTTTTTTACCTCCGCCAACGAAATTTGGGAGGAGGTTATGTTTTCTCTCCTGTTTCTCTATTTGTTTGTTTGTGAACAACTTCCTCACCACAATTCTCCTCATAAAGTAGGGAAACTGTCAGGGATTAATTTTTATGTTGTGACGTGAAAATTATTCAGTTTTTAAAGTCCCTAGGTCAAAGGTCATGGTTGAACTACAGGTCGACTGATTTAACAATAACCTTAACCTCAAGTTCGCACGCTGTTGTCCACACAGACTTCAAATACGCTTACGGTCTAAATTGATGTCACACAGACTTCCAATACACATAAGGTCTAAATTTATGTCACACAGACTTCAAATACACATAAGGTCTAAATTTATGTCACACAGACTTCAAATACACCTACAGTCTAAATTGATGTCACACAGACTTCAAATACGCTTACGGTCTAAAATGATGTCACACAGACTTCATATACGCTTACGGTCTAAATTGATGTCACATTGACTTCAAATACCACTACGGTCTGAATTGATTCTGGAAAAGGCAAGCTGGTTTCGAGAAATGATTTGCACGAGGAGGTCTGCACTCTCTATTCTAGTTTTTGCCTATTTCGCTGTAGAATTTCAAACGAGCAAAAGTTTTTGCCTGTTTCGCTGTAGAATTTCAAAACGAGCAAAAGTTTTTGCCTGTTTCGCTGTAGAATTTCAAAACGAGCAAAAGTTTTTTGCCTCTTTCGCTGTAGAATTTCAAAACGAGCAAAAGTTTTTTGCCTCTTTCGCTGTAGAAATTTCAAAACCGAGCAAAGTTTTGCCTCTTTCGCTGTAGAATTTCAAAACGAGCAAAAGTTTTTGCCTCTTTCGCTGTAGAATTTCAAAACGAGCAAAAGTTTTGCCTCTTTCGCTGTAGAATTTCAAAACGATCAAAAGTTCTTGCCCTCTTTCGCTGTAGAATTTCAAAACGAGCAAAAGTTTTTGCCTGGTTCGCTGTAGAATTTCAAAACGAGCAAAAGTTTTTGCCTGTTTCGCTGTAGAATTTCAAAACGAGCAAAGTTTTTTTGCCTGTTTTGCAGTAGAATTTCAAAACGAGCAAAAGTTTTTGCCTGTTTCGCTGTAGAATTTCAAAACGAGCAAAAGTTTTTTCCTGTTTCGCTGTAGAATTTCAAAACGAGTAAAAGTTCTTGCCTGCGTTCTGCCTCAAAGCAACCTTTGAAAAACAATAATTGCTTAGTTTTATGCAGAGAAATAAACTAGGAAAATATACTAGAAAAGCCGAGACGAGGCGGAAAAGAGAATGTCTCCTCAGGTGATGTCTTTAATTGGCGTAAAGAAAGAGAGATCCAATCATCTGATCCTTTTGTGCGCTCCTGAGAAAATAGACTCCCTTCCTTTGCTTCAATAAACAAGGACCATTCTTCTTTTTATTTCCTTCTTTTCCTTCCTCCGGCTCTGGAACTCTGAAAAGTAATGCGTCTTTCATATCATTCTTCGACTGAATTGCCTTGTTTTCATTTAAGGTTAATATAGATGCAAGCAAAACCATTGAGATATTTTCTGCTAAGTTGTATTTTCTGGTCTTTGCCAGTTTTTCTTATTTATTCGAAGGAGAAAAAAAAAAGACTTGACGGATGTAGAGCAATATGTAGGAGGGAATATTCAGTAAATCAAAAAACAAAGAGAGAAGGATAGCTAGAATGTCCGGATAATTCCCTTCCGTGTAAGGTCAC
>NC_090745.1:111186120-111193620 GCF_036898095.1 Palaemon carinicauda | reverse complement strand
ATATATATATATATATATATATATATATATATATATATATATATATATACTATATTGTGTAATATTCTTGCTCTGGGTCCACCCTTCCTCCTTAATGATTTCAACAGCGTACAGCGCACTCGGGACATCGAGTCAACTCTACTGTATTTCTATTATTATTTTTTTTTCTATTGAAGATCCCCTCATAACGAGAACTCTCGTCAATATGATTCCATTTTGAAATGCATCAAAATAAGTAAAAGTGAAATGGAACTCTGGATGAATATGCATTTTCATTGGATTGAAATGATGAAAAGATTATATTTCGTCATAGATATTAATTTTCTGTTTACTAATTTTCTATATACTGTTATTTGTTCATCCAAAAGAGAAATTTATGATTGATGCTTGTATAGTTGCTTGACATGGGTTTCAGCTTGTTACTACAACTACTACTATTATTACTACTACTTTTACTAGTATCTAGTTTTAATGTGACTGCTTCTTAGGTTACGGAATTTAACCAATTGGAAAAATAGATAATACTGGTTAACTCTTAATTGTAGCTTTTTAGTTTTTATATTAATTTACATATTTTTATCTATATACTTATACACATTTTATAATATATATATATATATATATATATATATATATATATATATATATATATATATATATATATATATATATATATATATATATATATAAACCGACGATATCCTTCAGAATCTTGTGTTATTTATCCGGAAGAGGATAATCTCTTTTCTCTCTCTTTCTCTCTCTCTCTCTCTCTCTCTCTCTCTCTCTCTCTCTCTCTCTCTCTCTCTCTCACTCCTACTTATTCTTCTTCATCTTCATCATCTCCTTCATCCTAACCTTTTATATTGTTTCTCCTATTTTTTTTTTTTTTATGCACATCAACTTACTCAAGCAGGTAGACTGAGGTAGTGGCCTTCCTCCCTGGGTAGTAGCTAGACCTTGCGTTGTAAGCAGCTCAGGTAACATGTTACAGTTCGGCCTTCTTTCAGCGGTACCGACACAAGAACAAGCCAGACCAATTGTAGTCCAACCGCAGTCGAGAGACCAACGGTTTTGCGAGCATGTTCCTGCCTAGCATAACACTGATTAATGGTCACCCTTCCAAGGGGTGATCTAAAAGACTTGGAGTGGAACGGGACGAGTTACGCCTATCACCCTTCGCCTTATTTTGATTTCCGCTGGCACAAGACCCCTGTGATTTTATTAGAAAACACCATTATGTTTTCTTAGGCGGCCAAAGCCCGCTCTTTTATCAGGCCCACTGACCTGCATAAATGAATGAACTATCAAGGCTGAGTTCTATTCGACTGATACGATGATTTGAGCCATTGTGTCTCCCTTCAGTATGAAAACTGTTCGTGAGGCTTTAATCTCTCTCTCTCTCTCTCTCTCTCTCTCTCTCTCTCTCTCTCTCTCTCTCTCTCTCTCTCTCGGAGGCGATGTAAACACACAGCCAGCGCCGAGCAACAAGCTTTGCAAGTGTCCTCGCTTGAATAAATTCTTCGCACGGAATCTGTGAAGAGACGCTGCTAGATAATTGGTCAGGCGTGTCAGCCAATCAGCGCGCTGATTTTCAGTGGAAGTTTTTACGTTACGGTAAAATTTATACTGTTTGGTAGTTACTTTGTGAAATTGTTTTCCGTTTGTTCATAGAATGAAGAAAAATTTGATTTCATGTAAGAAAGTTTCCATGGAATTTTGTTTTTTCAACTTCATTCCGTTAAAATTTGCACAAAAAACTTGTTTTTGAAGAATTTCAGCGGAAAATTGAAGTCTTGCTTATTTTTAAGGTGATATTACTCAGGAACTAACATGCAGGTGTGTAAATGTCCAGCGCCCTTATTTTGATTTGATTTTTTTGGAGTCCTCTTTGTGATGTACTTTTTGTATACATTTATATATTATTTATCAAATTCAAAGTTTTGATCATCTAAGTCATATTTCATTTATCAAACCATTCATATGCTATTTAAAATGTTCAAGACTTTGATGAACAAGTTCTATTTTTTCTTTATTTAGCTATTTATTTGCACACTATTATATCTTATTTCTCTTCCTCTTGTTGTTGTATTGAATTTTTTTAGTTTATGTATGAAAAATTTATTTTAATGTTATTTATATTAAATTTTTCTTGTAGTTTATTTCCTTATTTCCTTTCCTCTCTGGGCTATTTTCCCTTTTGGTGCCCTTTGCCTTATAGCATCCTCCTTTTCCAACTAGAGTGGTAGCTTAGCAAGTAATAATAATAATAATAATAATAATAATAATAATAATAATAATATCAAATCCAAAACTTTTGATAAACGAAAATATTTGTAGATAGCCATTGATTTATCAATTATCATATTCAAAGCTTTGATAAATTATTATTTTTTCTATTTTAGGTGAGTGATGCAACCAAGGAGTAGATATAAGTCCTTTGTGAGTATACCACATGGCCTATAGATTATTTTCTGGTTATTGATTCATATTTCATTAATTCTTCTCTTACATTTGTATCATTGTAAGGTTTTATTTTATAATTACAAAGTATAAAAACGTAATTAAGCACAAGAAGAAAACTAACAGCTACCATCGGTAGTCCTTTGAAGGAGTGGTACGGAATTTATTTACTATCCCGTGATTAATCATTAGTATTGTATAGTCCCCCCCCCCCCTCCCATAGGTGCATAGCTATCTGTCTTTCAAGTTTCGATGAAATTTTACGTTGTTGTAATTCAGATGTCATTCCATGATTTTAGAAAAAAAAATCCTTTCTGTCCGTTCGGGAATAAAGATTGAGATTTACTGATTTTGGCGATATACTTTTTTGTAATAATTTTCGGAAATCGCAAACCTCCGCCAAGGCAGACGAATCCGCTTCCTCACTTACCAGAAAGTCACTCCTACCCAAAAGTTTTACCCATATCTCCCATTGTCAAATCACTTGTAAGCAGTCGCGAGTCTAATAATAGAATTTTTAGAAATATGCTGTTAAGTTTATTGGGTAATCTTGCAAATAAACAACGAAAGAAACGGAATGCTGTAATAAAGAAAAAAATTCAGTTGAAGTTCTAACTATACGAGGCTGCACCGCGAAGGCTACCGCCTCCGTAATATATCCAGCTTGAAACCCGAAGGGTAAAATCCTCGACCAATTCATAATGCAATACTGGAAACTTATGGCCGCCGCACATGCTCTCTCTCTAGCGACAGCAATTTAAGATTCCCTTGGGTTCATCGTTATGCAGGGAAAAATGCAATCGAATAGCATCCCATTAAATCGATGCAATATCTGTTACTGGGTACGTTTCTGTAAAGCACATCCTTCTCCCGTTTTTCCAGACATTGTATCTATACTCGATTTTTTTTTTTTTTTTTTTTTTTTTTTTTTTTTTTACTGAGGCGCATTTTGCACTGACTCGCAGGGGTGCCCCTTTAGCTCTGAAAAGTTTCCCAAATAGCTGATTGGTTAGTATTATTTTGTCCAGCCAATCAGCTAGTAGGAAACTTTTCCGAGCTAAAAGGGCACCCCTGAGAGTCGGTGCAAATGCACCTCATTAAAAAAAATTATAGTTTTGGAAGTTCACTTGTATGTATGAGCTCGAGGTGCATTTGCACTGACTCGCAGGGGTGCCCCTTTAGCTCTGAAAAGTTTCCAAATAGCTGATTGGTTAGAATTATTTTGTCCAGCCAATCAGCTAGTAAGAAACTTTTCTGAGCTAAAACGGCATCCCCTGAGAGTCAGTGCAAATGCGCCTCATTAAAAAAAATTATAGTTTCTGAAGTTCACTTGTATGTATGAGCTCTCATCGCTTTTATAATAATCTCCAATACAAAATTGGAGATATTTAATTAGTGATCATTATGGGGGGGGGGGGTAGGAGTAAGGGGTAGTTCTATCCAATGGGGGTGTTCTCTTACAGCAGCTCCTTCCCTGCTCCCGTCTTTAGAGCCATTTTTATCCGGTAATATTATTTATATCGATACAACTTCTTCATGTGATATCCCATAATTATTAAGGTCTCCACCGAAGAAATTCTGGAGGCAGAATTACAGGTTTTTAGTTTGTGTTCATTTGTTAGAGTCAATTCTAGGATGAATTACAGGTGTTTTGTTTGCTTTTGTTTGTTGGAAGCAATTCGGGGCAAAATTACAGGTGTTTGGTTTGTGTTCATTTGTTAGAGTCAATTCTAGGATGAATTACAGGTGTTTTGTTTGCGTTTGTTTGTTGGAAGCAATTCGGGGCAAAATGACAGGTGCTTTTCCTACGTCTGTTTGTCAGGAACAATTCAGGGGCAGAATTACAGGTGTTTGGTTTGTGTTCATTTGTTAGAGTCAATTCTAGGATGAATTACAGGTGTTTTGTTTGCGTTTGTTTGTTGGAAGCAATTCGGGGCAAAATGACAGGTGTTTTTCCGACGTCTGTTTGTCAGGAACAATTCAGGGGCAGAATTACAGGTGTTTAGTCTGTTTATTTGTTAGAGTCAATTCTAGGATGAATTACAGGTGTTTTGTTTGCGTTTGTTTGTTGGAAGCAATTCGGGGCAAAATGACAGGTGCTTTTCCTACGTCTGTTTGTCAGGAACAATTCAGGGGCAGAATTACAGGTGTTTGGTTTGTGTTCATTTGTTAGAGTCAATTCTAGGATGAATTACAGGTGTTTTGTTTGCGTTTGTTTGTTGGAAGCAATTCGGGGCAAAATGACAGGTGTTTTTCCGACGTCTGTTTGTCAGGAACAATTCAGGGGTAGAATTACAGGTGTTTGGTTTGTGTTCATTTGTTAGAGTCAATTCTAGGATGAATTACAGGTGTTTTGTTTGCGTTTGTTTGTTGGAAGCAATTCGGGGCAAAATGACAGGTGCTTTTCCTACGTCTGTTTGTCAGGAACAATTCAGGGGCAGAATTACAGGTGTTTGGTTTGTGTTCATTTGTTAGAGTCAATTCTAGGATGAATTACAGGTGTTTTGTTTGCGTTTGTTTGTTGGAAGCAATTCGGGGCAAAATGACAGGTGTTTTTCCGACGTCTGTTTGTCAGGAACAATTCAGGGGTAGAATTACAGGTGTTTGGTTTGTGTTCATTTGTTAGAGTCAATTCTAGGATGAATTACAGGTGTTTTGTTTGCGTTTGTTTGTTGGAAGCAATTCGGGGCAAAATGACAGGTGCTTTTCCTACGTCTGTTTGTCAGGAACAATTCAGGGGCAGAATTACAGGTGTTTGGTTTGTGTTCATTTGTTAGAGTCAATTCTAGGATGAATTACAGGTGTTTTGTTTGCGTTTGTTTGTTGGAAGCAATTCGGGGCAAAATGACAGGTGTTTTTCCGACGTCTGTTTGTCAGGAACAATTCAGGGGCAGAATTACAGGTGTTTAGTCTGTTTATTTGTTAGAGTCAATTCTAGGATGAATTACAGGTGTTTTGTTTGCGTTTATTTGTTGGAAGCAATTCGGGGCAAAATTACAGGTGTTTTTCTTACGTCTGTTTGTCAGAAACAATTCAGAGGCAGAATTACAGGTGTTTTGTTTGTGTTTGTCAATTAAAAGCAATTCGGGGCAAAATGACAGGTGTTTTTCGTACATCTGTTTGTAAGAAAGAATTTAGGGCAGAATTTACGGTGTTTTATTAGCGTTTCTTGCTAGAAGCACTTCTGGGCAGAATTAAAGGTGTTTTGCTTGCACGCTCGTTTGCATTTGTTTGTTAGTATAGCTCTGAATCTAGTAGATGGCATTTATTGATTCGTTATCCAATCGAAGTGGCTGTCACTGATCTGTAGTTTCCTAGGGATATAAAAATTTAGTTCTTGTTTAATTACGTGCCCCCCCCCCAAGAAAGTTCCTCTCATTAGCTGGTGTTTAATGAAAAGCTATTTTCGAGTTCTAGTTTCGCCGTGTTAAAAGGTTATTTAGAGTCCTGTTAATCAAGTTAGAAATAACTGATAGGATTTTAACGGGGACATGGTCTTGATTTTCTGACTTAAAATATTCATACTATACGAATTTTTGTGATTAGACTTCTTATTTTTATTAAATAGACTTTTTATTCTCTGGTAAATAATTGAAGAAATTATCAGTGATGATAACACTATACTCTTTTTTTTTTTTTAATGAGGCGCATTTGCACTGCTTCGCAGCGGTGCCCTTTTAGCTCGAAAAAGTTTCCTGCTATCTGATTGGTTAGAATTATATTGTCCAACCAATCAGCAATCAGGAAACTTTTCCAAGCTGAAAGGGGACCCCTATGAGTCGGTGGAAATCTGCCTCACTAAAAAGAATTGACTATAGTAATGATATTGATGATAGTAGTAATAATGATAATACGAATATGTTAGTAAACTATAATTAAGTTTAGAATATACAGATGAATACTAGAGAGCATACATAATTGGACGCATATAAACTTTGTTTGTAGGGATTGCATCATGTTTACCTGTGTACAGCATGCATGTATTTGCATGAACAATTTTTTTTTCTCGTCACCGTGTAATATTCAGCTTTTGCCTCGTTCAGCAAACAGAGTTCATATTGACAGCATTGTCTGGCCAAATGAAATGAAACGAAGGGTTATCAGCGACCGTTTCAATTTTCCAGAAATATTCCGCTTTATGACGACTTGATTATACGTTAACAACTTCGTTTTTTTCTAAAATGTTTTCAAATATTAATAAAATTTTCTATGAAGTTATTTTGTGTTTTGATGATGTATGTTTTTTTATATCGAGTTAATTAGATGTACATTTTGCAGATACTTTTTTTTTCTCCAAAATATTCCGGTTCATGGCAACTTGATTATACATCCAACAACTTCGTTTTTTTCTAAAATGTTTTCAGAATATTAATAAAATTTTCTATGAAGTTAATTCGTGATTTGATGATGTATGTTTTTATTATTTTATATCGAATTAATTAGATGTACATTTTGCAGTTTTTTTGTTTTTGTTTTTGTTTTTTTTGTTTTTTTTTCAAAATCTTCCGCTCGACGAAGAATTGATTAACTGTTCATAACCTCTTACTTTTTATTTTTTTTCAAAATGTTTTCAGTGTTTTCTTCGCCAATTCATTTTTCATATGAAATTAGTTTAGCTAAATTACATCTTGAATACAGCTGCTTAAAGAGGAACAAAGGAAAATTCATAATAAAACAGCTAAGGATTCACTTAAAAAAAGAATACCGAAAAAAGGAGAGAGAGAGAGAGAGAGAGAGAGAGAGAGAGAGAGAGAGAGAGAGAGAGAGAGAGAGAGAGAGAGAGAGAGAGAAATTTCGCTCTCTCCCATCATCCTCTTGATATATATGACACTATATATTCAAAAGGGCGGGCATGAACAAGGTATTACCACCTCCCCGATGGTTGCAAGATTCATCACATCCGCAACACGGTACCTATGCAATCTGAGAGAGAGAGAGAGAGAGAGAGAGAGAGAGAGAGAGAGAGAGAGAGAGATTATATATACATGCATGTATGTATATATGTATATATATATATATATATGTAAGTATATATAT
>NC_090745.1:111173620-111183620 GCF_036898095.1 Palaemon carinicauda | reverse complement strand
ACTTCTAATCAACAGAAGCTTTAAAAGACCAACCCATTTGTAGAAAGAGGTAAAATATATGGTATTTAAGGCCCGCTTTTTTTTTTTCATATTACTAAAGGCCAACCAATTTTTAAAAAAGGACAAATTTGAGTTATTTTTTGACCTGAAAAAAGGCCAAACTGACAACTCTGGTCGAAATGGTTTCACTCTAATGGACAGACTTTGGTTGCGTGTCGTGTTTTATTGAGGCGTTAAAGTGTTTTCCGATTGGTTTTATATCGAAAGTTGCAAGATACGTTTTGAGCTTTGGTCATGAAATTTGGGAATTTGTAAAGGACACATCATCCGACTGAGCAAGTCCGTTGGGTTTGTCATATTTATTAGTTTTTCATTTATGAAAACTTGTTGCGTCGGCAGTTTCGTCTTGTTTATTGTTTTTTATGAATAGAAACTTGTTGAACCAGAATTTTTTTTTTTGTTTATTAATTTTTCTTTAATCAAATCTGGGCTTCTATATTTAAGGGGAGTTATGTTCAAATAGAAATAGAAAATTCTATGTAAATTATATGACATCAATAGAAAACTCAGAAGTTGATGCAATGTAGGCTAAATTACTTCTTATCTTGATTATTAAATGTTAATTAACATGCTTAATTAAGAGGTCGAATTTAGTGGGGAGTCAAGAACAGTCAAGTAACTATCAGGTACAAAGTCTACACTCATAAGCAGGGTTCTTCAAACTTTTTCAGCCGTGACCCAGTTTTTACTGACATGATTCCCACGACCCATACAGAAAAATATTGTACAAATGATCAGAAAAAAAAGATGAAAAACTGAAACTAGACTCTAAAAAGTACTTTGACCAGGTAGTGAGTGACTCACTTGTGTGAATAGATGCCCAGTGGGTTTTCAAAGGATCGCGCCCATCCCCATTCGGGTTCGTTCCCGGGTCCTATCAGTTATGAACCGATAGCCAGAGATAAGAAGATTAGCTGTTCAAATGTTTCCTAGTGATATTTTATCTGGTAATGTATGCATTCACTCAAATTATGAAAACAAAATTATTTGAATCAAGTTCTGTCTGGCTTTGGTCAAACCATAATATTTTTTGTGAGGGTTTTTCCAGAATGGAATAATAGTAACTGTTTTGTATTTGGCTTCGATTCACTGAATCTGTGTATGAATTTGCAGATGTTTTCGTTTTTAGCGAGAGAGAGAGAGAGAGAGAGAGAGAGAGAGAGAGAGAGAGAGAGAGAGAGAGAGAGAGAGAGATTATGATTAATTCATCCTAACAATGTGGCTTTTATAGTTATATAGTATTGTATTTTATCATATAATAAAGATAGAAGACTATTGTTGTCACATTTCTGATAGTGAAAAAGCAAGCTGATGCTGATCATATATATATATATATATATATATATATATATATATATATATATATATATGTATGTATATATATGTGTGTATATATATATATATATATATATATATATATATATATATATATATATATACGTATATATATGTATATATATATATATATATATATATATATATATATATGCATACATACAGTATGGATATATGTGTGTATGTGTATGCATACATACAGTATATGTATGCACTGTATATATGCATGTATATATCATTCGTATACAGTATTTATATATGTATTATACACATTCAAATTTTCTCTCTTTTTTTCCACTTTTCCCTCTTGACTCCTCAACGATCTATAATTTTTGATGGACGAGGGGTGCAAAAGTGTTAATACATATCCCGAATCGGTCTAAAGGTACGTGTCCTGGTAGATTTCTCTAACCTGGGATCATATCTGTAGTTCCTCTGATGTGAGCTAAGAGAGAGAGAGAGAGAGAGAGAGAGAGAGAGAGAGAGAGAGAGAGAGAGAGAGAGAGAGAGAGAGAGAGAGATTGCAGAAACATGTAATCTTCCTCTCGCCGTGTGTACCTAAGTTAGTGCCGTGTTATTTGCGAACGGACACAAACCAGTGCGGGTTCAAATAGGTGACCTTTCAAAATGAAACGCCATTTTAAGGTTTTGGTCTCGAAGTTAACCATACACACATTTCAGTGATCTCTACAGTCTTGGATAACATCAAGTTAAGATGTTAGTTGCATACACTTATCATTCTCATATATGAATGTGTATACCAAGTTACTTGTTATAATCATATATGCAAATACCACAACAGGATTCTTTGTCCCATAACCTCCTTTCATCAAATGCAATTTCTAATGTAATGAATGATTTTTATTCAGATACTCACTAATTTTGGAAATATCAAGAAACTGAAAATATGGTTACCTTGATCCTGGCTTTTCAAGTTCTGTAATATCTTGAGCAATTCAATATACTGTATATATATATATATATATATATATATATATATATATATATATATATATATATGTATATATAATATATATATATATATATGTATATATATATATATATATATATATATATATATATATATATATATACTGTATACTTTATATGTCTATTTCAAGTTATATTTATAAATGTTTCTCATAACATTCCTGCAGTTTCTTTATTACAATTCGATTAAAGATCAAATTAAACAAGTGTTTAATACTGCCCGTACAGGGATGGGTAAGTTACTATACACCACTTATGTTACAATGCAATTACAATGCAATTATTTGCATTGTATTGCAGCGGAGATGTTTGTATTTAGTTGGTCGTAGGAGCGTCCGGGGAAGATTTTTCTTAGGGCCAATTGTATTTTTCTCTTGAAATTCGGCCATATTGTTCGGAATCCATTGTTAAGAACCAAACAACATAGGAAATGGCTATATATTGCAATTTGCTTGCAATAGAGCGATTTGGCAAGCGTTTTGCTCGCTTCTGTCTCCACTTATTTATTTTTGTATTGGCTTGTACGTCTATTTATCTTTATTTTATGTGTTTCTTTTCTACGTTCATTTGTCTTCTTGTTTATTTGTGTATTGGCTTGTAGCATAGATTTGTCTGAATTTACGTCTTTCTTTTCTACGTTTATTTCTCTTGTTTATTTGTGTGTTGGCTTGTAGCATAGATTTGTCTGAATTTATGTGTTTCTTTTCTACGTTTATTTGCCTTCTTGTTTATTTGTGTATTGGCTTGTCGTCTCTTATCTTATTTTTTTTTCTTTTCTACGTTTATTTGTCTTCTTGTTTATTTGTGCATTGGCATGTACGTCTTAATTTATGTCTTTCTTTTCTACGTTTATTTGTCTTCTTGTTTATTTGTGTATTAGCTTGTACGTCTATTTATCTTAATTTGTGTTTCGTTTTTACGTTTATTTGTCTTCTTGTTTATTTGTGTATTGGCTTGTACGTCTATTTATCTTAATTTGTGTTTCGTTTCTACGTTTATTTGTCGTCTTGTTTATTTGTGTATTGGCTTGTACGTCTATTTATCTTAATTTAGTTTTTTCTTTTCCACGTTTATTTGTCTTGTTTATTTGTGTATTGGCTTGTACGTCTATTTATCTTAATTTATTTGTTTCTTTTCTACGTTTATTTGTCTTGTTTATTTGTGTATTGGCTTGTACGTCTATTTATCTTAATTTATGTGTTTCTTTTCTACGTTTATTTGTCTTCTTGTTTATTTGTGCATTGGCTTGTACGTCTATTTATCTTAATTTGTGTTTCTTTTCTACGTTTATTTGTCTTCTTGTTTATTTGTGTATTGGCTTGTACGTCTATTTATCTTAATTTGTGTTTCTTTTCTACGTTTATTTGTCTTCTTGTTTATTTGTGTATTGGCTTGTACGTCTATTTATCTTAATTTATGTCTTTCTTTTCTACGTTTATTTGTCTTCTTGTTTATTTGTGCATTGGCTTGTACGTCTATTTATCTTAATTTGTGTTTCTTTTCTACGTTTATTTGTCTTCTTGTTTATTTGTGCATTGGCTTGTACGTCTATTTATCTTAATTTGTGTTTCTTTTCTACGTTTATTTGTCTTCTTGTTTATTTGTGTATTGGCTTGTACGTCTATTTATCTTAATTTATGTGTTTCTTTTCTACGTTTATTTGTCTTCTTGTTTATTTGTGTATTGGCTTGTACGTCTATTTATCTTAATTTGTGTTTCTTTTCTACGTTTATTTGTCTTCTTGTTTATTTGTGTATTGGCTTGTACGTCTATTTATCTTAATTTATGTCTTTCTTTTCTACGTTTATTTGTCTTCTTGTTTATTTGTGCATTGGCTTGTACGTCTATTTATCTTAATTTGTGTTTCTTTTCTACGTTTATTTGTCTTCTTGTTTATTTGTGCATTGGCTTGTACGTCTATTTATCTTAATTTGTGTTTCTTTTCTACGTTTATTTGTCTTCTTGTTTATTTGTGTATTGGCTTGTACGTCTATTTATCTTAATTTATGTTTTTCTTTTCTACGTTTATTTGTGTTCTTGTTTATTTTTGTATTGGCTTGTACGTCTGTTTATCTTAATTTGTGTTTCGTTTCTACGTTTATTTGTCTTCTTGTTTATTTGTGTATTGGCTTGTACGTCTATTTATCTTAATTTATGTCTTTCTTTTCTACGTTTATTTGTCTTCTTGTTTATTTGTGCATTGGCTTGTACGTCTATTTATCTTAATTTGTGTTTCTTTTCTACGTTTATTTGTCTTCTTGTTTATTTGTGCATTGGCTTGTACGTCTATTTATCTTAATTTGTGTTTCTTTTCTACGTTTATTTGTCTTCTTGTTTATTTGTGTATTGGCTTGTACGTCTATTTATCTTAATTTGTGTTTCTTTTCTACGTTTATTTGTCTTCTTGTTCATTTGTGTATTGGCTTGTACGTCTATTTATCTTAATTTGTGTTTCTTTTCTACGTTTATTTGTCTTCTTGTTTATTTGTGTATTGGCTTGTACGTCTATTTATCTTAATTTATGTCTTTCTTTTCTACGTTTATTTGTCTTCTTGTTTATTTGTGCATTGGCTTGTACGTCTATTTATCTTAATTTGTGTTTCTTTTCTACGTTTATTTGTGTTCTTGTTTATTTTTGTATTGGCTTGTACGTCTGTTTATCTTAATTTGTGTTTCGTTTCTACGTTTATTTGTCTTCTTGTTTATTTGTGTATTGGCTTGTACGTCTATTTATCTTAATTTATGTGTTTCTTTTCTACGTTTATTTGTCTTCTTGTTTATTTGTGTATTGGCTTGTACGTCTATTTATCTTAATTTATGTGTTTCTTTTCTACGTTTATTTGTCTTCTTGTTTATTTGTGTATTGGCTTGTACGTCTATTTATCTTAATTTATGTACTTCTTTTCTATGATAATTACCTAATTGATTGTTTGTGCATTAGTCTGTATATCTATCTTAATTTATGTACTTTACGTTTTATTAATCAATTTTTATACATCTTCCAATTTTATCAATGAATTTTTATGCATGTATCAAATTTTATTGATCAGTTTTATACATCTTCCAAATTGTATTAATGAATTTTTATCTTCCAAGTTTAATAATTAGTTTTTGTATATCTTTCAATTTTTATTAATCAATTTTTGTACATCTTCCAAATTTTATTAATCAATTTTTTATATCTTCCAAATTTTATTATTCAATATTTATATATCTTCCAAATTTTATTAAGGTTTTATTTTATATCTTCCAAATTTTATTAATCAATTTTTATACATCTTCCAAATTTTTTGATCAATTTTTATATTTTCCAAATTTTATTGGTAGAGTTTTATCCCGTTTTCAAGCTTTTACAATTTAATGGTGCTAACATATATTAATGGTGCTTATATATTTTAATGGTGCTGATATATTTTAATGGTGCTGATATATTTTAATGGTGCTGATATATTTTAATGGTGCTAACATATTTTAATGGTGCTTATATATTTTAATGGTGCTTATATATTTTAATGGTGCTGATATATGTTAATGGTGCTGACACATTTTAATAGTGCTAACATATTTTAATGGTGCTGATATATTTTAATGGTGCTGACATATTTTAATGGTGCTGATATATTTTAATGGTGCTAGCATATTTTAATGGTTCTAACATATTTTAATGGTGCTGATATATTTTAATGGTACTGACACTTATCAAACATTTCAACTTAGATTTTCTTTGTAGTGAATCATCTTGATAGTGTTAATTTAACTGCAAATGTTTATTATTATTTGTAGTGTTTTTTTTTTTCGTAGTAACGCGGTGAACATCTCTTAAATGACCAGATATTTAGTGAATCCTGTTTTCGATAGAATACGCATTAATCGTAAATAGGTCATTTTAATAATAATAATAATAAAATAATAATAATAATAATAATAATAATAATGATAATATCTAATTTGGTTTTTCAGTCAACTTTTGTTATTAAATGACATCCAAAATGTTGACAAGGCTGAAACCGTTTGGTATCTAAAATAGCAAAGATACTCTTGCGAGAGAGAGAGAGAGAGAGAGAGAGAGAGAGAGAGAGAGAGAGAGAGAGAGAGAGAGAGAGAGAGAGCGTTGATTAACTACATGATAGTCGATACAATTCCAACTCACTGAATAAATGCCTTGTAACATTATACATTCATTGTTAGTTTAATTGTCATGATAACTAGGAAGACCCTATTAAGGAAAAATGATGAAGACCACTGATCGAATGGGGCGTGGCATCTGCATGCTCCAGTGGAGGATGACAATTAACAAATTCCTTTATAGTAAAAGTGGTTCAGAGTCCCAGGGTTGCCAGGTTTTCCAAATGAGAAAAGGCCAACGTCTGATCAACTGCAGCTTTAAAAGGCCAACCTAATAGTAGAAAAAGGCCGAAAATATAGCATTTAAGGCTAACGAATTTAAAAAAAGGCCAAACTCAGGTCTCTAGCACGAAAAAAAGGCCAAATTTGGAATTTTTGGCATGAAAAAGGCCAACCTGGCAACCCTGTTCAGACGTAGAGGGGCCAATTTATGTTCTTTTCCTTTTTGAAACCATCTTCTGATCCATTAAGATGATGTTGGTTACTACTGTCGTTTTCGAGCTGGGAATTTTTGGAGAAGACTTGTGTTATGATTGACATGATGTTTCTAAGAATGTAACATAAAGGACATTTAGTTGGTTTGTACACAGACATATGTTAATGTTTTAGTCTCTTTTTGGAGTAACTTGTACCACACGTGTTTCATAGACGCTTGTGCACTGTAATGCTCTTCCCTGCACATATAAAAGAACCTGTTTAAGCTTGCCTTCTCATGTATTAGTTTGATTTTATTGTGACATTATAGCTCGGAACTGCTTGTATATAAACTCGTTATCAGTTGAATAAAGGTTTTACAGGCTGCCAATGCAAGAGCCCGTGGTCCCCTTGTTTTTAAGGCCGAGGTCAGTCAAATACCAGTATTATTATTATTATTATTATTAGTAGTAGTAGTAGTAGTAGTAGTAGTAGTATTAGTATTATTATTGGTATTATTATTATTATTATTAGCTAAGGTAAAACCCTAGTTGGAAAAGCAGGATGCTATAAGCCCAGAGGCTCCAACAGGGAAAATAGCCCAGTGAGGAAAGGGACCAAGGAAAAATACAATATTCTAAGAACAGTAACATCATTGAAATAGATATATCCTATATAAACTAAAAACATAGCAAAACAATAGTAAGAGAAATAACATAGAATATTGTGCCCAAGTGTACCCTCAAGCAAGAGAACTCTAACCCAAGACAGTAAAAGACCTATGGCACTACCCAAGAATAGAGAACAAAAGTTAGATTTTAGAGTGTTCTTCTCCTACACTACCCAAGAATAGAGAACAAAAGTTTGATTTTGGAGTGTTCTTCTCCTAGAAGAGTTGCTTACTATAGCTAAAGAGTCTCTTCTAGCAGTGAATAAAGGTTACTTACATTCACCTGCCTCTGTTAACAACTACATCGCACAATCTCCATCCCCCTCACCCAATAGGTCAACACTATTCAAAATAAAGGCTTTTACTTCACGTACATTGTACTACCATAAACTAGGTATGGGTGGTCGGTTGCCAAATGCATGATTGGCATTTATTGTTGGTGCTGAGTCTTTATGTGTTGCGATAAGATATAATGATGTTGGTACTATGTTGCCGCTGCCTTAACAGATCTCTGTGCATGTCTAATTGATATCTGCGCTACCTTTGGTTAATGGTAGAAGGGGCTTCTTTTAATGCTTGTGGGGGCAGGTATTGAGTAACTACCTGTTAGTTATATTGCCGTGTTCTGCTGCATACCATTGATGTTTTGTCTAGATGTTTTTTTTTTTTTTTTTTTTTTTTTTTTTTTTTTTTTTTTTTTTTTTTTTTTTCGCATCTACATTCTGGTTCGAATAGTTTATGGATAACAACCTTGCCTTTTTTTTTTGTCTTGAATGTTTTAGCTATTTTGTATTTATAATAGTTATATTGCCCTGTTCTGATGCATAGGTTTGATTTTTGTTTAGATGTGTTTTTCGCACTTACATTCTGGTTCGAATAGTTTATGAATATCAACCTTGCCCTTTTTTTTTTTTTTCTTTTTTTTTTTTTTTTTTTTTTTAGCTATTCTGTATTAATAGAATTCTTAAGTTTTTTTTTTCCATTAGGGAAGCATTTCTGGCTTACTAAGTTTTCGTGTTTCAGTAATACCCTACTTATCTTTTGGACATCACAATGCTTTTAAGCTGTAAATTAAAATCATCCTTTTGAGCAACATGAGTTATCAATTAAAACAAAATGTATCTCTTGCCCTACTGTCTCTATTATTATTATTATTATTATTATTATTATTATTATTATTACTATCCAAGCTACAACCCTAGTTGGAAAAGCAAGATGCTATAAGCCCAGGGGCTCCAACAGGGAAAAATAGCCCAGTGAGGAAAGGAAATAAGGAAATGAATAAATGAAGAGAACAAATTAACAATAAATCATTCTAAAATAAGAAACAACGTCAAAACAGACATGTCATATAATAAAATATCAACAACATCAAAAACATAGCTGACTAATGCATATGATAAAATAATTTGCGTAGTGTTTATATTGTATGATGGCACTAGATGATTTACCTATCAGCACATTATAAAATATTAACTGGCAGTTTTCCATTATATACATAATTGTCGTCGACAAAACTGAGATCTAGTTTTACCCTTTTGCTGGTTTGTGTTTGTAAATATGGTTTTTTTTATCATTTCCACGTACGATGTTGGACGAATCTTCTGTACATTTTTAACGAGAATTTTAAAATATAACACATGAAATTGTGGAAGTATATTTTTTTGGGGTGGGTGGGTTATGGTTAGGGGTGATATACGTTTCTGGCTGCGTGCTATATATATAAATATATATATATATATATATATATATATATATATATATATATATATATATATATATATATATATATCCATCATCATCATTTCAGCCTTCAAAAGTCCTTTGTTGGATGTAGGCCTTCCCCAAGTTCCTCCTCAGACTTCTATCCCAAGCTATTCTGTGCCACTGTTGCTCATATACAGTATATATATATATATATATATATATATATATATATATATATATATATATATATATATATATGTATATATATATACACATATATATATATATATATATATATATATATATATATATATATATATATATATATATATATATATATATATATATATATACAGGCACTTTTTATTATATAGGGGAGATGATCAGCGCCCAAGATAGGACAAGGAAAGGCCAAGCAATGGCTGTCAATAACTTAACAAGTAGACTTCCTATCCCTAATTCTCAAGATCGGTGAGGTTGCAGACCATACCTGAAAATATCAGGCATGAGCGCTGGGAAATAGACTTTCCAGTAGAGAGAGAGAGAGAGAGAGAGAGAGAGAGAGAGAGAGAGAGAGAGAGAGAGAGAGAGCGCCATTTTGCACTATTGAAAATCTACGTTAATCTAACATAGAGTTTATTACTCATTTGCTGGATTGAGGTACCTCATTAAAAGCCTGTGATTGACCATGATTAACAT
>NC_090745.1:111121120-111156120 GCF_036898095.1 Palaemon carinicauda | reverse complement strand
AGATCGAGAAGCATTTTAAATTCAAATAAAATAAGATCACACAAACAATTTCTGATAGCGAGCAGCGAAGAACAGCAGTGGCATCTAACATCAAATAGCACTTGGGACAACCTTCAAATTCCTTGGGAGCTACTCTTTGCTACTGCGCAAAAAGAGTAGCAATAAAAATTCTTCGTTCTTATTTGCCTTTATTATGATGTTATCTTTAGATTGTACAAACAGACAGAGGGCTTCTAATTGTCGAAATTTGGGTTGCAAAAAGAGTAACAATAAAAATTCTTCGTTCTTATTTACCTTTATGTTGATGTTATTTTCGATCGTACAGACAGACAGGGCTTCTAATAGTCGAATTTTGGGTTGCAAAAAGAGAACAATAAAAATTCTTCGTTCTTATTTACCTTTATTATGATGTTATCTTCGATCGTACAGACAGACAGAGGGCTTCTAAATGTCGAATTTTGGGTTACAAAAAGTTACAATAAAAATTCTTCGTTCTTATTTGCCTTTATTATGATGTTATCTTCGATCGTACAGACAGACAGGGCTTTTAATAGTTGAATTTTGGGTTGCAAAAAGAGTAACAATAAAAATGCTTCGTTCTTATTTGATATATTGATGTTATCTTCGATTGTACAGACAGACAGGGCTTCTAATAGTTGAATTTTGGGTTGCAAAAAGTGTCAATAAAAATTCTTCGTTCTTATACACCTTTATATTGATGTTATCTTCGATCGTACACACAGACAGGGCTTCTAATAGTTGAATTTTGGGTTGCAAAAAGTGTCAATAAAAATTCTTCGTTCTTATACACCTTTATATTGATGTTATCTTCGATCGTACACACAGACAGGGCTTCTAATAGTCGAAATTTGGGTTGCAAAAAGAGTTAAAATGAAAATTCTTCGTTCTTATTTGCCTTTATTATGTTATCTTAGATCGTACAGACAGACTGACGGCTTCTAATAGTTGAATTTTGGGTTGTAAAAAGAGTAACAATAAAAATTCTTCGTTCTTATTAACCTTTATGATGATGTTATCTTCGATCGTACAGACAGACAGAGGGCTTCTAAGAGTCGAATTTTGGGTTGCAAAAAGAGTAACAATAAAAATTCTTCGTTCTTATTAACCTTTATTATGATGTTATCTTCGATCGTACAGACAGACAGGGCTTCTAAGAGTCGAATTTTGGGTTGCAAAAAGAGTAACAATAAAAATTCTTTGTTCTTATTAACCTTTATTATGATGTTATCTTCGATCGTACAAACAGACAGGGCTTTTAAGAGTCGAATTTTGGGTTGCAAAAAGAGTAACAGTAAGAATTTTTCGTTCTTATTTACCTTTATGATGATGTTATCTTTGATCGTACAGACAGACAGGGCTTCTAAGAGTCGAATTTTGGGTTGCAAAAAGAGTTAAAATAAAAGTTCTTCGTTCTTATTTGCCTTTATTATGTTATCTTAGATCGTACAGACAGACAGAGGGCTTCTAATAGTCGAATTTTGGGTTGCAAAAAGAGTAACAATAAAAATTCTTCGTTCTTATTTGCCCTTATTATGATGTTATCTTCGATCCTACAGACAGACAGAGGGCTTCTAATAGTCGAATTTTGGGTTGTATAAGGACCAAAGGATCAGTATATGATCGACTCGGAATCTTGAATCCTTCAAACTTGATCAAGTTAGTCACATCGCCTAAACTTACATCGTTAAAAGTTTGCATTAAAAACGGTAAATGCCTGGCAACATTTATTCCAGGAGATTTACGGTTTTAAGAATAGATATATTGACGGTCACCAACCCGTAAAAGATATTAACAAAGTAAGGTAAAATTACTGTCACTTGTATTTGACTGAAATACGGCTGAGAGCAGTATATTTTTACAGAGATTTTCCGATTAAAATTACGGTTTTTTAACAGTGTAGCGAAAACATTGTAAAATTACTACCGGTGACTGGCATTATTAAGAACACATGTTATTGATAAAAAGTTAGTGGGGATTACATCAGCCTGAGACAATGATTCATAATTTGGCTTTTTACTATCGCATGCCCTTGCAGTCATCAACCACAGCTACTGGCGGTGGGCCTATCATTTGGTTAAATAGTCCAACTGTAAGGCAGCAGTTTCCAGTTATTGGCGGTGATCCTAACCTTTGATTAAATAGTTCAACTGTATGGCAGCAGTTTCCACAGTTATTGGCGGTGATCCTAACCTTTGATTAAATAGTCCAACTGTAAGGCAGCAGTTTCCACAGTTATTGGCATTGGGCCAAGCCGTTTGCTAAAAAGCAAGAGAGCAAGGAAGAATGACAGGTATAGTTAAGATGGCTGAGATGATAAGAGTGTCACGACTGAGTTGGTGTGGGCACTTGTTAAGGATGGTGGGGGAATGGGGTACATCTCATCACCGCCAACTCATCCCTGGCCCAACTCATCATTGGCCCAACTCATCCCTGGCCCAACTCATCCCTGGCCCAACTCATCCCCGGCCCAACTCATCCCCGGCCCAACTCATCCCTGGTCCAACTCATCCCTGGCCCAACTCATCCCTGGTCCAACTCATCCCCGGCCCAACTCATCCCCGGCCCAACTCATCCCTGGTCCAACTCATCCCTGGTCCAACTCATTCCCGGCAGTGATTAATGATATTCAGTAAATATTAAAAACCCCTTTATTCAGAATCGAGTATGACTCATGACACTAAAAATAAATGAACACCGTATAATTAAAGACAAAAAATCCATGAAAATATAGAAAAACAAAATTTCGATGGTGGGGAGGGAGTGAGAAGGGCTTAGGAAGAATCTGTAAGGGGGAGAAGGGAGAAGATGAAGACGGAGGCAGAAAATTAGATGGCTAGATAAGGTGATGGATGATATGGAGAGAGGAGGTTTGGTGGATGCCTCTGATAAAAGGCATTTGAAAGGGCGCATCATGCAACCGACCCCTTAATGTAGGGATACTGGTGAGAAAGAAGAAGACATCAGCCCGAAAAAAATAAAAATGACACTTCTCAATTTTCATTGATAAAATTACAATATGTTCATATAGGTTCAGTATGTATATTTGAATGAATTATGTATTTTAATATTCATGATATACATTTTTAGGTTATCGACTGACGCGGGTTTTTTTTTTTTTATTTTTTTTTTTAATACAGTCTTCTACTATTTCTTTATTATTGTGTAAATTAATGAAGCATTACGCTCTGCTGTAGGATTCAAACTAATGCATATGAGGTTACAGCTACTACGTAATAGTTCATTATGGCTATTGAATATGTGTGTGTACATATATATATATATATATATATATATATATATATATATATATATATATATATATATGTGTGTGTGTGTGTATATATATGTGTATATATATATATATATACTTATATATAAATACATGTTTATATATGAATATATATATATATATATATATATATATATATATATATATATATATATATATATATATATATATATATATACAATATATACACTTGTGTTTATGTACAGTCTGCATCTAGCTCCCGTAAGGATTGCCTAGTACCCAACGATAGTGGCTCCTCGGGTAGTACAAAATTGGGCCTCGATTCTATGCAATCAGCATAATTCCTGCGACCTTTTCGGTCTTGGCATAGCTAAGTTTACATGTCACTTTTCTTTGTGGCCGAAGGAAGATTAAGATACGAGCTAAGTCTCTCAAGCCGCAACATGTGCCAAATAGACGGCTGAGGCTATGGGAATGTATAGGCGCCATTAGGATCAGAGTCCACGGAGCAATCCACTCTGCATTCTTCGCTAATGCGCACAAATATCTGTTTGATAAGATCCTAAAGACAGAGCACGACTGTCTGTCTGTGTGAACAGTTTGAAGTGATAGACCCACTAGGCTACTATGCCACGACGACTTGTAAGAAACCCATTGGCAGAAGACTCTTTAGTTATGGTAAGCAGTTTATCGAGGAGAAGGACACTCCAAAATCAAACCATTGTTCTCTAATCTTGGGTAGTGCCATAACCTCTGTACCATGGTCTTCCACTTTCTTGGGATAGAGTTCTCTTGCTTGAGGGTACACTCGGGCACGCTATTCAATCTTATTTCTCTTCATCTTCTGCTTTTGAAGTGTTTATAATTTAGTTTATAGAGGATCATTTATTTTAATGTTATTGTTTCCTAAAAATATTTCATTTTAATTGCTCATTACTTCTCTTCTAGTTTATTTCTTTTCCTTACTGGGCTATTTTTCCCTGTTGGAGCCTTAGGATTTATAGCACCCTTCTTTTCCAACTAAGGTTGTAGCTTAGCTAGTAGTAGTAATAATGATAATAATAATGCACGAATCTCTAGAGAATGTTAATGAATGTACGTACTTGGACACAGACAGAAAATGTTTCTCCAGGATATGAGACCGAAATTAAAAATATATAAGATAATGCCACTTTATAAAGATAATTGATTAATCAGAATGTCCTACCAGTTTTAACTAATGCATTGGAAACTTGAAGTCTTACTGAAGCCTTAAAACATAAGCTGGTTGCAACTCCTTAGAGTTACGGAAAGAATAATGATGGGAATAACACAGTCAGGAAAAAAGCAACATGGACACGAGAACAGACTAAAGTAGAGGATATTCTAACATGTAAAAAAAAGAAATGACATGGTTAGGACATATAATGAGAATGGCAGATAATAGATGGACATTAAGGATAACAGAATGGATCCCTAGAGATTTCAAAAGAAGCAGAAGGAAGAGAAAACGATGGCTTCACGAGCTAAGAAAATTCTCGGGTATGGACTAGCATAGAAAGGCCATAAACAGACGGGAAGGGAAGAACATGTCTAAGGCCTTTGTCTTGCAGTAGACTAGCAACAGCTGATTATGATATACAGTACTGTATACAGATATATTTAAATATAATATAATATAATATTTATTTTCTTTTTCAAATCCATATTTTGAAAGTTTTTTTTGAAAGTTAATGATCTCTGGTCTTGTTCCATTAGAGATGTACAATTTTCCCAGTGTGTTACATTCGATAGATAGATTTTATTAGACTCCAAAATCAAACCGTGATGCCGTCTGCCGTTCCACCACACATATCATCCCAAGCCATCTTCCTCCCATGACGGGACGATTTATCTAATGCTCTAAAGATGATGGAAATGATTGACTTTCGCACAGAGAGAGAGAGAGGAGAGGTGAGAGAGAGAGAGAGAGAGAGAGAGAGAGAGAGAGAGAGAGAGAGATTGCCTTCTATAAGATAGTAGTGGAGATAGAGGCAATGCTAAATGATGAATTATTATAGTTTTTTCTTATTATATTTGTGTGCATAAATATGTCTGTATTCCTCATTCAATATGTGATAATACACACTTCATTTTCCAACTTAGGATCTAATCATTTATTAACAAACTTGTTCGTCTCTGCCTCTACATTATGATAGAGAGAACGAGAGAGACCCTCTTATTAAATTTAAGGTAGAACGGTTGCATTAGGGCTGGGAACACGGGAGAAGGAAGAAAGTTTCATTTATGTTAAATGGTGTATATAATGCATTCTTCTATCAAGAAGAGACTCTGGAGTCTGAACATATCAAGCAAAAAGTTTCTTATCCAAATTCTGGAGTCTGAAAATATCAAGCAAAAGGTTCCTTATCCAAATTCTGATGTCTGAAAATATCAAGCAAAAGGTTCCTTATCCAAATTCTTGAGTTTGAAAATGTCAAGCAAAAGGTTCCTTATCCAAATTCTTGAGTTTGAAAATATCAAGCAAAAGGTTCCTTATCCAAATTCTGAAGTCTGAAAATATCAAGCAAAAGGTTACTTAACCAAATTCTGGAGTCTGAAAATGTCAAGCAAAAGGTTCCTTATCCAAATTCTGGAGTCTAAAAATATCAAGCAAAAGGTTCCTTATCAAAATTCGGATTTATGCCAAACCTAATCGCTCGTTCCCAGTCAAGAGGATAAAATTTTTGTAAAAAATTGTCCTATCATCACTACCATCTTTTGCGTTGCATTGGTAATTTTGTGTAACATTATCATTTTTCTTAGCCAGATAACCTAACGAATTACTTGTGGCCTTGCTTACTTTTTAAGATTGATTTATTGTTAATTTATTCTCTTCATGTATTTATTTCCTTATTTCCTTTCCTCACTGGGCTATTTTTCCCTGTTGGAGCCCCTGGGCTTATAGCACTTTCCTTTTCCAACTAGGGTTGTAGCTTGGACAGTAATAATAATAATAATAAAAGCGTTTTGCTGAACTAACCCTTGAGATACACTCAAGCTCGTTAGTTTCTTGCAGTGTCTACAACTTCAACATCCTTGTGAGTAAATGTTGGGAGGTTTGGGGGAGCATATATATCTACCTGTTAGTCATCAGCAGTCATTTCCTGGGCCTCCTTGGCCCTAGCATGGGTGGAGAGGGGCCGTGAACGCTGGTCATATGTATAAATGGTCAGTTTCTAAGCACACTGACTTTACGGCATTTTTACTTTCCCTTGCCTCTGCCATTTATATGCGATCTTTAAACCGGTTTTATGCATAACTTCGCACATTTTGCGCAATCCTGCTATTGGTATCTTTTGCGCAACCTTGCTAATTTGCGTAAAATTTCCAATTCGTGTGTTGTTTGCCGTTTTCATTTCAAAATCCGACTAGAGTGCTAATGGAGCCGGTGATTCACTGTAAAGATCTCTAGTGGATTTATCTTACCTGTTTTAACAATTGCTATAAACCGGAAGGCAAATACTTGATTCTTTAGTTTGTCATTTTGAAAATCTCTTTTTTTTCTTATGTTATTCGGAAAAAAAAGATAAACAAAATATTTACCATTTGCTTAACATTGCTATTATTTTCAAAGTCCTACTGCATACTCGTACTTAGATGTACTTTATCCAAAATGTTACAGATTCATCCTTGGGTCATACCTAATATTACTACCAAGTTTGGTCAAAATCGGTTGTGTAGTTTTTGTGAGAAGTTTCCCCCCCCCAAAAAAAAAAAAAAAAAAAAAAAAACATAATCTCTTCGATTTGGCGAAGGCAACAAATTGATTTAGCATAATGAAACCCGTAGAAGATCAACGCTCTGAAATCTATTATTTTGGGTAATTGTAAAGTTATAATTTTTATTAGAAAAAATAATACTGTCTTTTTTTATTATCATACCTGTTCACCATATCTCTCATCACAGTCAAATATATATTTCTTAAAGATAGGATTCTCTCTCTCTCTCTCTCTCTCTCTCTCTCTCTCTCTCTCTCTCTCTCTTCTCTCTCTCTCTCTCTCTCTCCTCTTTTACTTGTACCTCTATTCACCGAATTGTGTTCCAAGGAAGCTAATTGTATGTCTGGAAAAATCTCTCTCACGTTCATGTCCTCTTTTTAAAGTGCATGTGACAGAGGCATTCCCTTTTTTCTTTAATGGGAACTGTATTTTGTTCTCAGGCTGGGGAAGTCTTAACCCTGTTATTACCTCCGCCAACGAAGTTGGAAGGAGGTTAGGTTTTAGTCCCTGTTTGTGTGTGATGTGTTTGATTGTGAACAGTTTCCTTGCCACAATTTTAATCGTAAAGTAATGAAACTGGCAGGGATTAACTGTTATGTGAAAAGCTGGAAATAATGATGATTAGATTTTTCGAAGATCAAGGTCACGCACGATCAAGCTAAATGTCCAATTGACGTAATCAGCCATAGGTTTGGACATCGTTGTCACAGAGACTTCAAATTGGTTCATATTTGAGTGTGTGAAAATCCACGCCAATTAATACATATTAAGGTCGAAGGTCAAGGTCGAGTCCAAGGTCAAGGTCGAGTCCAAGTTCAAGGTCGAGTCCAAGATCAAGGTAAAGCAAAACAATTTTCAAGTAATGAAACATGCAGGGCTTTAAAACTGTTACGTAAAAAGCTGTGAATGATTAATTGATTCTGGGAAAGGCACGCTGATTTCGAGAAATAAGCTGCCATGGTGGAGGTCTGCTCTCTGAGTACTTTTCCAGTTTATTATGTAGCCTATAGAAGTTCTAAAGGTCCCAGAAATTTATTGGTTCTTATGAATAATAACATTAACAATGAAAATAATAATGTTAAAGTTGATAATAACGAAGATAATGCTAAAAATTGGAGTACATAAAACCTGTTGTTAAAGCTTAAATGACCACGTTCAAAATTACATGAAATTTGATATGAAAAGTAAGTAGCTGTAAAAATAATAACAATAATAATAATAATAATAATAATTTATTATTATTATTATTATTATTAATTTTATTATTTTTATTATTATTATTATTATTATTATTATTATTATTATTATTATTATTATTATTATTATTATTATTATTATTATTACGTAATACTCACCACTATCATTTTCATAGATGTCAATAACAATATCTACATTAAAGTAATGGATTATTTTCCCTGGTCTCTCTCGCCCATAATGTAAGCGCATATACACAGCAGTTCCATAACTGTTACATTAGCATATACAGAGGCTTACGGATAGGCCTATTTACAAATGAAATCTCCACTAATGGAATTTGTTTATGCCGGGTTATTACATTGCATTTACATAACAGCTCAAGCTATAGGTCAAGTTGAGTAGTGGATAGAATGTTACATTAAAAAATGCCAGTTTTTTTTTTTTTTTTTTTTTTTTTTTTTTTTTTTAATTGACTGTAAATATTCCAATTCGGCTTTAGATTAATACGTATTGTTTAATTCGGAAATTTTACTTTAGAAATGGACATACAGTAGATGCATTTCATACTTGATATTTTGATTTTGAAATATACGTGCCGTCTCGCAATTATATTACCTCCGCCAACGAAGTTAGAAGGAAGTTATGTTTTACTCCCAGTTAGTGTGTGTGTGTGTTTGTTTGTGAACAGTTTCCTGGCCACAATTTTAATCTTAGATTAATGAAACTTGCCGGAATTAAATGTTATGTAAACAGCTGGAAATATTCAAATTTTGGAAGGTCAAAGGTCAAGATCATGGTCAAGCAAAATGTCCAATTAACGTCACATAATGAACCATAAGTTTGGACATCGTTGTCACGGAGACTTCAAACTTGGTTCATATTTGAGTGTATGAAAATCCACAGCAATCAATACATGTTAAGGTCAAGGTCAAAATTAACGTCACATAATTAATCAGCCATAAGTTTGGACATCGTTGTCGCAGAAACTTCAAACTTGGTTCATATTTGAGTGTATGAAAATCCACGGCAATCAATACATGTTAAGGTCAAAGGTCAAGGTCGAACAAAAATTTAATCCAGCTATCCTTATTCCAAATGTTATCCCTAATTAAAATCCTCCCGAAATCCACTAATAACCTATTTACATATGACAGACAGACACAAGTGAAGACTACCTCCGTTGAACATCTGGGCGGAGGGTAAAAATATGTATATGCACCATGCATGTATCGTCAGAATTTTGGTTAACGAATTTTCATGAAAAAAACTATTTTTTTTATTTATATTTTTCACATATTGATTGCTTATATTTCATTAGTGTTGATGTATAAGTGATGCAATATATAAATGGTTTTGAAAAAATAGCTATGGAAAAATGGACCATTGTTGCGCAAATTATTTTATATATATATTTCATTTTTATGGTAATTGTTTATATTTTTAGCACGGCACAGTTATTTGTTTTATATTTTGGGGAAGTTGAATACAAAAAGTTATTTGTTTTTATTTTCAAAGATTTTTTTTTATGTTTTTCATTTGTTAACCAACCATATATATAACGATATATTTCAGTTTTCATTATTTTCATGGGCTCACGTAATAAGTATATTCCTATGATCCGGTGTATTTTTTTTCTTCTTAGTTGACAGCATAACTTAATACGTTAATTATGGATTTAATAGAACTCATGACTAGCAACAAGTAATGATCTTTTGGGAGAGATAGGAATGTAACTGTTGGGGGGAGGTTTTTTTTTTTTTTTTTTGCTGTATGTGAGAGGCTATTAAATATCTCAGCCTGTCTTTATTTCCTGCTTATCTTTCTGAGAGATAATGGTAAATTATTATTATTATTATTATTATTATTATTATTGGGTATTCACAATAAACAGTTGTATATCTTATATGCTAAAAACACGAGCCAAAATTCTTAGACACGTCATGGTGTTTTTTAAAATTATTATTATTATTATTATTATTATTATTATTATTATTATTATTATTATTTTAGCGTCATTGTTTTTAAATATATCCCCTTCGGCTCTTAAGCTTCGTTATTAATCATCCATTTCCGTTGGTGTTCACAGAACAGTAAAATTCTGGCATCAATTCCTGCTTATTTACAGTATATTTCAGATAAAGCCACCTACCTGGTTGTAACTTGAGTTCTTTATGTTACCTACTATATTCTTCATACTAATCTAGTCTCTCTCTCTCTCTCTCTCTCTCTCTCTCTCTCTCTCTCTCTCTCTCTCAAATTTATTCCCTTGTTATGCTCTCTTATTTCTGTTACTGAGTTGACCTAATTTTACAATTCCTATTTCTTTCAATGTGACGATGTTGGAAGTCTGTTACTTAATCCCCATAAATCAATCTCTCTCTCTCTCTCTCTCTCTCTCTCTCTCTCTCTCTCTCTCTCTCTCTGAAATTTATTCGGCTTTCATGTTCTCTCATTTCCGTTATTATAGGTTGACCTATTTTCACAATTCCTATTTCTTTTAATGTGAACAGTGTCGGAAATTTGTTATTCTCTCTCTCTCTCTCTCTCTCTCTCTCTCTCTCTATCTCTCTCTCTCTCTCTCTCTCTCTCTAAAATTATTAAATTTTTTATGCTCTCAATTCTGTTATTGTAGGATGACCTACCTTCACAATTCCTATCTCTTTAAATATGAACATTGTCGCAAGTTAGTTATTAGATCTCTCTCTCTCTCTCTCTCTCTCTCTCTCTCTCTCTCGAAGTGAAAGATGGACGGGCCATAAGATGAGTGCCAGATCATGTTGGCTCTTTAACGATTCTACCATAACTTGTTCCAGTTGTCTGTCCTTGGGGGTTCATATATTATATCACCATCTCCCACCCAAGTCTCCGTTGACCTCATTAGCCCCCCCCCCCCCTTGCCTGTCCTCAGTCCCCCCTTTTTCAGTCCTATTTAGCCCCACAAGAGACAAACGTATTATAAAATAAAATGTCTAAGCCGACATGGGTAGTAGTCTCTAGAGGACATATATATCTTGGCTGTTGCGCGTGACTAATTTATTTAGTTTTCAATTGCTGGTTTCTTTTTTCGATTTTTCCATTTTCTCGCTTACTGTTTTTATTCCTCTCTTAACTGTGGAAGCTTGGAGTTAATAGTTAGATTGTTAAAGTTTTATCATTATTATAGTGATACTAGCATATCTTTTATTGTATGCTAATTGTTTGTCTTCTTCTATTTGATTCGTGTAGTTTCTGTAATGGCAGAGTTATTTGAGTGCAAAAACATATTAAAGTATGAATATTCTTCCAGCAAATTTCACCACAACTATTGTCAGTGGCGTTAAGATACCTATGCTTGGTCACTTCTTGTATTGGTGACCATCAAAACCTATCAAACGCTCAGAAAGTGGCAACCGATTTTGGGCGAGTGTTGCAAGCGGAAGTTCACAACTAGGCCTAAAAGCCACTTGGGATGGATGAAGGAAAAGGATATGGAAGTTAGATACTGGTAAAGATGGCACAAACATTTTTACAAAATATCAGATGTCGCGTCACGTTGGGTTGAGAATTAGTCTCTCTCTCTCTCTCTCTCTCTCTCTCTCTCTCTCTCTCTCATACACATACACATCACCACAAGGTGTAGTCGGGTAGCATGCTCATCTGAGTAGCGAGAGAAGCTATTTTTTTAGCGAGGCAGATTTGCAACGACTCGCAGCGGTGCCCTTTTAGCTCGGAAAAGTTTCCTGATCGCTGATTGGTTAGAATTATCTTGTCCAACCAATCAGCGATCAGGAAACTTTTCCAAGCTAAAATGGCACCGCTGCGAGTCGGTGCAAATCTGCCTCGCTAAAAAAAATTAACTATGGGTATAGAATCGC
Organism: Palaemon carinicauda; assembly: GCF_036898095.1. Lineage (NCBI taxonomy): Eukaryota > Metazoa > Arthropoda > Malacostraca > Decapoda > Palaemonidae > Palaemon > Palaemon carinicauda. The sequence goes on along the minus strand of NC_090745.1, from coordinate 111,144,058 downwards.
ATGTCTGTCTCTCCTATAGATCCGAATAAAAGGCAATGAGCTACAATGAGGCCCCAGAGGCACCTAAGGAGGAGAGCCACAGTTTGAGTATTCGTGATTATACCGCTAACAAAAAGTAGCCATAACCGGTTTTTCCTTGCGAAGCCATGAAATTAAGGCAAGAGTATTCTCTGTTTAAGTCACAAAGGATTGTGCGGACACGCACACAAGGATGAGCAGGATTTTATAATTTATTATCATTGATAAAGAAGTCAATAAAACTATAGGAATTGCCATATAGTATCGACACTTGGCAATATATGTCTTTTTTTTTTTTTACATTAATCTTTTCAGGGTGAATTAAGCCCTAGAGTTGAACTAAGATTTGTGCATCAGGGGCTCAATTTGCTACGTATGAAGAATGTTTTCGAGCTTTTCATGCAGATTTTCCAAGGGGACTCGGAAGGAATCTCTCTCTCTCTCTCTCTCTCTCTCTCTCTCTCTCTCTCTCTCCAGGCTAATAATTTTGGACTAAGGAATTATTTTATTCAATTCCACGATAACTAGAAACGAGGAAAATTAATCTCTCTCTCTCTCTCTCTCTCTCTCTCTCTCTCCTCCAGGCTAATAATTTTGGACTAAGGAATTATTTTATTCAATTCCACGATAACTAGAAACGAGGAAAATTAATTTCTCTCTCTCTCTCTCTTCTCTCTCATCTCTCTCTCTCTCTCTCTCCAGGCTAATAATTTTGGACTAAGGAATTATTTTATTCAATTCCACGATAACTAGAAACGAGGAAAATTAATCTCTCTCTCTCTCTCTCTCTCTCTCTCTCTCTCTCTCTCCCCCCCCCCCCCCCCCCGGACTGCAAAGGTAGCCTGTTGCGGATGTGATGAATGTTACAACCCTCGGGGAGGTGGTAATACCTTATTGGTGTCCGCCCTTTTCATTATATGTTGCCATACATATCAAGTTGCTTCTCTCTCTCTCTCTCTCTCTCTCTCTCTCTCTCTCTCTCTCTCTCTCTCTCTCTCTTCGCTGTTTCGACTAACCGCATTTACCTGGTGCGCTGGTGATTACAGTCTATTTACGTAGGCGAAGGGCCAATTTCGTACCTCTTAGCATGGAATCAAACCGAGAGAGAGAGAGAGAGAGAGAGAGAGAGAGAGAGAGAGAGAAAAAAAAATAAATTGACTTAACTTTATGAAAAATAAAGTTGTTTTCTTAGTGTTTTTTTTTCTTCTTCCAAGAGGCCACACATTACATTCTCCCTTGTTGTATATTAGCCTCTATTTGGTGATAATAATTCTAGGTTTATAACATCGGAAACGAAATACCCCTCTAACGCATTATTATTATTATTATTATTATTATTATTATTATTATTATTATTATTATTATTATTGCTGTTACTGGGGCAGGTGGTATTATCATCATTATCGTAATGGAAGTAAACGAAGAGTTTATTGCACGTTTATTACTCGTACTTACGTAAATACGGTAGTACATACTTATAATAATTACTATTCTTTAAGAAGTACACAAATATTGCTTGTTGAAACCCATCAAACTCCAAAGCAAGAATCCAACACAACCTCCAAAGTATAAAAAAAAATAATCTTCAATTAAATTAAAAAATACTTTCGTCATCCTTGCTTCTATCGGCTGAAAGAGTTAATCCCATACGCGCATACATGCACTGTTAGAGAAAAACGGTAATTTTAATCGGGAATTCTCCGTAAAAATATACTGTTCTCAATCGTATTTCAGTAAAATACTGGCGACCGTAATTTCCCCTTCCTTTGTTATTATCTTTACGGGTTGGTGACTAATATTACTCTTTTACGTCAACATAACCATTTTTAAAACGGTAAAAATTCTGGAATAAATGTTGCCAGACATTTACCCGCATTTTTAATGCCATTTTTTCAAGTGTGTGGGTATATACACTGGCATCCGCTCTATATATTACAACACTACAACCACCTAAAAAAATCTTTAATACAATTAAAATCCCCTTTCGTCCTCCTCGCATCGATTAGCAAAAAGCGTTAATCCTTACATGGCTATATACACTGGCATCAGCGCTATATATTACAACACTACAACCTCCTAAAAAAAATTTTTTAATACAATTAAAATCCCCTTTCATCCTCCTCGCATCGATTAGCAAAAGGCGTTAATCCTTACATGGCTACATACACTGGGCATCAGCGCTATATATTACAACACTACAACCTCCTAAAAAAAAATTTTTAATACAATTAAAATCCCCTTTCATCCTCCTCGCATCGATTAGCAAAAGGCGTTAATCCTTACATGGCTACATACACTGGCATCAGCGCTATATATTACAACACTACAACCTCCTAAAAAAAACTTTAATACAATTAAAATCCCCTTTCATCCTCCTCGCATCGATTAGCAAAAAGCGTTAATCCTTACATGGCTACATACACTGGCATCAGCGCTATATATTACAACTCTATTTATACTTCAAATATCAGGCGTTATCACAGGACGCGTCTAAAATACCATCAGATGCACCTGCTTCCTGATCCCCGTTTGTGCTGTGCCGCGTATGAGCGCTGTTAGCAGAAGCTGCCGGCTCCCTTTCTTAATGGATTTCTCTTTGCCACATATGATTACTATGGTGTATTACGTTTTACACGGTTAACGTACACGTGTTTTGTGTATTGTATGTATGTAGGTATATGTATATGTATACATATTATATATGAATATGCATATATATATATATATATATATATATGCGTACAACACACACACACACGCACACACTTTTAGATTTACTTTTCCTATCGACAGGAAGCTGCTGTTACCTCTCTCACCCAAATCTTGATCAAGTGTTTGGAATGAATCTCTCGCCAACTCTTGATGCCGTAACGTTTGCCATCAACCCGCCGATAAACGTTAACGTGTTCTTGGAACGTTTGCACTTTATACGTTATAAAACGTAGCCTTTAGATCCGTGTTGGCTGTCAGTCAGTTTAGAGTAAGTTAAGGGAATTCTAGGGTAAAGCTGCTGAAAGCATTTAAATTTATCAAGTATATTATTTTTACAACGGAATTTTTTTATTTTCGGCGGTTAAAAGTAATGGGGTTGGCTTTGGAAGAGTGTAAATTCTTAATTTTTGTTTTATTCCTTAAAAGGTATTTTATTATTCGGATAATTAATATTAAGATATCTCTGTTGCCTTTATTTCTAGTTAAAAAATTAGTTTCTTTATTTCTATATTCAGTAGGCTATTATATTTCTATTTAATGTTTTTATCATTGTGCTAATATTTTTTTTTTTAATATTTATGAAGTAAACTAATACTTCCTTTCCTAGAATCTGGTTGGACTATTTATTCGTTGCGTTATTTTTACTGGTTACTTTTTCATACATATTTTAAGTTTTAATTCTTTCAGGTATTTTAGATTGCTTTATTTCTTTAATTTTTGGATGAATAAATCTTTTTAATGATGTATTTTTTTTATCATGAGTGTGCCAAAAGGTTGTTTCCTCCCGGAAGACTTTTTTTTATAATTTCTTTTAGTTTTAGACGGATATTATTTACGATTTTCTATTGATATTTAGGGGATATATTTTTTTGCCCCGTAGCTCCTGTTAATATACTTTGATTTATTTTGTTTAGCTAGAAGATTTTTTCAATTGATATATATCGAGAAATTTTCTATCTTGTTTTTTGCGGGCTCTGCCAAAAAAGTTTTATTTATGATTAACCTTTGTATGGGAACGAGGCCAAATAATTCATTTTACACTCACCATGAAGTTTCTGGGCTGAGAGAGAGAGAGAGAGAGAGAGAGAGAGAGAGAGAGAGAGAGAGAGAGAATGTAACCAAATAATTAAAGGTGAATGTCCAACAATGCACGTTATTTTAATCAGTGTAAATATCAACCACAGTGGCATTTATAATCGAACTCTACCTTTGGGAATGTATATAAAATGGAAATTTATTTATGATAAATGTTTCTGGTTAGGCAAGGATTCGAACCTATGCCTCTTAGTCGAAACAATGACAGCTGGAACTCTTATCCCACCATGGTTGCTGATTGGTAAAAGTTCCTGCTGCTGGCATTGTTTCGACTAAGAGGCGTAGGTTCGAATCCTTGGCCAGCTAGAAGCATTTATCATAAATGAACTTCCAGTGCATATTTATTCAAAAAGGTAGAATTTGATATTAAATGCCATTGTGGTTGATATTTACAAAAATATTGAAAGGTGTGTAGAGAGAGAATTAAGATATCAAAGACGAGAGGTGTAGGTTCGAATCCTTGCCCAGCCAGAAACATTTATCAGAAATGAACTTCCAGTGGATATACATTCCCAAAGGTAGAATTCGATATTAAATGCCATTGTGGTTGATATTAAAAAAATATATATATTTAAAGGTACTAGAGAGAGAATTAAGATATCAAAGACGGGAGGTGTAGGTTCGAATCCTTGCCCGCTAGAAGCATTTATCATAAATGAACTTCCAGTGGATATACATTCCCTAGTAGAATTTGATATTAAATGCCATTGTGGTTGATATTTACAAAAATAAATAAAGGTGTGCATAGAGAGAATTAAGATATCAAAGACGAGAGGTGAACTTCCAGTGGATATATATTCCCAAAGGTAGAATTCGATATTAAATGCCATTTTTTTTTGTGGTTGATATTTACAAAAATAATTAAAGGTGTGCATAGAGAGAATTAAGATATCAAAGACGAGAGGTGAACTTCCAGTGGATATATATTCCCAAAGGTAGAATTCGATATTAAATGCCATTTTTTTTTGTGGTTGATATTTACAAAAATAATTAAAGGTGCATAGAGAGAATTAAGATTGATTGAGGTTTTCTGGCATTAAAGACGGGAGGAAAACACGCACGCCCTAGAGACAGAACGCGATAACATTGAGCAGAGAAGGAAATGGCAATGAAGGCGCACAGAGTGTCTAAGCCGTGTATAGCATGCTGGTTGTAAAGTCCTTGTTGGAATTTGATGGTAAATAGATAGAGCGAATGGTTCGCATCTCGGGCACTACCCACCATTAAGCTGATGCCCTTAAAATAGCTTTTAAAAACCCGGTCTTTGAGTCTCTTTTCCAATTGACACGAAGTTCTTCACTATAAAGATAAGCGTGCGGTGCTCCGAGAAATAAGTATAGCTTTTACGAATGGATAGGTATGTGTCAGGTTTATTCTATCGCTCCTATGACTTTCCTTAAGGTCGTTTTCTCGTCTTCGGGGGTTAGAGTTCGTACGATTTTATTTTCCTACTAAAAGTGGTGCTTCTTAAAGCTTTTGTATCTTGTTAATTCTATTTCTTATGATTTTTCTTTTTTGTCATTTGGTTGCTTGTATTTGTCAACTTCGTTTTAGAATGTTTTGTTCGCGGTGGGTGGTACAGTTGGCTTCGTTAATTCCGGTACACTGGCGTCTCCCTAGCTTCCCGTGAAGTGTGCCGGAATTAATGAAGCCAACTGTACATTTCGTAAGCACATTTAGGGAGATAAATTAAGTGATCACCTAAGGAGGCAAATAAAAACTGGAAGTTGGAATCAAAGGGAGATCAAATATGAGTTTAATCTTACATTCCAGTAATAGAACAAAACGGAAATTCCAAACCAAGACAAATATTTGAAACTCTTTGATATATTCAAAATGAAAATACAAAATAATGTAACATTAATATTAAAGTTGAAAGTGACATGGTGTAAAAAATAAAATTGACACTTAGGCTAAACAGAAATAAAAAAGCTGAAAATAACATAAGGATAGATTAAAAGTTGGTAACCAACATCCAAAGAGGCCAATCTCATATACAGTAATATCAGCGTTCCTTGGCATTGAAATATATATATATATATATATATATATATATATATATATATATATATATATATATATATATATATATATATATATATATATATATACACACACCTTTCCAAGTGGGGATACATCAACGTGGTGAAATGGTTTGTGCGTCGTATAGATCAGCAAAGCTGTAATAGCCAGAGCCACCCATACTAGGTTAGTTTGCTGTGAGTGATCGGACCAAAGTCTCCTACCATTACCAATCGGCCGTCAGCGTGGTGATAAAAATGGCCATGCTCCAAACATTACCAGGACTTGTCTGAGGTCTTTGTCCTACGGTTGCATTTTGTCGTTGTTTGTGTGTGCATATATATATATATATATATATATATATATATATATATATATATATATATATATATATATATATGTATGTAGGTAGGTAGGTAGGTGTATATATATATATATATATATATATATATATATATATATGTGTGTGTGTTTGTGTATATATATATATGTATGTATGTAGGTAGGTAGGTAGGTGTATATATATATATATATATATATATATATATATATATATATATATATTATATATATATATAAATATATATATATATATATATATATTGTGTGTGTGTGTATATAATTGTGTATGTATGAGAAATTGGTGTTCTTTTCTGTATTATTCACGTTTTATGAGGATTCATACGATTTACAAGAAATTGAGAGAATTTTTTTTATTATTGCTTCTAATAGCGTATTAAGAAACTTTAGCTGCAGACGATCAAACACCATTACCTTTTTAGGGAAGTAACTCGAAAGTGACCGCGAGATGGCACTGGTTGGATACCCTACTTGGCTGAAAGATTTAAGTACACTCATGTGACAGGGCGCTTACGTCCATATACTTTATACACATACACACACACACACACACTCATATATACATATACATTTGTGGATGTTATATGACATAATCGAGATAAAAAGATATAAAATCAATGGAAATTCAAAGATTAATATTTCAAAGTGAAATTGGACTACGTACTCGGATTAAGATTTAATTTTAAAGATGATGTTAAGTTTTGAAAATGTTCTTTAATATTACATAAATTTAAATACATTACCTCATTTATTTTCAATGTTATATATTTTATACTTGATTCTTAACCATGCTTATATATATATATATATATATATATATATATATATATATATATATATATATATATATATATATAGATACAACCCTAGTTAGGAAAGCAGGATGCTATAAGCCAAAGCGCTCCAACAGGGCAAATAGCCCAGCGAGGAAAGGATATAAAGAAACATATAATAGTGTGCCCGAGAGCACCTTCAAGCATGAGAACTCCAATTTAAGACAGTGGAAGACCATGGTACAGAGTACTGCCCAAGACTAGAGAACAATGGTTTGATTTTGGAGTCTCCTCTTAGAAGAGTTGCTTACTATAGCTGAAGAATCTATTCTACCCTTACCATATGGCAAGTAGCCGTTGAAGAAATACAGTGTTGTAGTTAACCCATTGAGTAAAGAAGAATTTTCGGTGATCTTAGTTTTGTCAGGAGTATTAGGAAAGAGGAGAATGCGTAAAGAATAGGCCAGACTATTTGGTGTATTTGTAGGTAAAGGAGAACTGAACCGTAACCCCAGAAGGATCCAAGGTTGTATTATCTGACCAATCAAAGGAACCAATAAATCTTTAGCGGTAGTATCTCAGCGGGTGGCTGGTGCCTTGAGGTTCATTTAGCTACAGCGGTTTGAATACATGCCAGAGGAGTTTGATTCCATAACAGATAGCTGCGGAATGAATTTGTCTGTAATAATTAGACGCTGTGGGTGGTTTGAAAAGGTAAAAGGCCGAGGGGGGTTTCAGGGACACACACACACACCCACACACACACACACACACACACAAAGGGTTTCGGTGAGGACTTCCTGTTTCCACTGGCTTACATTTTAACACCTCAATGTCTTACCTGTGGAGTTTATTCTCTCCGTTTCCTTGCGTCCTAATGCGACCCACAATAATCGACTAGCTAATAAAAGTTCAATTTATTACTAGATTATCATATGCATATTGGATTTTAGGGAATGGGGGTTACATTGGCCCTCATTCGTTCCCAGAATCGAAGTTAGGTCACTCGGTTTATGATCTGAGAGCGCTTACCACTGCGCCACCAGAGAGAGAGAGAGAGAGAGAGAGAGAGAGAGAGAGAGAGAGTCGCCATTCTTGATGGGAGATCATCGTGGCTCAAAAATTGCTCACCTTTTTTAAAGGAAATGAGAATGAGAAAGAGGAAATACAAAGCTTTAAAAGAAGAAAAAAAAAGAGAGAGAGAGAGAGAGAGAGAGAGAGAGAGAGAGAGAGAGAGAGAGAGAGAGTCGCCATCCTTGATGGGAGATCATCGTGGTTCAAAAATTGCTCACCTTTTTTAGAGGAAATGAGAATGAGAAAGAGGAAATACAAAGCTTTAAAAGAAAAAAGAAAAAACAATTTGCATTAATCAGTAGCCATCCATTAGGCGCCCCTGAAACAGACTTTTTTTTCGGCGAACGAAAACGAGAAAAGACTCGTTTTCTCGCACATTACAAAAGGAGACACCAGAAAGGAGAAAAAGAATAAGAGGAGAGAAAGATAAATTGAGACATTTTAAAGAAGAAAATGGAATAGAATAGAGAATAGAAGCTATATTGTCTTGATATTGGGAGACATTTTAAGAATGAAAAGGGAATAGAATAGAGAATAAAAGCTATATTGTCTTGGTATCGGGAGACATTTTAAAAAAGAAAAGGGAATAGAATAGAGAATAAAAGCTATATTGTCTTGATATCGGGAGACATTTTAAGAAAGAAAAGGGAATAGAATAGAGAATAAAAGCTATATTGTCTTGATATCGGGAGACATTTTAAGAATGAAAAGGGAATAGAATACAGAATAAAAGCTATATTGTCTTGGTATCGGGAGATATTTTAAGAAAGAAAAGGGAATAGAATAGAGAATAAAAGCTATATTGTCTTGATATCGGGAGACATTTTAAGAAAAGGGAATAGAATTGAGAATAAAAGCTATATTGTCTTGATATCGGGAGACATTTTAAGAAAGAAAATGGAAAAGAATAGAGAATAAAAGCTATATTGTCTTGATATCGGGAGACCTATTAAGAAAGAAAATGGAAAAGGGTAGAGAATAGAAGCTGTATTGTCTTGATATCGGAGAAGGCTGGCTTGCATGTTGACTGACAGTCATGGGTGGGTATATTAACTCACATCAAATAAAGTTTTTGAAGTTGAAGGTGTACAAAAATCATACAATTTTAGAATTTTACTTCAGTATACACAATATCTCCCTTAAAGTTACTTTAAACGATGTATTGAACAATTTATACAGTTTTTGCAGCAATTGTAGCTTTTTTTTCCTCACTCTATATCGTTTAGTTGTATCTTTTGAAGATTTCACGTGAAAATTTTTTTTGTATATGTTAAAGGTGGTGTCACATGTGTAATATTTCATCTTGTAGAGATAGTGTCACAAGAGGAAGCGTTAACTGTTATCTTTTAGAGATAGTGTCACATGGACAAATGTTAACTGTTATCTTTTTGGGTTAGTGTCACATTGTAAAACGTTAACTGTTATCTTTTTGGGTTAGTGTCACATTGTAAAACGTTAACTGTTATCTTTTTGGGTTAGTGTCACATTATAAAACGTTAACTGTTATCTTTTATAGATAGTACCACATGGGCAAATGTTAACTGTCATCTTTTAGAGATGGTGTCACATTGGTAAATGTTAACTGTTATCTTTTAAGAGTTGGTGTCACATAATCCAATGCTATGTAATCTTTGAGAAGTGGTGTCACATGGACATTTATACCAGCATCTTTTAAATATAGTGTCACGTAGCCGTGGTTTTTGGAATCTTATAAAGATGTTGTCACAAGAACATATTTAGTGGAATGTCTTAAGTTTCATGTCGCATAGACATATTATCTGGCATTTTTGTAGATGGTGTCACTCGGCATGTTGAATGACGTGTTTCACGAACATGTTTTTGTCACAAGATAGTTTACCAATACCTTTTATGTGTTTTAACATGTTAATATTCATAAACAGGTAACTTTTAAGGGATTATTGACTACATTTTACGCTCATTTTAGTGTTTCAAAAGTACTTTTTTTATTTATTTTCGGGTTGCAATCTCATCATCATGTAGACAATCTTTACAAGTATCAGGCACTTATTATTTTTATTATTATTATTATTATTATTATTGCTGCTGATGGCTCAGCAGATAGACCTATAGGCTCCCTTAACCCCCCCCCCCCTCCTTAGCTCACAAGGATGGTGAGGTTGCAGCGACAAAATTAACTAACGAGTTTGAGCGGGAATCGAACCCCAGCCTGGTGTTCACCAGTCAGTGACGTTACCACATCGACCACGACAACCGTTACAAAATATCGTACGTCTGGCAGCACCTAAAGATCAGCCTTGACTGTAAGATATCAGGATCTTTCGTAGTACGATAACGTCTATGAGTATGTCAGAAGAATCTCTTGTTTGTGTCAGAAGAATCTCTTGTTTGTCATCATTACTCAGAGATACAAGAAAATCATGCTGTTTGGACACAGCGTTTAAGAGATATAGGAAAAATCCTGCGCGCGTGAGAGCACTTTTAATCCTTCAGAGTCTTAATGGGTCATAAGAATTAAGTAAGTTCTCTATCCACTTAAACCCTCCAAGTTTGAAAGCTTCGGCTGCTGAAAGGAGAGAGAGAGAGAGAGAGAGAGAGAGAGAGAGAGAGAGAGAGAGAGAGAGAGAGAGAGAGAGAGATTAAATAGTCGTTATGTGATACCATAAGTAGTGATCTGTGAACTAAGAAGGAACCTCGCCTCACTAAACATATCCATTTTGCTTGTTCATCATTTATTTATTTCATGTGGACTTTGATTATTTTTATCCTTTATGTTTAATTTCGATGGCTGCTTTGAATGTATAGAATCTTGTAATGTATATTATGTTATATTGTCTATATATTAACTATCATTTATCCATGAATGGAAACATGACGCACGCACATTATGTATATATATATATATATATATATATATATATATATATATATATATATATATATATATATATATATATATATATATATATATATTATGTGTGTGTGTTTGTGTTTACGTATATTGTATATATTATATGATATAGTATTATATAGTATATGTATGTTATGGATGTGTATTATATTAATATATATATATATATATATATATATATATATATATATATATATATATATATATATATATCTTAGTATGTATGAGTAGTATAAGTGACATATCATTATTTAGTATGTATGTATATATATACATATATATACATATATATATATGTATATATATATATATATATATATATATATATATATATATACATACATACATACATACAGTATATCATCTGTCTTAGTGTGTGAGAGCAGTTGAGTGAGGTATCATTATTAAATTTTCTTATAACACAAAAATCATCCATGTATAAAAGATCTTTCTCAATTATATATTCCAAGGATATTCATCTGCAAAGAAACATCTTTATTAGATATTATAATTTAACTTGATTCTTTTATCGCAATATTTTGTTGACTTTTATAAAGTTGATAGAAAAAGAAAATTAACTTAGTAAATGTCAAGGGGTGCACGTGTGTGCGTGTTTAATTGTCAAGTGTAGTTGAGTTGGGGGAAATTGCAATGTATTCTCAGCCCTTGTGTGTTATTTGCTCTTCCCATTTTTATTATTATTATTATTATTATTATTATTATTTTTATTATTGTTATTATTATTATTATTAATATTATTATTATTATTCTTATTTTGATTATTTTTATTCTTATTGTTAGTAGTAGTAGTAGTAGTAGTATCATCATCATCATCATCATGTAATGTATTCTCAGCCCTTGTGTGTTATTTGCTCTTCCCATTTTTATTATTATTATTATTATTATTATTAATATTATTATTATTATTCTTATTTTGATTATTTTTATTCTTATCGTTAGTAGTAGTAGTAGTAGTAGTAGTAGTAGTATCATCATCATCATCATCATGTAATGTATTCTCAGCCCTTGTGTGTTATTTGCTCTTCCCATTTTTATTATTATTATTATTATTATTATTATTATTGTTAATATTATTATTATTATTCTTATTTTTATTATTTTTTATTCTTATCGTTAGTAGTAGTAGTAGTAGTAGTAGTAGTAGTAGTAGTAGTAGTATCATCATCATCATCATGTAATGTATTCTCAGCCCTTGTGTGTTATTTGCTCTTCCCATTTTTATTATTATTATTATTATTATTATTATTATTATCATTATTATTATTAATATTATTATTATTATTCTTATTTTTATTATTTTTATTCTTATCGTTAGTAGTAGTAGTATCATCATCATCATCATCATCATCATCATCATCATCAAATTAACAATTATTGGTTTGTTACTCTAAAGAAAAATTATTAAAAATAAGAGCCGAACAGTCTCTGAAATACACATAATAGATTTCGGTCTATTAAGACCACAAAATATCCATTATTAATATTATCAATACTATCATTATTATTAATTTATAACTGGGAACAAAGATGAAACAATGGAGAATTGAAGTTTTTATCAAGCCATCATACTCCTTATCGCCTCGTCTTAAAACACGGCAAGTTCTTCTGACTTCTCTCTGTGTTTCAAACGTCTAATCAATTTTCCTGGAACCTGTTAGCTCTTCGCGAGAACTTCGTGGTGTGGGGTTAAGTGACTCTACGCTTTTTTTTTTTTTTTTTTTTTTTTTTTTTTTTTTTTTTTTTTTTTTTTTTTTTTTATTTTACTTTGCGGTGTGGGGTTAAGTGACTTTTTTTTTTTTTTTTTTTTATTTTGCCGGGGGGGGGGGGGTCCATATCCCTCAGAGGTGAGTGCTGGAGTTAAAATCCTCGCAGCAAACTTAAAAAATTCCTTTCGGGAAGGGAAATTAGTCCGGCAACTGAGTGGAGTGAAGGAAAAAAAATGTGAAAATGACATTTAGTTTAGTCTTTATGAAAATACAAAGCCTGTTTCTCATTTCACAAGCGCATTCCCTCATACGCAGGCATATAAAACACACGTGCTTACGCACACAGTAGAACTATTTCCTTTCCTTATAGGGCTATTTTTCCCTGGTGGAGCCCTTGGTGTAATAGCATCCTGCTTTTCCAACTAGGGTTGTAGTTTAGCTAGTAATAATAATAATAATAATAATAATAATAGTAAATATAGTAATGATGAGGATTTAATAATAATAATAATAATAATAATAATAATAATAATAATAATAATAATAATTATAGTAATGATGATGATGATAATTAATGATAGTTAATAATCTTAATAATAATTAGTATTAATAATTATCTTGGTAATAATAATAATAATAATAATAATAATAATAATAATAATAATAATAATAATGATGCTGTTGAGAATTAATGATAATTAATAATCAAAGATAATTAGTAATAATAATAATAATGATGATGATAATAATAATAATAATAATAATAATAAATATAGTAATGATGATGATTATAATTAATAATAATAATAATAATAATAATAATAATAATAATAATAATTTAGCCTTTCAAACATGTGTATTTTCGAGGCTAGAAAAAGTTTAGGAGTGGCTTAATCAAAAACTGCAATAAACTGACTTTAACCTTTTAAAGGGTTGTGTATGCGTGGATGGGAAGCAAATGACCTGAGGGTATAGTCCATAGATGGAGACCCAAGATAAGAGGAAACTCGATGGGAGGCAGGAAATATCAGCCTTTAAAGGTTTAAAGGTCGCTCATGAATGGCAGAGGCAAGGGACAGTGACATTGCCCTAGCAATCAGGACAATGCCCTAGAGACTGACCATATATTATATGATCAGCGCCCAAGCCTCCTCTCCACCCAAGCTAGGACCAGGGAGGGCCAGGCAGTGCATAGATGACTCAGCAGATAGACCTATGGGCTCCCCCAAACCCCCCAACCTTAGCTCACAAGGATGGTAAGGTTGCAGACACTAATGGCACTGAGAGGGACTCGAACCCCCGACCGGCAAACACCAGGCAGAGACGTTACCAATCAGGCCACAACAACTAAGGTTAAATCGGGAGATATAAACAAAAGTATGTTTGCGGTGTGCGACAAGGAAGGAAGCTGTCCCTATGAAGTATTCCTCACTCATTCTAGATGTATTTCGTGGAAGTTTTAGTGAAAGGATTTATTAATAATTAAATCAAGGTTGTGAAGTAAATATGTGTATTTCTCCCCGAAGCATTTACTCCTTCGTAGACTAAATAAATTTGTAAAAACTATTGGACAAACGCAAAAATTAAACTTGCTGAATGAAGGGAAATCAAGACGCGAGTATTCACTGCATAAACAAAAAAATGTATCCTCATAAGAGCAGCCATAAAACTCGTTGAGAAAATGTTTCCATGGCTTTCTCCTGTCCTCTGAAAAAGGAGAAAATAGGAAAATGGAAAATGAAAATTGTGTGCCAGAATTCAAAGAGTATTCCACCGGAGGTAAGCAAGTCCCTCTAAATTTTCAATGTTGTCTTTTTTTTTTTTTTTTTGAAGCTCTTGGTCTTCTGGAGCTCTGAAGCCGGAGGTAAAAAAGACCCTCCAAATTTGCTTGCTTGCTTGCTTGCCCTTTTTTTTTTTTTTTTTTTTTTTTTTTTTTTGAAAGAAGCTCTTGGTTTTTTGAAGCTGGGATGAGCCAAGAGTGTTTAGGCGATTTATATAAACCGTTTGTGCTCGCTTGGAATGTTCTTCCTGATTGCGAAGATTTACCCAGCAATCGTCCGTTTTTCCTGGTGAAAAGAATTCTACCTGTCTTATGGCCTTCCTTCTTCAAGTTATAGTTTTATATTCGCGAGTTGGTGCTTGTGTACGTTTGAAGCTTACTTCCGGTTGGATATTTGTTTGCGTAAAGAAAATTCTGTATATATATATATATATATATATATATATATATATATATATATATATATATATATATATATATATATATATATGTATATATATGTATATCCTATAGCTCTAGAGGTAATAAATCACAAGTCTGTCAAAGACATTGAAAGATCAATATAAAGACTCCCCTTGTATTATTATTATTATTATTATTATTATTATTATTATTATTATTATTATTATTATTATTATTATTATCATCATCATTATTTCAGGCCAGTTTAACGATAACATATTGGGTTCGACCTAAGTTCGACCTATATATTATTTTTAAATGTAGTTTAAAATTAAAGCAAACCTGAAGGTAGTAAGATGGATAGCTTTGTTAGAAAAGACCAAAGAAGCCCCTCTGAAATATAACGCACTTACCAATAGACAACTCAAAAAATAAAAAGAAAAAACTTTCTGGAATGAATGGGGAAACTTAAAGACACCAACCAATGAACATGACGTTTCCTAAACCTCATAATTGAAAAGAAGCTTTCGGAAATCTCAAACCTTCGCCAAGGCTACATAGTCCGTACTTAATTCCCCCCCCCCCCCCCCCCCCCCCCAAAAAAAAAAAAAAAAAAAAAAAAAAAACTTAAAATGTTCTTCCTCCTCAAAACGGACTTTCTCATCTTTACTCAAATCTAATGTCTATTTCAAGTTATGAGGTCCAACCTTGGTCAAAATTACCTTTTAAAAGATCTATTTTCACCGTTATGAGTATTCTTGTTTACTTAATGTCTAGCTAACAATATAACAAACAACCCGAAGAAAAGCTTTTTGGAGTCTACTTTATTAGTAAATATGAAGAATGGACGAAAATCACAAAAAAAAAAAAAAAAAAAAAAAAAAAAAAAAACAAGGTTTTAAGTTGGAAAATATTTCTTAACACGGCCGATGTGGTAAAATCCCTGACTGGTGAACGCCAGACTGGGGTTGGAGTCCTGCTGAAACTCGTTAGTTTTTTTTGGTAGCTGCAACTTCACCATCCTTGTGAGTTAAAGATGGGGGTTTTGGGGAAGCCCATAGGTCTATCTGCTGAGCAATCAGCAGCCATTGCTTAGCCCTCCTTGGTCCTAGCTTGGGTGGAGAGGGGGCTTGGGAGCTGATCATATGTATATACTGTCACTCTCTAGGGCATTGTCCAGCTCGATAGGGCAGTGCCACTGTCCCTTGCCCCTGCCATTCATGAGTGGCCTTTAAACGTTCAAACGCGAGATCGCAAAGATGAAAGAAAATTTATCTAAATATGGCTTCATTGTAAACGAGTGAATTTTGATCGATGGATTTATTTTTGCAAAAGGTAATAGTTAATGAATTCTGAATTGGGTAAAAGAAAAAATCTTGAAGGCGCCTAGAAGTTGGCTGTGTAAGATAAACAGCGAAAATAAACTTGTGAAGGTGAGTGAATCTCATAAAATCTCCTTGACACGCTAGGCAAAAGAATTTAAGGATATTTTGATAAGTTAGAATTTTATGTATTATTATTATTATTATTATTATTATTATTATTATTATTATTATTATTATTTATTTATTAATTATTATTTAATTAATTATTATTATTTATTATTTATTATTACTATTTATTATTTATAATTATTATTTATTATTATTATTATTTATTATTTATAATTTATTATTTATTATTTATCATTATTAGCTAAGCTACAACTTTAGTTGGAAAAGCAAGATGCTACAAGCCCAAGGGCTCCAACAAGGAAAAATAGCATAGTGGGGAAAGGAAATAAGGTAATAAATAAACAATCTGAGAATAGTGAACAATGAAATATTTTAAAAACAGTAACAACATCAAAACATGTATTTCATAAATAAACTATTAAAAGACTTATGTCAGCCTGTTCAACTTGAAAACTTTTGCTGCAAGTTCGAACCTATGAATTTCTATTTGATTCAACTACCCGATTAGGAAGATCATTCAACAACTTGATCACAGCTAGAATAGAACAGGCGGTTTTTTTTTTTTTTTTTTTTTTTTTTTTTTTTTTTTTTTTTTTTTTTGACAATGAAAAGCGGAAATGAATTCTACCGTCTGATATTGTGAAGGCCAGCAATTACCGCTAGAAGTTATTTTATAACTTAATGATTTTCCTTAGCCCTTTTATAAGGATATATGATGTCTAAAAGAGTTATTTTGGATTTGATGATAATCCTCCGTGGCTGATATTATCGGAACTTCGATCTTATTTCTAAATTATATTTGTCACATGCTCTTGAATCGGCGTGGCTAGTGACAAGCAGCGGGAGCTATAGCCAATCATATTGATTTCCAATGATATTGGCCGCGGATATTTTCGCCTAGGTGCAAAGAAACGCATGATACTGCTGTTGGTCCTTAGCATCAGCTTAAAAAAAAGTTTATGCCAGGCTCAGGACCCACGCCACGCTAAGTAAATTTTAGTCTCCTTTTTTTTTTTTTTTCTTTTTTTTTTTTAGTCAATTTGGCATTAAATTATGTTTAAAGGCTTAAAGGCCGCTCATGAATGGCAGAGACAACTGACAGTGACATTGCCCTAGCAAGCAGGACAATGCCCTAGAGGCTGATGGCAGAAGCAAGGGACAGTGACATTGCCCTAGCAAGCAGGACAATGCCCTAGAGGCTGATGGCAGAAGCAAGGGACAGTGACATTGCCCTAGCAAGCAGGACAATGCCCTAGAGGCTGATGGCAGAAGCAAGGGACAGTGACATTGCCCTAGCAAGCAGGATAGTGCCCTAGAGGCTGACCATATTTACATATGATCAGTGCCCAAGCCCCCTCTCCAGCCAAGAGGGCCAGGCAATGGCTGCTGATGACTCAGTAGATAGACCTATAGGCTCCCCCAAACACCCCGTCCTTACCTCACAAGGATGGTGAGATTGCAGCGACCAAACTATCGAGTTTGAGTGGGACTCGAACTCAAGTTTGGCCTTCAACAGTCAGGGACGTTACTACATCGGCCACCCCAACCATAAATGAAGTATTTTCTAGTAACACACTGACAAATTATTTGGAATAAGGAATCGGAATTGTTTCTCCACGGGAATCATCAGCCTTGAAGGATGAAAGGACTGATTACTTTTAGCAAGATTACGTATTAATCATACGAGCTTTACTCATGGATATTTAATGTTCCCATCTCATGAGACAGTTCCTAAGTGCAGCGAGTGTCACACTATTTTAACCATACAATGACTGATTTTATGGATGTAGAGTTTTTAAAAGACAAATTGATTTATATTTTGGTCAGAAAACATTATTTGACATTTTATCGACTTCTGAGAATTTTGTTATTTGAATTTAATGTTTTTAAGTAACATCGATTTAATAGTTTGATTATATATTTATCATAGATTTATATTTCAAATTCATTTTATTTGTCAGAGTTTTATATCTCCATTGTATTTAATTATCATAGATTTATATCTCTAATTTATTTTATTTATCATATATTTATATCTCCAATTTATTTTATTTATCGTAGATTTATATCTCTAATTTTTTTTTATTTACCAATTAGATTTAATATACCTCATATTTTATTTCTCCTGAATTTAATCGGGCAACTTTATATGAGTCAAGTTTGATTGATTCAATTGGCTGGTAAATTTTCTCCTTTAAAACAATTAAAAGAGAAGTTTCCTTAGTAACTAAATAACCAATACCATTGAATATTTTGAGTTGTGAAATTAGTCTGTTACTCATTGTTTGGATACATATTTCTGTCACCTTGCACAGTGTGAAGGCACTGATAAATAATCACGAGAGAGATGGCACTGGAAAGAAGCATATGGCGTGAATTCATTGAGGTCCTGTGCATCCTGTGGGTGCCAGAAGATTAAGATAAAAGATATGAACTAGAGGGGCACTCAGTAGAGCTCAGACCTCCGCGAGCGGAAGCTTATTTTCTGACTTTTTGCTCGAACTTAACCTTGACCTCTGACCTTAACATGTATTGATTGGCGTGGATTTTCATACACTCAAATATGAACCAAGTTTGATGTGTCTGTGACAACTATGTTCAAACTTGTGGCTGATTACGTGAATTGGACATTTTGCTTGACCGTGACCTTGACCTTCCAAATTTAATCATTTCAAGATTTTTACATAACTGTTAATCTCTGCAAGTTTCATTACTCTAGGATTAAAATTCTGGCCAGGAAGCTGTTCACGAACACACTCAAACAAACACACAAACAGGGGGTATAACATAACCTCCATCGAACTTCGTTGGCGGAGGTAATAATGATAAATGAGAGTCTTGGACGTGGATTTCTCAAAAAAAAAAAAAAAATAGGTAAAGGAGAAAATAAACCAACACTTATTTGTTATTCTGTCATTAAAACTTTGTTTACCAAGTGCATTTCCTTTATTATTTTTGCATTGATATAGATAATGGCAAGGGGAAAACAACGAAAAATTAACGCTGTCTCTAATGGATGTCTTTATTTTTTTTATTATATTTGTTGATTCTGACATTAAGTGCTCTGGTGCAGTTCAGGAATTTTTCAAAGATTAAGAGATTACCATATGTAATTATATATTATCCGCTAATTAGCTGTAATTGCCATTATGTAAATGTCCCCAATGAGTTTGTTTTTATACAAATGTATTTTTCTTAATTCAACGTTTGTCAAGAAAAAAACTTTGTAGTGTTTTGAGATGAAGAGGAAAGTTGGTTTTCTTATGGTTGCAATCATATTTCTTATAGTTTTTATTATTATTATTATTATTATTATTATTATTATTATTATTATTATTATTATTATTATTATTATTATTATTATTATTTTTATTATTATTATTATTATTATTATTGTTGTTGTTGTTGTTGTTGTTATTATTCTTATTATTCTTCTTCTTATTCTTATTCGTATTGTTTTTATTATTAATAAGATTAATTTTATCATTAATATTATTATTAATATTATTATTTATTATATGTTATTTGTTATTATTTTTATTACTCATTATAATAACTTATTTTTTATTATTAATATTATTTTTGTTATTATTATTATTATTATTATTATTATTACTTGCCAAGCTACAACCCTAGTTGGAAAAGCAGGATGCTATAAGCCCAAGGACTCGAACAGGGAAAATAGTCCAGTGAGGAAAGGAAACAAGGACGAATAAAATATTTTAAGAACAGTAACATTAAAATAAATATATCCTATAAAAACTATAAAAACTTTAACGAAATAAGCGGAAGAAAAATTAGATAGAATGGTGTAGATGCAAATAAGTTTTGTATGGATGTAGATGCCAAGTAAAAGTAGTATGTAATATTAAATAGGATAAAGTTCTTTCCATGGAAATGGGTTAATTTTATGCATATACTTGGAGTTGTGGTTGCTGATGTGGTAAAGTCCCTGACTGGTGAACTCCAGACTGGGGTTCGAGTCCCGCTCAAACTCGTTAGTTCCTTTGGTCGGTGCAATCTCACCATCCTTGTGAGCTAAGGATGCAGGGTTTGGGGAAGCCTATAGGTCCATCTGCTGAGTCATCAGCAGCCATTGCCTAGCCCTCCTTGGTACTAGCTTGGATGGAGAGGTGGCATAGGCGCTGATCATATGTAAATATGGTCAGTCTCTATGCCATTGTCCTACTTAATAGGGCAATGTCACTGTCCCTTACCTTTGCCACTCATGAGCGACCTTTAAACCTTTAAACTTGAAATGGTTCCTTCTGAAACAAAAATAAAGAAATAAACAATGAATGAAGATCACGGCAGTGAAAACTGTAACAAGATACAAGCATTTATTATCGTATGGTATTGAAATTGTTCCTTTAGAAACAAAAATAAAGAAATAAACAATAGTGTGGGGAATGAAAATCTGGGCAGTGAAAACTGTAACAAGATGCAAGCATTTATCGTACTGTATTTTAACATCTTGACATAGGAGAAACGTTCGATATATTCCCATAATTGTTTATTTGTTGGCCTTTTTCCATGAGATTTCTCAGTTGGTTGAGGGATTTTTGCTTGTCATTTTTATATGAGATGGATATCAGATTATTATTATTATTATTATTATTATTATTAGTAGTAGTAGTAGTAGTAGTAGTAGTAGTAGTAGTAGTAGTAGTAGTAGCATCATTTTTATTATTATCATTATTATTATTATTATCAATATTATTATTATTATTAGCTAAGTTATAACCCTAGTTGGAAAAGCAGAATGCCATAAGTCAAAGGGCTCCAACAGTGAAAAATAGCCCAGTGAGAAAAGGAAATAGGAAATAAACTGTATTAAAAGTAATGAATAAAGAATATAAAATATCATTAAAACGTTAAAATGGATATGTCATATATAAACTATGAAGAATTGGATCCAAAGGTTTTTTTTTTATTTATTTATATTTGTTTTGGTGAGCGCATGTGGTATCCGGGCGCTTTCCCGGTGTTAAGAGCTCTGAAAGGGAGCTAACTATTGAAGAGGCTAATCCACTGACCATTGACATGATAATCCCCACCCCCAACCCCCTTGCCATTGTATCTCTCTTGATATCATATCAGTTGTTGCCATCCATAGTAGAATTGTCAAAACTCTGTACTCGATTTTAAGTTTTGCGTAATTCTCCTTAAAAAAAAAAAAAAAAAAAAATTATGAACCATAAAACATCTATTATAGATGTATGGTACTTCTTGATCATATAGTTTATATAGGAAATATATGTTACTGTTTTTAAGATGTTTTATTCTTCCTGGTTCCTTTCCTCACTGGGCTATTTTCCCTTTTGCGGCCCCTGGGCTTATATCGTCCTGCTTTTCCAACTCGAGTTGTAGCTTAGGAAATAATAATAATAATAATAATAATAATAATAATGATAATAATAATAATAATAATAATAATAATAATAATACCTATATGGGCATTGATTTCATCAGTGTTAATTTACCATTGTTTATTTTCTTCTCATATGTTAATTTTGCTCTTCGTTATTGCTTATATCCAATTTTTATTTATTATATATTCTCTCTTAATGTTTTTTTTTTTTTTTTTTTTTTTTTTTTTTTTTTTTTTTTTTTTTTGTGTGTGTGTGTGTGTGTACAATATATGACTGAAACCTTGATTTGCATATCAATGTTCCTTTGAATGTTTAAAATACAATAATAAAAAAAAATCAAATATTTAAAAAAAAATATCTTATTTCAATTATATTTTCTCTATTCCAGGTACGTGAGCATCCTGTTTTCATTGTATTGATTGAGAGATTGTCCTTCTACTGGCAGCGCAAGGTTAGAAATTTCATCTTTTCATTGGCCATACTCATTAGTGATTGCAATTAGTTATTTCGTCGTAAGGGGATCGAAATAAGCCTATCATTTCATTCTCATTTAATTATTTGAAAATATACTTGCCAAAATTAGTGTTTTCGTTGCGTTATTATTATTATTATTATTATTATTATTATTATTATTATTATTATTGTTGTTGTTGTTTGTTGTTGTTGTTGTTAATCACAGTCTAAAGAGACTGGTGTTTGTAATGTGAGGTTTTGGGTTACGTTATTATTATTATTATTATTATTATTATTATTATTATTATTATTATTGTTGTTGTTGTTGTTGTTGTTGTTGTTGTTGTTAATCACAGCATACAAAGACTGGTTGTTTTTAAACCTTTTTAATGTGGGTTTCTGGGTTACATTATTATTATTATTATTATTATTATTATTATTATTATTATTATTATTATTGTTAATCACAGTCTAATGAGACTGGTGTTTTTAGTGTAAAGTTTCGGGTTACATTATTATTATTATTATTATTATTATTATTATTATTGTTACTTGCCAAGCTACAACCCTAGTTGGAAAAGAAGGATGCTATAAGCCCAAGGAAAAGCAAGGGAAAATAGCCCAGTGAGGAAAGGAAATAAGGAAATGAATAAACTACAAGAGAGGTAATTAACAATGAAATAAAACAGTAACAATAAAATTAATCTTATATATAAATTAAAAACTTAAAAAACAAGGGGAAAAGAAATAAGATAGTATAGTGTACCCGAGTGTACCCTCAAGCAAGAGAACTCTAACCCAAGACA
>NC_090745.1:111111120-111116120 GCF_036898095.1 Palaemon carinicauda | reverse complement strand
AGGTCGCCACATCCATACGGCCTGTGTGTGTATATTATATATATATATATATATATATATTAAATATATATATATATATATATATATATATAAATATATTTGTGTATGTGCTGTATATATTATATGTATATTGTACACATTTACAAGTATATGTGCATAAATTTGTGTATATACATTTATATGTGTCTGTGTATACGCTCAGTATATTTATGTATGTATATATATATATATATCTATATGTGTGTGTGTGTGTGTATATATATGTATATATATATATATATATATATATACATAACTCACATACACACACACACCCAAACGATTCACCATTTTCCTCGCACACGCATCCTTTTAAATTTGATTCCTGTAGAGAAGTTTCTCCGAAGTAAATTCAATCGCGCCCCTCTTAATTCAATTAGGTCTCCGCGCCAGTTACATTCGGCAATTGTCGTCGGGCTTTTGAACCAAACACAAATTGGAGAAAGTGACTTAAACTGAAACTATAAAAAAAAAGACTTGAAAACACTTCTATTAGATTTATGACGCGAATGTTACTTTGTTCTTTCTCTAGCCCTTGGGCATATAGCATCTTGCTTTCCTAACTTGGGTTGTAGCTTGGCTAGTGATAATAATAATAATATTAATAATAATAATATTTATCTATTCCTATGTACATTCATACAGTAAGAAGCCAATAGGTGTTTTTCTTTGCTATGGCATATATATCTAAAAGTAACATTTTGACATTATGAAAATAAAATTTGATTAAAGGACTATATTTCTTATCTCAAAATAGACTTTATATTAATATTTGAAGTTATTATCTTGTTGAAATAGCAGATATAATTATGAACATTAATACAGAGGAACATAAAAGGCTAAAGTAGAGAAGCATATAATAATAGTTTACTACTGAAGGATTTATGATAATAATATCTTTTTTTAATAAATCATAGTCGTATAAAGCACTGTTCTTAAGTTTGTTATTATCGTCGTTATTTTCATTGATAAGTTAAAAATATTTTTATAATAATCATTATTGTTATTGTCATTATTTATTGATATTAACTAATAAACAAACCATTAAAAGTATATACTTGGTTTACATATGAATGTATACGTCTGATATCCCGTGCTATCTTGCTTCAAATAATTCTCTCTCTCTCTCTCTCTCTCTCTCTCTCTCTCTCTCTCTCTCTCTCTCTCCTTTTAAGGGCGTCATTTGCTATTTGTGTACACTGTCGTAATTTTCTCATATATATATTTTTTCTCTCTATACTCTACCTATTTTCGCCTTTCTACCAGAAAAAGATGGTTACATAAAAAAAGGAAACGAGAAAAATAGATTTATTTGTTTTTTGTTTGTCTATTATTTATTTATTTATTTTTGGGGTAATATTTGTCTTCCCTTTTCATATAAGTAAAGAATATTCTCAGTTGTCTTTCTAAAAAAATAGGTTTTTTGTCAGAGAGAGAGAGGAGAGAGAGAGAGAGAGAGAGAGAGAGAGAGAGAGAGTGAACACATACATATATATATATATATATATATAGTAAATGTATATGTGTGTTTATATATACTTGCATATAAACATTGATAACATATATGAAAACAGGTATATATATGTATATATACATATATATATATATATATATATATATACTCAGTATACCTTGATTATTCCTTCCAATCTATTTCACATTAGCAGACGCGCTTGTGGTTTAAAGGTCGCTCATGAATGGCAGAGACAAGGGGCAGTGACAGTGCCTAAGGTAGCAGGACAGCGCCCTAGAGGCTGACCATTTATACAATACATAATACATATGATCAGCGCCGAAACCCTCCTCTCTACCCAAGTTAGGACCAGGGGGGGGGGGGGGGGGGCAGGCAATAGTTCTGATGACTCAGCAGGTAGTTCTATAGGCTCCCCCAAATCCCTGCCTCTGTCCTTAGTTAACAAACATGGCGTGGTTGCAGACACTACAAGAAACTATCGATCTTGAGCAAGACTCGAACCCAAGTCCTGCATATCGCCAGGCAGGGAAGTTTCCAATAAGCTATCACAGCCATATACAGTATATTAAAGCTCCATCTTTCCATTATCACTTGAACCCATCTATGGTAATCAGGTTTCTTTAGATGTTACTCTCCTTCCCATCCTTTTTCCAATTATCCCTGAATTATTCACTTTCATCAACTATCATCCTCCATTATTCACGGATCACTGAACCACCGGCTACTTTAGTGCCCATGTACTGTGCAAAAATTCCTTTGGACGGCTTCAACCTTTTCCTTTCACTGGTTTTTAATGTTAACACGTCTTTTTCATAAACGCAAGATAGGTCAAAGTTACCGCTTGTGCGGTGGTTTTAAGGTCAACTGCCTCGGCCACTCTTCACCAGTACGTGTTCTAATGTAGGACAACGTCTAGTGGAGCGTTGAAAATACCTTTGGAGGAGGAAATGCCCTGCTAAATGATGGATGAGTCTCTCTCTCTCTCTCTCTCTCTCTCTCTCTCTCTCTCTCTCTCTCTCTCTCTCTCTCAAACCTTATGGCAACCTAATGTTAGATCTCCCTAACGAGAACTGCTTGTATGATAAATCAATACTACCTATGCTTCATTACTAAGCCATATCAATGAACTGGTATTCAATTGCACCTTCACACAAAAGGCTGTAGAGTGATTACTGTGTTCCTGAGGTCTCTAGGAGAGGAAAGGCTCCCCCTAAGTTATGGATGAGCTTCTCTCTCTTGAAGCCAACTGTATTGTATACCCTTAAGAGGAGCATAGTTGACGGAAGTTAAACATTGCTTTTGCATTATAGTTGGAGGAGGGACCACAAGCAAACCCAGATGACCTCGACATATGGGCCTCTAGAAAATACATGAATCAGGACATTGAAGTTAATAACCTCATACCTTAGATATATGCTGAACTCTGGTATAGTAACAGATTTTGGTGCCATGTCTCGCTAGAGAAAAGATATTATTATTATTATTATTATTATTATTATTATTATTATTATTACTACTACTACTTACTAAGCTACAACCCTAATTGGAAAAGCAGGATGCTATAAGCCCAATGGCTCCAACTGGGAAAATAACCTTGTGAGGAAAGGAAGTAAGGAAATAAACTACAAGAGAAGTTTTAGAATAACAACATTAAAATAAATCTTTCATATATAAACTATAAAACCTCCAAAAAACAAGAGGAAGAGAAATAAGATAGAATAGTGTGGAGAAAAAATTATGTATGTAGTCTCAAGTTCGAATCGTACCTATAATGGATTCCACTGAAACACGGTCCTGCGACTGTAGCAATTAAGGGTTGGAATGGTAGGTTATGTAACTGGTTGGTTTAGTACTCGGATTACATTTATGGGAACGCATTCGATTCTAAACTAGAAAAGCACTTTGAGAGTGCAGACCTCCGCCACCGCAGCTTATTTCTTGAAACTAGCTTGCCTTTCCCAGCATCAATTTAGACTGCAGGCGTATTTGAAGTCTGTGTGACAACCATGTGCGAACTTGGGATTAAGGTTATGGTTAATTCATTCGACCTTTTGCTTGACCTTAAACTTGACCTTAACCTTGACCTTTGACCTAGGGCTTTCAAAATTGAATCACTTCCACGTCTTACCATAACAATTATATAATCCCTGAAAGTTTCACTACTCTATGAGTAAAATTGTGGCCAGGAAGTTATTCACAAATAGACAGACAGGAGCGAAAACATAACCTCTCAACTTCGTTGGCGGGTGGTAACTATCGCTTAAAAGTCCACCCTGCTATAGATCAGTACCAGCATTTTCAGGGGTCAAGAAATATGGTGCAAGGCCAGGCAACCTCACACCTTTGGCACTTTTGACTAGCTCAGAAACCAGAAGCGGGAACACTTCTGGAATTATGCTCAGAAGGAGAAAAGACGTTTAGTGAAAAAAATACAACCTAATGCGTAGATATGTACAAACAGTATATATTTGATTACATAGATGCACGCACATAATATATATATATATATATATATATATATATATATATATATATTATATATATATATATATATATACTATATATATATATATATATATATATATATATATATATATATATAGTATATATATATATATATATATAATATATATATATAAGCATACGTATGTATATTTTATTATTATTATTATTATTATTATTATTATTATTATCTTTTATTATTATTATTATTATTATTATTATTATTATTATTATTATTATTATTATTATTATTACTACTACTAGCCAAGCTAAAGTGACAGTCCTAATTGGAAAAGCTGAAGGCTACAAGCCCCCATGGCTCTAAGAGCGAAAGCAGCTTAATGCAATAATTAGATAGAGAAATATCGAATAACCCATAAATGTGAAATATAAAAATCATAAAATATATTTCTATGAGTAACAATTTGAAAAGATAAATTATTTAACAACTATAAAGTGAGATTTATGTCAACTTGCTCAACAGAAGTATTTGCAACAAGCTTGAACTTCTAAAATTTCACCGATTCGGCTACCAATTTAGAGATATCTTTCCACAATCTAATTACAGCTAGATTAAAACTTCAAGAATACTATGTAGTACTGAGCCTGATGATGAAAAAAGCAAGACTTATACCCGATTGCATACTGGAAAGATCCTAATGCAATGGACGGTCAGAATTTTGCAACATGCACAAAACAGCTGACTGAACGACTGAGTCTGAGATTAATATTCAGATCAAGGATAAGGAATATAATGGACCTCAGGTTTTTTGCCCAACAAATTAAGATGAGAGTCAGCAACTCGAAACGAAACGGGCGAGAACAGTATAAAAAAATGACAGAATAAAAGAATAAATTCATATCCTCATGATAGCTTGACTACTAAAAATGTTAATAGACTTTATTAGTATGCCAAGTTTTTACAACGTTGAAGTAGGAGATTGGATGTGTTTCTCAAATGTGAGTTTGCAGTTCTACAATTTTA
>NC_090745.1:111102557-111105620 GCF_036898095.1 Palaemon carinicauda | reverse complement strand
AAAGTACATAGTTTACTACTGAAGGATTTATGATAATAATATCTTTTTTTAATAAATCATAGTCGTATAAAGCACTGTTCTTAAGTTTGTTATTATCGTCGTTATTTTCATTGATAAGTTAAAAATATTTTTATAATAATCATTATTGTTATTGTCATTATTTATTGATATTAACTAATAAACAAACCATTAAAAGTATATACTTGGTTTACATATGAATGTATACGTCTGATATCCCGTGCTATCTTGCTTCAAATAATTCTCTCTCTCTCTCTCTCTCTCTCTCTCTCTCTCTCTCTCCTCTCTCTCTCTCTCTCTCTCTCTCTCTCCCTTTTAAGGGCGTCATTTGCTATTTGTGTACACTGTCGTAATTTTCTCATATATATATTTTTTCTCTCTATACTCTACCTATTTTCGCCTTTCTACCAGAAAAAGATGGTTACATAAAAAAAGGAAACGAGAAAAATAGATTTATTTGTTTTTTGTTTGTCTATTATTTATTTATTTATTTTTGGGGTAATATTTGTCTTCCCTTTTCATATAAGTAAAGAATATTCTCAGTTGTCTTTCTAAAAAAATAGGTTTTTTGTCAGAGAGAGAGAGAGAGAGAGAGAGAGAGAGAGAGAGAGAGAGAGAGAGAGAGAGAGAGAGAGAGAGAGAGAGAGAGAGAGAGAGAGAGAGAGTGAACACATACATATATATATATATATATATATATATATATATATATATATATATATATATATAGTAAATGTATATGTGTGTTTATATATACTTGCATATAAACATTGATAACATATATGAAAACAGGTATATATATGTATATATACATATATATATATAATATATATATATATATATATATATATATACTCAGTATACCTTGATTATTCCTTCCAATCTATTTCACATTAGCAGACGCGCTTGTGGTTTAAAGGTCGCTCATGAATGGCAGAGACAAGGGGCAGTGACAGTGCCTAAGGTAGCAGGACAGCGCCCTAGAGGCTGACCATTTATACAATACATAATACATATGATCAGCGCCGAAACCCTCCTCTCTACCCAAGTTAGGACCAGGGGGGGGGGGGGGGGGGCAGGCAATAGTTCTGATGACTCAGCAGGTAGTTCTATAGGCTCCCCCAAATCCCTGCCTCTGTCCTTAGTTAACAAACATGGCGTGGTTGCAGACACTACAAGAAACTATCGATCTTGAGCAAGACTCGAACCCAAGTCCTGCATATCGCCAGGCAGGGAAGTTTCCAATAAGCTATCACAGCCATATACAGTATATTAAAGCTCCATCTTTCCATTATCACTTGAACCCATCTATGGTAATCAGGTTTCTTTAGATGTTACTCTCCTTCCCATCCTTTTTCCAATTATCCCTGAATTATTCACTTTCATCAACTATCATCCTCCATTATTCACGGATCACTGAACCACCGGCTACTTTAGTGCCCATGTACTGTGCAAAAATTCCTTTGGACGGCTTCAACCTTTTCCTTTCACTGGTTTTTAATGTTAACACGTCTTTTTCATAAACGCAAGATAGGTCAAAGTTACCGCTTGTGCGGTGGTTTTAAGGTCAACTGCCTCGGCCACTCTTCACCAGTACGTGTTCTAATGTAGGACAACGTCTAGTGGAGCGTTGAAAATACCTTTGGAGGAGGAAATGCCCTGCTAAATGATGGATGAGTCTCTCTCTCTCTCTCTCTCTCTCTCTCTCTCTCTCTCTCTCTCTCTCTCTCTCTCTCTCTCTCAAACCTTATGGCAACCTAATGTTAGATCTCCCTAACGAGAACTGCTTGTATGATAAATCAATACTACCTATGCTTCATTACTAAGCCATATCAATGAACTGGTATTCAATTGCACCTTCACACAAAAGGCTGTAGAGTGATTACTGTGTTCCTGAGGTCTCTAGGAGAGGAAAGGCTCCCCCTAAGTTATGGATGAGCTTCTCTCTCTTGAAGCCAACTGTATTGTATACCCTTAAGAGGAGCATAGTTGACGGAAGTTAAACATTGCTTTTGCATTATAGTTGGAGGAGGGACCACAAGCAAACCCAGATGACCTCGACATATGGGCCTCTAGAAAATACATGAATCAGGACATTGAAGTTAATAACCTCATACCTTAGATATATGCTGAACTCTGGTATAGTAACAGATTTTGGTGCCATGTCTCGCTAGAGAAAAGATATTATTATTATTATTATTATTATTATTATTATTATTATTATTACTACTACTACTTACTAAGCTACAACCCTAATTGGAAAAGCAGGATGCTATAAGCCCAATGGCTCCAACTGGGAAAATAACCTTGTGAGGAAAGGAAGTAAGGAAATAAACTACAAGAGAAGTTTTAGAATAACAACATTAAAATAAATCTTTCATATATAAACTATAAAAACCTCCAAAAAACAAGAGGAAGAGAAATAAGATAGAATAGTGTGGAGAAAAAATTATGTATGTAGTCTCAAGTTCGAATCGTACCTATAATGGATTCCACTGAAACACGGTCCTGCGACTGTAGCAATTAAGGGTTGGAATGGTAGGTTATGTAACTGGTTGGTTTAGTACTCGGATTACATTTATGGGAACGCATTCGATTCTAAACTAGAAAAGCACTTTGAGAGTGCAGACCTCCGCCACCGCAGCTTATTTCTTGAAACTAGCTTGCCTTTCCCAGCATCAATTTAGACTGCAGGCGTATTTGAAGTCTGTGTGACAACCATGTGCGAACTTGGGATTAAGGTTATGGTTAATTCATTCGACCTTTTGCTTGACCTTAAACTTGACCTTAACCTTGACCTTTGACCTAGGGCTTTCAAAATTGAATCACTTCCACGTCTTACCATAACAATTATATAATCCCTGAAAGTTTCACTACTCTATGAGTAAAATTGTGGCCAGGAAGTTATTCACAAATAGACAGACAGGAGCGAAAACATAACCTCTCAACTTCGTTGGCGGTGGTAACTATCGCTTAAAAGTCCACCCTGCTATAGATCAGTACCAGCATTTTCAGGGGTCAAGAAATATGGTGCAAGGCCAGCAA
>NC_090745.1:111090057-111097557 GCF_036898095.1 Palaemon carinicauda | reverse complement strand
TAGTTGGAAAAGCACAATCCTATAAGCCCAGGGGCTCCAACAGGGAAAATAGAGGAAAGGAAATAAAGAAAAATTAAATACTTCTAAGTATAGTAACAACATTAAAATAAATATTTCCTATAAAAACTCTAAAAACTTGAACAAAACAAGAGGTAGAGAAACTAGATAGAAGTGTGCCCGAGTGTACCCTCAAGCAAGAGAACTCTAACCCAAGACAGTGGAAGACCATGGTACAGAGGTTATGGCACCACCCTAGACTAGAGAACAAGTAATGTTAGTTCTATTATTTCTGTGTTATGTTTTCCGTTTGTATGTAATGAATTAGCTTATAGTAATCTATGTTTGTGTGTTTATTAGTTTGTTTCTCTTGCGACTATGGATCTGTACGCATTTAGGTTTTATATCTTCTTATTTTGACTTATTATACCTTGTCAGTGTTTATACACGTCATTGTTGTATGGGTAATGGCTAAAGAAAAAAAAAAAGAAGTACCTTTTGTTAAACCTGAAAAGATCATATTACCTTTTTCTCAAGAAAGAAATTCGGTAAAATCACATCCTACGTCTAAGTCATCGGCATTATGGAATCCAATATTAGAAGATGCCTGAGTCTGACTAAAGGAAAGAAAATATAGAAAAATTCTGCTGTCAATACGTATGAGGTAAATGCCCTGAGGGTTGTTGTTGTTGCTGTTGTTGTTATAGATAAAATTATTGGTTGAAATAACAACATATCTTATATATAAGGCGTTTGCACTAAGGAGTCTAATATTGGAAGATGCCAGTTCGAATCTGACAAAAAAAAAATAGAAAATAGAATACTGTCAGTACGTATGAGATAAAACCCCTGAGGGTTGTTGTTGTTGCTGCTGCTGCTGTTGTTGTTATTGTTGTTGTTGTTGATTGCCAGACACGGGCTCTTGCAATCTTGCTCCCCGTAAGTACCTCAGCGTTTGTTCGGTTACGATTGCCTCGCCGTATGTGGGACACGCGTTTGTTAGGCGCTGTGAGATAAGATCATCCTACATGCAGGTGAGAGACGAGCTCTTGCATTGGCATCCCGTGTATTGGAGAATTATTATTATTATTATTATTATTATTATTATTATTATTATTATTATTATTATCCAAGCTACAACCCTAGTTGGAAAAGCAAGATGCTATAAGCCCAGGGGCTCCAACAGGGAAAAATAGCCCAGTGAGGAAAAGAAATAAGGAAATAAATAAATGAAGAGAACAAATTAACAATAAATCATTCTAAAAAAGTAACAACGTCAAAACAGACATGACATATATAAACTATTAACAACATCAAAAACAAATATGTCATAAATAAACTATAAAAACACTCATGTCCGCCTGGTCAACAAAAAAGCATTTGTTCCTACTTTGAACTTTTGAAGTTCTACTGATTCAACTTAATCGGCATGGGAACAGAGATGACGGACGGGATGAGGATAAAATTAATGCAATGAAGGCCGGGATATAGTCCGGAGCTAAAAGTCTAGGGGCGCTGGAAATCTCACTTCACTGATAAACCCGAACCACCTCGATCCTTGTCAGATTCTTATCACAGTGGGTGAGCAAGAGTGAGTGGCTGTTAATGATAATGTCTACGCCCTTTTAAATCCCATAAAACCTTTGCAATCAGATCAGGCAGAGCTAGGCGAAAATATGCCACATCTACAATTTTACTGATAAACCTTTGATTTTAATTGATAATATAGAAAATAAATATATTTTCAAAATATCTGTTGAAAGCTAAACACTACATTTCAAGAAAGGAAACCCATTTCAATGGACTCCTAGACACTAATATGATTACCATAACATAAAATCGGCACGTATGATATCTGTACTGGCCACATCATAATGCTTTTAGGACAAGTGAGCAGAGTCCAGAGGGGGAGTACAAGCTTGTTGGTTAAGGGTTTTAAGGTGACCATGGACGTCCAGAGCCAGTTCAGTTCGGTTCAGTAAAGATTGTCCTGCCTTATGCAAGACACGGGCTTTTGCGTTGGCAGTCCGTAAGCGAATTTAATTGGAATTTACTTTAATTTACTTTGAAAGAGGGAATTTTATAATGTGAAAAGAGTTCATATAACTAACGTTAATACAAGTAAGATTAAAATAATGCAAAGTGTGTGAAACATTACTTTAAAGACTAATTAATTATAAACTACGATAAATTTAGATAGCAAGAAGTGCTAGAGTAGTGATAGTTGCTAGTGAATTGTTAATCCTCATTCAGCAGCCTGGAATTTTTGGGTTTCCAGGTGGGGCTAATGACAATATGCCATGCGTCCCACGGGATGGCTTCTGCAGAGCAGGGGCCTCGTCCTTACTTATAAGAAATCAAGTATAACTGAATGAGGGATAGGTCTTGCTGCCACTAAACAAAGCAACACAGGTAAAAAGGGGTAACTGGCTGGCATGGCAACGGAGAAAGAGGCCCCGGTAGGGTGGCTCCTCTTTAGGTCCACGAAAGGAAACTTGTTGATAGACATAGTCTATTGAGTGAGAGAAAAAGTGTTATAACAGCGAGACCCAGGGAAGTAGGAGAGCGTGGGAATGAATGAAAAGCGATTTAGTTGGAGGCAGAAGAATGGGGCATAAACTATCCAGCAGAGCTTTGATTAGACGGCTCTGCGGACGGCAAAGTACTCCCAGATGCTTGTCTTAATCCTGGATTAAGGAGAACGTTTGATCTTGATGTACCTGTCCCTCACTGGTCCTAGACGGGCTTGGGCGCTAATCATATATTATGATACATGGTCAATCTCTAGGGCATTGTCCTGCTTGCCTCTGCCATCCATGAGCGGCCTTTAAACCTTAAACCATATGTTAAAAGTATCCGTCTAGTAAAAAGAGAATCATTCTTGAGATTTGCTATAGACCTTTGGTTATGTTTCTATCGACAGGAATCACAGAGAGGAGGAACCTCTAGATAAGTTAATCTCTTATGAGGAGACGTTAATCAATTACTTGGTCAATCATAGACGTGTCACATTCGGGCAGTTTTTAAAAACTTAGCTTTGAATGTGTTCGTTTAGTGAATCCTGTTCCTTATGGTATATTTTTTTAGTGAATCTTATTTCCAGTAGTGTTTTTAGTATGTCCATTTAATGAAAGGCTGTGCCTTGCCATTGCTCATAAACTGTCCGTATTTTGATTTTAAATACTCCTTCCTCATGAATTTAGAGCTTGGCAAATTCGAGTTTTCTTTTCTAGTCTTGATACAGAATAGCCTATTTTAGTACATCAGTCCAGTTACCAATGTGGATCACCTGAATCTAGTGAATGAACAGTTCAGGGAGTTTTCACCACAACTGTTCATCCACCAATTTGGTTGCATCGGCGGCTTTCTGAATTTACACCTCCCATCAAGAACCATAGTATTGCAACCTCCTCTATACTATCTACTTTGACTCCCCACCGACATTCCCCAAGGATTGTGGGACGGTTAATATACAACCGATATCTCAATTACCTCTCCTCGATCTCAAAATCAAATCATTGTAAGGAAACATTACATAGAGCGTGGTATCATCCATTTCAGACATTATTATTATTATTATTATTATTATTATTATTATTATTATTATTATTATTATTATTATTACTTGATAAGGTACAACCCTAGTTGAAAAAGCAGGATGTTATAAGCCCAGGGACCCCAGCAGGGAAAATAGCCCTGTAAGGAAAGGAAACAAGGAAAAATAAAATATTTTAAGAACAGTGACATTAAAATAAATATTTTTATATAAACTATAAAAACTTAACAAAACAAGAGGAAGAGAAATAAGACAAGTGAGTTGATTATTAAACAATGTTGATTTTCATGTAACGTTATGAAACTCAGAGAAATATTCCATAGTTAATTAAACCCCTCCCCATGTAATACTAAGGAGATTGGGTCATTTAGGCCTCGAGAACTTGCCTTAACAAATCAGGCGCTGGGGACTCGCTGAAGTAAGTGGGTAATCCCTGAGGAGGAAGGCCCTACTAATTCGGGGCTAAATGGGTTATCTTAGGCGTGAGGAATGTTCTCGTCTTCGTTAGTATATTAGATCAAGAGTCCCTCCCCCAGGTATAGCGAGGAGGCTGAGTTCCCTCGATCGTTATGAAGACGCTGATGGCGCGGGAAGTCTTTAGTTTTCATAAGGAAACACGAATATTTTATTTATGATATATGAATATAAACTTTACTAAAAATATGTTAGGTGTTAGTACTGCGAACAGCGTTGGTTATCTTGAGAATGCCATTTCTTATAAAATAAAGGAAGTGTGTGCTCTCTCTGGAAAGTTTTAAAACCTTTTTGACTCTGCAGCTCAATCAGTTCAAGTTGGTACTCAACTGGTGCTTTATCATATTGAAAGGGAAATGGATCATTAAATAGTTTTAACTCAATTTCAATCTTTTTAAAATCAGAAAATCTAACTGTATACTCTCCAAGCAAATCTTCACATAATTTAGTATATTTTTCATAGTTTACCGAATACTTTTTCTCTCTTTCAGCAGAATTGGGGAATTAGCTTCGAACTTAGAGACGTAGAAGGAGATTTGAAAAAAAGGAGGTATCTGGTTGAATATGTAATGATATTCATGATGACAAATTTGTGATGATTTTAATATTTTAAAGCTCATAGTATCTCAGCCTTCTGAATACTGTGGTGAACAATAAAATCTTAATAGTGTTGATAGGCCTTACAATAATTTAAAAGAATTATATAAAAACAAAACACCTACGATAATACGTTCCATAATATATTACTTTTCTGTAAGGGGATGCCAGTGTATGCATAAGTCGAGAAGAGGAGATGATCTATTACTACTATGCTTTAGAAATCATTAATAAAGTTGAAAAATTCAGAAGATATTGTAGTATATGTACCATTTATATTAGATCAGTGTCTTGTAGCAGTTAGGCAATCATTGAAGCAATTTATTTCTATATTTATCAATCCGTATATTCAGCTAACTACCAATATATATATATATATATATATATATATATATATATATATATATACATACATATAAATATATACATATATATATCTATATATATATATATATATATATATATATATATATATATATATGTATGTATGTATGTACAGTATATGTATGTGTATATATATATATATATATATATATATATATATATATATATATATATATATATATATATATATATATATATTTACATATATATTATAGAAGCTCTGACGCAATGTCAATCATTCATTTCGTGGATCCGAGTTCAAACCCTGCTTTGCTATGTATGATAGAATCCACTGAAATAATGCCCTTCCACTCTCTGTGAGTGAGAGGTGGGACGATGGGTACCATGTGCAAATGGATCAGTGGCCTGGCTTCAAAATCCTAGGACGCCGTTCGATCCCAGGCGATCGCCCACAAGTCCACATAGTTTTGAATAGGTCCCAACATTTGCTGTAGTAAAGGAAAAAAATATGTTGGCATCCTCACTCCTGACGACTTACTTAGAAGCAAGAAGGACTAGCTTTTCAAGGAGAAAACTTGTATATAATAATTTATTTTTTTAATCTATTATATAGTCTATAAGAATATTTTTTTATCCGTTAATTTGACATATTATTTTGGGCTGGTAAATCTCCTTTTTTATGCAAATAACAATACATACATATATATATATATATATATATATATATATATATGTATATATATATATATATATATATATATATATATATATATATATATATATATATATATAGTCTATAAATTAAGATACACATATATATTCATATATGTGTATTTTAATTTATACACTATATATATATGTATATATATATATATATATATATATATATGTATGTATATATTTATATATATACATATATATATGTATATATATATATATATATATATGTGTGTGTGTTTGTATGTATGTATGTATAAATGTATTTATGTATGCATATATATATATATATATATATATATATATATATATATATATATATATATATAAATCTTTACAAATATACTGTCCGTTATCAAATTTTCACCAATGAATTCAATTATATCAGTAAAAATTTCATAAAAATTTTTGGGAACAATCTACGCCGAAAAAGACTAAAGCGGAAATTAATAATGATAAGATTTTTATAGACGATATATCTCAAAATAAGTATTTCTTGCATGAGAGGGAATTTGCATTAATACATAAATTCGACTTTAAAAGTATCGGGACTTTTATTCTTGACGGAAAAATACTAAGTTGAATTATATTGCTATTTCTTTTCAGCCGGCTAGTGAGAAGGAAAGAGATAGAGCGGATATATCTATTTATCTATATATATATATATATATATATATATATATATATATATATATATATATATATGTTTATATATAAATATATATATACATATATATATATATGTATATATATGTGTGTGCGTGTATGTATGTATGTATGTTTATATATATATATATATATATATATATATATATATATATATATATATATATATATATATAAACATACATACATACATATATATGTATGTGTATGTATATATATATATATATATATATATATATATATATATATATATATATATCCTTTCTGCGTGGGGTAACTTAATTTGGGAACGTTTTTGCGTATCGCCAAGAACGGGAAAGCTGTACTAGTCAGGGCCCAGCCATACTAGGCTGGGTTTGCGTAAACGATCAGATGAAAGTCTCCCATCATCACCAATCAGCACTGGCCAGCGTGATGATGGAAACTGGCCTTACTCCAGACATGAATTAAAGACATGTCTGAGGTCTTTGTCTTGGCATTTGCTGTTGTTGTGTGTGTATGTATATATGTATGTATATGGGTATATATATATATATATATATGTATATATATATATATATATATATATATATATATATATATATGTGTGTGTGTGCGTGTGTATGTGTGTGTGAGAGTATACACGTATACTGACCTTTATATGGGGACAATCTGCTTCATTATTATTATTGTTGTTATTATTACTATTATTATTATTATTATTATTATTATTATTAATATTATTATTATTATTCCTAGCTAAGCTACAACTTTAGTTGAAAAAGCAGGATGCTAAAAGCCCAATGGCTCCAACAGGGAAAAATAGCCCAGTCAGGAAAGGAGGTAGATAAACGTATATGAGGAATAAAGAACAATTAAAATACATTTTGATAACAGTAACAACAAAATAGATATTTCATTTATAGACTATAAAATACTTATGTCAGCCTGTTCAACATAAGAACATTTGCTGCAAATTTGAACTTTTGAAATTCTGGAAAAAAAAAAAAAAACTCGGAGGGTTTACCAAAATAACACTCCTTCCCATTGGAGGGGAAAGGCTAGAAAAAGTGAAAAATTCTTATATATATATATATATATATATATATATATATATATATATATATATATATATATACAATGTATATAACACACACACATACACGCAC
>NC_090745.1:111082557-111085057 GCF_036898095.1 Palaemon carinicauda | reverse complement strand
AACCAATCAGATAGCAGAAAACTTTTCCGAGCTAAAAGGGCACCGGTGCGAGTCAGTGCAAATGCGCCTCATTAAAAAAAATTGAGTATAGTTCTGTTGCTTTTACATTATGAAATGGCACTCTTTATTATTAACATTCAGTTGTTGTTTTTTTTTTTTAAATAGAGGTAAATAGTGTTTGGATTTGGTATCTAATACTCTTGAAAAATATCGTCAGCTTCGGCTTTTGGGTTGGATGTAAAAACAGGCTTCTCCAGATCTAACTTTTTTTTTTTTTTTTTTGTTCTAATAGATTTTCCTCGCTGATTTTTTATTTTGAATCTGACATATTAATTCCTTAAAATCTCTACAACCTTGAGTTTAGCCCTATAGTCCATTTCTTTTATCGAGGCAGATTTGCACCGACTCGCTGCGGTGCCCTTTTAGCTCGGAAATATTTCTTGATCGCTGATTGGTTAGAATTATCTCGTCCAACCAATCAGCGATCAGGAAACTTTTCCGAGCTAAAAGGGCACCGCTGCGAGTCGGTGCAAATCTGCATCGCTAAAAGAAATTGACTATAGTGCTTTCTATATTTTGAAGTGTCCTTTGATCATATTTTATAATTATGATATTGTACAAAGATGTATTTTGATTTCACTCTGTTGATTTTCTGTTAATAAGTATATTTATTTATTGATTTATCCTTAGTTGATAGGCACTCATAATTTTTTCCCCAAGTTATCTGATATATCTATGTATTTTGCGATAGTATGTGTATATGGGGACATTGAGTTTTTTTTTTTTTTGTTAAAATGAAAAAATTGCGGGTGATTGATGAGGAATGTCTTAAAAGGATAAAAGGATGATAGAGAGAGAGAGAGAGAGAGAGAGAGAGAGAGAGAGAGAGAGAGAGAGAGAGAGAGAGAGAGAGAGAGAGAGTTCGTGCCACAAACACCACCACTACCACCTCATACATCATCAGCATTACTTTGACTAAAACTCCAAACGTAAACATGTCTTGGCAATTAGCCCAATGTGTACAGAAAAAAGAGCTAATAGCAAAGCCTCAACTCATATGAATTATATGCTTGAGTTCCATCGCCGTAGGCCTGAGCAGAAAACTCGGATATCACGAAAAACTTTCAAGGAAGTTAGGCAATTGCTAATTGGCTCTTAACTTCAAGGAGACGTATCTTGGGGCTCTCGACATTTTTCCTCTTTCCTCTATGTTTTGTGAAGTTGTTTAGACGACTTATG
The DNA here is from genome assembly GCF_036898095.1 of Palaemon carinicauda. Lineage (NCBI taxonomy): Eukaryota > Metazoa > Arthropoda > Malacostraca > Decapoda > Palaemonidae > Palaemon > Palaemon carinicauda. The sequence continues at coordinate 111,083,818 of NC_090745.1, read as the reverse complement.
CTGTTGTGGCCTAATTGGTGACGTCATGGCCTGGTGATCGCCAGACTGGGGTTAGAGTCCCGCTGAAACTCGTAAGTACCTTTGGTCCTTGCAACCCCACCTTCCTTTTGAGCTAAAGATGTGGTCTTAGGTGAGTCTTTAGGTCTATCTGCCGAGTCATCAGCAGCCTTTGCCTGGCCCTCCTTGGTCCTAGTTTGGGTAGAAAGGGTGCTTGAGCGCTGATCTTATTCACATATGGTCAGCCTCTAGGAGTCTAGGGCATTGTCGTTCTTGATAGAGTAATGTCATTGTCCCTTGCCTCTGCCCTTCATGAGCGGCCTTTAAACCTTAAAGCAGTAGGAACATGATACCCTGGCAGTCATCGCTTAGAGGAAATGCACCCTTTCACACATATACTGCCAGGTGAGTAACCATGGCAGAGGTGGTGGGTGGGGCTAAATTGAGGAACTCACCGCGCAGTAAGGCTGTGAGAGGGTGCCCTCCCTCAGAGCAAGGTCTGCACAGCACTTGGGATATTATACCATATTCTGTTCCCTTAGCTGGGTCGTGCCCATATAACCTTTGTTATTATATCGGGGACAGAGTCATAACCTATTTTTAGGGTATTCTTACTGGACGGTAGATTCAGGGATACATTCCTTTCTGTCTGATTGATCCTTAAAATTAACTATCCTATTTATTTTATTATGGAAATATATTTATTTATTCTTTATGTTGGTAATTATGTATTTATTTTGCCATTTTCCCATGCTATCATTTGCATTTATTCTCTTAATTATATTTATTATAGCAAATAGAAAAGTAATAACAGTAAACAGAACAAAGGCCTAAAATGTATATGCAATGGGTTAACTTCTGCACTGTAATTGTTCAGTAGCTACTTTCCTCTTGGTAAGGGTAGAAGAGACTCTTTAGCTATGGTAAGCAGCTCTTCTAGGAGAAGGACACTTGGGTAGTGCCATGAGCCTCTGTACCATGGTTTACCACTGTCTTGAGGTAGAGTTCCCTTGCTTGAAGGTACACTCGGGCACACTATTCTATCTTAATTCTTTGCTTCTTTTATATATATATATATATATATATATATATATATATATATATATATATATATATCTATATATATGTATATATATACATATACATATACATATACATATACATATATAGTTTATATTTGAAAGATCTAGTTTGATGTTACTGTTTTTGAATAAATATTTATTTTGATTATTCATTACTTCTCTTGTAGTTTATTTTTTCCCTA
>NC_090745.1:111062557-111070057 GCF_036898095.1 Palaemon carinicauda | reverse complement strand
TGTCAAAACCAAACCGCAAAATCCTTAATAAAAAAAGACAATGTTATATATATATATATATATATATATATATATATATATATATTTATATACATATATATGTATACATATATAAATATATATATATAAAATATAACACAACTGTTGCAGCCCTTTCTCTTCAACTGCAGGACAAAGGCCTCAGACATGTCGTTATTCGTGTCTGGGGTTTGGCCAATTTCGTCACCGCGCTGGCCAGTGCTGAGGATTAGTGATGGTGGAAGAATGTTTTGTGATCGCTCACTGCAAACCAACCTAGTATGGGTTACTTCGCTGAGCATGGCGATACATACACCCTTTCCCCCTTGTTAAGGTAGCCCCACTCAGAAAGGTATATGTATGTATGTATATATATATATATATATATATATATATATATATATATATATATACATATATATAACATTCCTTCTTTATTTTAAATATTTACTATTTATTTTTCTTAACTGGCCTGGATCAATGTAAATATACAAAGAGAAAATGTATTCTGTTATTTATGATGAGTCATTATGTAAGAGGCTAGTCACGAAACCCCTCTTTAAGTTTGTTTACGAATTCCCCATGAAATAAAAAAGTCAGAAAATACCATCTGTACTATTACCAATTATAATTATTATTATTATTATTATTATTATTATTATTATTATTATTATTAATTATTATTATTATTATTATTATTATTATTATTATTATTATTATTCATTTCATTTGTAGTTTAAAAAATATATGATTTCATTTCGAGCAAGGCAAGGGAAACATATTAACTGAGAAATTAAAATCTTTAATTCTTCAAGGTTAGAAGAGCAAGTCTCTGAGGTAGGAAAATAGAAGAGAAATGGGTGTTAAAGAAGTTATAAGACCAAATGAAGGGTTATCAGTAGAAATAAATTTTCTAAGAGAGGATAGTGTAGAAGTTCAATTGTAAAGTTCTTAACCTTGGCTCCACTTGGTGCCATAATTTAAGTTGAGTGTCACAGACAGTTATGCTAGACAACCCACAAGTGCCATAGAACGCTTTTTTTTTGGGTGGAGGAGTTTGTCATAGATAGGCCTATTGGATTAGAAGACAGACAAGGAAAAGCCTCCATTAAATAATTAAGCCAATTTTATTATAGGAATATGAGGATCAGTTAATGCATATTTGAGAACCTTTATAAAGTAATTACATTTGGTCAGGTCTACGTCATCCTTTACATCTGTATCATATCATCATCATCTCCTCTTACGCCTATTGACGCAAAGGGCCTCAAGGATTCATTGGCCAGATATATCAAAGGATAGCTAGTTCTTGTGATGCGCAGTGCCTATCTAACTAAGGCAAGTGACCCCTGCCAGTCCATACTAATTTTAGTAAGATCAACCGCCAGGTATCAGGGGTAAAAGCCGAAGAGACAGTTTATCCATCGCCTTGAACCCCATCCATCACCCTGTTGCCTTGACTTCATCGCAATTTAGGGGGGTATTTCCTCCACACCCAAAGCTCTCATTACTCCACCAAGTTACTCATCCGCTTATACGAGTATAACCGTTGGCAAATATGGATTGCTAAGATATACCGCCTAGCACGGTGGCAATATCGTATAAACTAAGCATTGGTAGAAGGTTGAATTGCTCTTTTAAGGTAAATCACGTTACAGAGGTGTAATGATATATTAATGAGTGTAACTATTGAGTTACTCTTGCCGTGAGTAAACATCCCAACTATAAAGAGGAAATGTTAATATAGTGTTAAAAGATTTTTAAGAGGTAAAGGTAATTGAACTAATAGAAATTAGTAACGAGTAAAACATTCTACTGACAAAGTGTTTAGTGTTTTCATTGGAAAAATTCGTATGATTATTATATATTCATTGCATTGTAAAATCTGGAAAAAAAAACATTATACCTCCGAAAAGAAACTTTGGAAAGCTTACAAAGTCTTGTCTGTATGAGGTTTACATTTATTATCTGAAAAAAAAGATGACATTGCATGACTCGTTGACTACTATCTTTTTCCCTCTTATGGCAAAATTTGTTCAAGCTTGTGATTATTCGGTATTCCCTTTGCGAATGCGTTTGCCTTCAATTTTGCACAAAGAAAAAGTATTGGATGCTTGACGTACATTTTTGACGGGAACTGTTACTTTACACGAAAACTAGATAACGGTGTTACGTGGAACAGACTTAAGATTGCATGATGTGGATTTATTTGATATTCCTAGGAGGTTGATTATCAATTTCAATTGCTATATGGCGGTATATGGTATAACGAAAAGGACTATACACGCTCTTCTCACTATTCATTATTTCACTCCATCCTTGGCAGTCGAATTATCACTGTTACAATATTGACAACTCAGGACAACATAGTGAAAATGGTTTTCTCAAGACCAGAATGTTCCCGGTGAAGCGAGTGTTATGTCTTTCAGCGTCAAGGTCCCTTAGAAAGAGAGAGAGAGAGAGAGAGAGAGAGAGAGAGAGAGAGAGAGAGGAGAGAGAGAGAGAGAGATTACAAGGATTATGGATGTCTCCAAGACGTTTTAGTCCATCCGCGGAGACTCCATTTGCTCTTGGATAGAGCGAATTAGTTTAAACATTTACAGAGTTTTTATGATCTTGTCTAACTTATTCTTAAATTCGTTTACTTTGTTACAGTTGGTCATGAGTCGAAACAAGCTTCAGGGGGAAGAGAGAGAGAGAGAGAGAGAGAGAGAGAGAGAGAGAGAGAGAGAGAGAGAGAGCTTATGACGTTATTCAGCGAATTTGCAATTCAAAATGTGTCTTACACGAAGTAGTGTCAGGGAGGCTGGTTGGGGAGTTCAAGGTACCTGTCGAATAGATTCGAACCACTTTGTCTGGATCAGCGTCACCCTCACGATTAACACACGTTGGCAACAAAGTACATCTCTCTCTCTCTCTCTCTCTCTCTATTTGTGTGTGTGTATAGGCGTCTTCTTGACCAGTCGATCTCTGTTAAGGTTTGCTCTCTCTCTCTCTCTCTCTCTACTCTCTCTCTCTCTCTGTATATAAAGGCTTCTGCTTGACCAGTCTCTCTCTCTCTCTCTCTCTCTCTCTCTCTCTCTCTCTCTCTGTATGTGTAAAGGAGTCTGCTCGACCAGTCGATCTTTATTAAGGTTTGCTCTCTCTCTCTCTCTCTCTCTCTCTCTCTCTCTCTCTATGTGTGTAAAGGGGTCTGCTCCACCAGTCGATCTGTTAAGGTTTGCTCTCTCTCTCTCTCTCTCTCTCTCTCTCTCTCTCTCTCTCTCTCTCTCTCTCTCTAAAAGTAAAGAAAAAATAATGAAGTAAATTTGAAAATTCATAGGCCGTGAATAGTTCAACTCCATTCATCTTTGAAAGAAAGAGTCTCAATTTAATCATATTTTAAAATAATTTTTTAATCTTCTTTCTGAATAAAAGATCTCGGTAATTTCTCTAGTCTCATTTGAATTGTAATCTCACATTCATAATATATAAAGTTTATATAAGAATGCTTTTTAATCTTTCATATTTAAATCCGTCTGCGAGCTCTTGGTCTATAAATAAAAGGAGTAAAATTCTCATGAATTAATTTACGGAAGTTCTGTTGAATAAAGCAACGTTGGTACCATTCAGTTTAAAGGTTTAAAGGCCGCTCATGAATGGCAGAGGCAAGGGGCAGTGACATTGCCCTATCGAGCAGGACAATGCCCTAGAGACTGACCATATGTACATATAATCAGTGCCCAAGCCCCCCTTCCACCCAAGCTAGGACCAAGGAGGGCCAGGCAATGGGTGCTGGTGACTCAGCAGATAGAACTCTGCTCTCCCCTTAAACCCTCTTCTTTAGCTCACAAGGATGGTAGGTTGCAGCGACCAAAGTAACTAACGATTTTTAGCGGGACTCGAACGCCATTCTGGAGTTTTCCAGTCAAGGACGTTACCACATTGGCCACCACAGAGTTAATATCCAATTAATTAAGGCTGTCACTCATTCGATTATCTCAGTTATAGCAAGCACCTTTTGGATAGGTAGATATGTGGATGGGTTACCATAGGGTTAGGTAATGGGAGATAACACCCTTGTTCCAAACACCATTGCTAGAAAGTCTTGCATCAGGCCTAGAGTTTGGGTGTGAGCGGCACAATAATTCTACGGAACGAATAACTTGGTTGCAGCGATGAGACATTTTCTCAAATCCAAGTGGATTTGAAAGCGAATCACCTGATTGGTAATTGCTTTTCTAATTGCTTAATCTGAAAATACAGTAATCCGTGAATGCTTTACGCTAAATCGTCTGCGGGAATATGCCAGGGGAGAGGTAGTGAGAGGTTATAGCTGAGATCTAATGATAGAGCCAGGGGCCAAATTCAAAGACTTACAAGAGAGAGAGAGAGAGGGAGAGAGAGAGAGAGAGAGAGAGAGAGAGAGAGAGAGAGAGAGAGAGAGAGAGAGAGAAAGGTTTCAGTTCAAATGTTTTTTATTCACTTTTGAAGTATTCTATCCAAAAATTTTCTCTCATTATGATTGCAATAAGAATAATGTCCTTAGAGAGAGAGAGAGAGAGAGAGAGAGAGAGAGATCAGTTTAAATGTCTTTGTTCTCTCTTTTGAAGTATTCTAGCCAAACATTTTCTCTCATGATTGCAATAAGAATAATAATGTCCTTAGAGAGAGAGAGAGAGAGAGAGAGAGAGAGAGAGAGAGAGAGAGAGAGAGAGAGAGAGAGAGAGGAGAGAGAGGTTTCAGTTTAAATGTCTTTGTTCTCTCTTTTGAAGTATTTTAGCCAAACATTTTCCTCTCATGTTTTCAATAAGAATAATGTCCTTGGAGAGAGAGAGAGAGAGAGAGAGAGAGAGGAGAGAGAGAGAGTGAGAGAGAGAGAGAGAGAGAGATCAAATGTCTTTGCTCTCTCTTTTGAAGTAATCTAGCCAAACATTTTCTCATGATTGCAATAAGAATAATAATGTCCTTAGAGAGAGAGAGAGAGAGAGAGAGAGAGAGAGAGAGAGAGAGAGAGAGAGAGAGAGATATCAAGTGTCTTTGTTGTCTCTTTTGAAGTATTCTAGCCAAACATTTTCTTTCATAATAATTGCAATAAGAATAATAATGTCCTTATGGACACTGAAATCGGGCAAAAATATTTGGAAGCTTCCGGACAAAGGCAACGTAAATACAAATACTGTAACGAAAAATGGGAAAAAACGAGTTAAGAAAAAAACGTCTTTCTCATTGATAAAGTTAGATATTTGTTGGTGATTTTTTCGCTGTTTTTCTTTTTTGTTTTGTTATTATTATTATTATTATTATTATTATTATTATTATTATTATTTTTATTGATGTTGTCGATCACTTTTGTCCTACATAGTTCGATGTTGAAGTCGTCAGTCATTTGCTAATTTTTCGCTCGTTTTATAATTATCAAATTTATAGTCGAATTTATATATTTGTATATTTAAGGTATATACTTTTTTATTTGATGCTTTTTTACGCTTTATCTTTGTAAACCAATAATATTACCTTACGACCTCGGTTTCCAAAATATTTCATATTTTCGTTTTTTATTTATTTGATTTTTTTTTGGTTATTTTACTTCATAATCCATTTTTTTCCTCTTCGTTTTACTTATATAAATATAGATATGTTTCAAAGAAAAAATATTTAACGAAATAATGTTTCCTTGCATTAGGCCTAAATATAAAAATGAAATCGTTGAAACTTTCAACACATCTAAGAAATTCTTTAAAGACATTCGGCAAGTAGAAAAACATGGGGTTTCGACATAGGCCTAAATACAAATAAAATATCTTTGAACTGCAGCACGGTCTTTGAGATCATTTCAGAAATACAGGATGTTGACGAAGCGATGTTTGAATGGACAATACATCCATGTTCCAATATTCTGTCAAATCTAGATGTTCGCTGACGCATTTATATTTTGTTGAGCATTGTTCCATAGGCCTAGGTCTCAGCTATTCTCTACACTTAATGATAGTTTTGATGTGCGAGTGTTGACGGACTATTGAACCAGACTGGACATTGTGACTAGCCGAGAGAAGGTTGTGAACTCAAAGGCAGTATGAAAGCAACTGAGTTGATTTATTATAGAACACCCTCCTTTATATACAAAACCTCAAGGCAATAGGAAATTTCATGTTCGAAAAAATGACAATGTTACATAGGAGAAACGCAGACATGTTTATTCTGGTTCTTTTAGTGTGAGGGAAGATCAAAGATACAAGCATAATATATACAAAATGTTGGTACAACATCGCAATAACGCAAGAAAAGAGGGATTTAAGTATAAAATAGATATGAGGTTAAATAGAAAGTCCTATGTTTGTAGGTTGAACAGGCTGATATAAGTAACTTTTTATAGCTTATATAGGGAAGGTCTGTTTTAATGTTGTTATTGCTCGTAAGATATTTTGTTTTAATTGTTCATTTCTCTCATATAGTTCATTTCCTTACCTCACTAGGCTATTTTGCCCTGTTGGAAACCCTTGGACTTATAGCTCCCTGGTTTTTCCAACTAGGGTTATAGCTTAGCTATTGTTAATGATAATAATAATGATAATAATAATAATAATAGCCTTTCGCTTTTTCGGTTTTGCATTTATTTAAATTTCTCTTTCTTTTTACGGGTTTTTCTGTTTCAACTGTTACAAAGAATCTTTAAAAATTTTAGGAATTTCTGGATTAGGCTCATTTTTATTGTTTTATATTTTCAATGCTCCAACAATCGCAAAGTTATTCAGAAGCATCTCGAACTTGTAATGTCACATTGTTATTTCCAAATCAGTAAGAGTTTCAAACCTTTCAGATTCTTTAACATTTTGCACACTTCCCCACCGTTATCCCTACCTTAAGGGGTTGGTTGTCTGATGCATCATCTCCAATGCCTTCTATCAAAGGCATCCTCTTCCACCAAAACCTCTTCTCCCCTTATCATCCATCATCTTATCTTGCCATCTAAATCTCTGCCTCCCTTTCGATCAACATTCTGCATATTATACGAATAATCATTAAGGCGTAGGTGTTTCGAGTTTTTTTTTTTTTTTTTTGCTCATGTTTTTTTTTTTTAACTTGTTGCTATGAATAGTAATAAAACTATACTCATTTTGTTTAATGAGACGCATTTGCCCTGACTTGCCGCGGTGCCCTTTTAGCTCGAAAAAGTTTCCTGCTATCTGATTGGTTAGAATGATCTTGTCCAAACCAATCAGCGATCAGGAAACTTTTCCCAGCTAAAAGGGCACCGCTGCGAGTCAGTGCAAACCTGCCTCACCTAAAAAGAATTGACTATAGTATGGGCGTAATCTCAAGAAGCCTACCTCACGCCCATGACACACATTCACTCTATGGGTGCTACTCAAGCCATTCCACGTCTCCACAGTGATGTTATCTGGCAGCAAATAAGGAGATGGCCAATTCGAGGCCTTCCATTACTTGGGACTCCGTTGAATAATATTTCCATTTTTTTTTTTTTTTTTTTTATGTTTGGGC
>NC_090745.1:111050057-111052557 GCF_036898095.1 Palaemon carinicauda | reverse complement strand
GTCTTTGACGTTGCACGAATAGTAATAGATTGTAACGAACTAAGCGGTTTCACACACAGGATACCCATACAAAATGTCAATAGCGATGTGTTATCATATTACAATGAATAAGAAATTACATTGAATTATGTACTTAATATCTAAGTATGTTCTTCTCCATTTATACTGGTTATTTCTAATATGTTTTTTATCCAGTGGAATGCCCAAGTTTTATACAATTTTCGACCACAATTATCATTAAGATTTTTGTCATCTAGCAAGATAGGTAACTCCATAAACGAGTAATATATATATATATATATATATATATATATATATATATATATATATATATATATATATATACGCACATACATACATACATATACATTTACACCAATTTTGCGGATTGGGGGACTGTGTTATTTTGTGAACAAGAAGCTTCGTTTAATTTTAATTTTATCTTTTCAACGATATATAAAGATGTATAGAAATATTTTTAATACCCAAAATGTGGTGTATAAAAGAGTACATTGCCTAGAGAGGACTAGATAAAAAGGGCATGTCTCAGCGGCAATGGTATTGCTAAAAGGATCTTGAATCAAAGTGGTATTGCTAATTAATTTTGTTATTATTATTATTATTATTATTATTATTATTATTATAACATCTAAGCTACAACTCTAGTTGGAAAAGCAGGATGCTATAAGATCAAGTGCTCCAACAGGTAGAAATATCCCAGCTAAGAAAGGAAATAAGGTAAATAATAAATAAACTATATTAGAAGTAATGAACAACTATAATAAAATATATTAAGAAAAGTAACAACAATTAAACAGATCTTGCATATATAAACAATAAAAAGAGATTTATGTCAGCCTGTTCAACATGAAAACTTTTGCTGGAATTTTGAAGGTATATCGTAAAGGGAGGAGTTGATAAAAAGTGATATTACCGACGGTCAAAAAAAAAAAGTCTTGGATAGTCTTCATAGACCGCAAGAGGCAAATGCAAGAGAAGGTTGGTTTTTTTTTTTTTTTTTTTTTTTTTTTTTTTTTTTTTTTTTTTTTTTTTTTTTTGCTCTCCCTAAGAACCTCGTAGATAACAGTACAGATATCTCGTTATTCCTCGGGTTTTTTTTTTTCACTCACAATCCACCACTCCGAGCTTAGAATATTTTTCCACATACAGCTCTTTTCCTACTCCTCCTACTAACCTTCTGGTTTCACCTCTTCAATCTCCTCTCCCTCCCCTCACCCTCTTTTCCTGTTTTTTTTATTTTTTCTTCTTTCACCATCTTTATTTGTATCTCCTCTTTATTTTCCTTTCCCTACCCTCACCGTCTTTCCATGTTTTTTTTTTATTTTCTTCTCCTTCCCTCACCATCTTTATGTGGGCCTCTTCTTCATTTTCCTCTCCCTCCCTTCACCATCTTTTCCTGTCTCCTCGTTATTTTCCTCCCCCCCCCCCTCACCATCTTTATCTGTCTCCTCTTTATTTTCGTCTCCCTCCCCTCACCATCTTTTCCTGTCTCCTCTTCAATTTCCTCTCCCTCCCCTCACCATCTTTTCCTGTCTCCTCTTCAATTTCCTCTCCCTCCCCTCACCGTCTTTCCTGTCTCCTCTTCATTTTCCTCTCCCTCCCTTCACCATCTTTTCCTGTCTCCTCGTTATTTTCCTCCCCCCCCCCCTCACCATCTTTATCTGTTTCCTCTTTATTTTCGTCTCCCTCCCCTCACCATCTTTTCCTGTCTCCTTTTCATTTTCCTCTCCCTCCCCTCACCATCTTTTCCTGTCTCCTCTTCAATTTCCTCTCCCTCCCCTCACCATCTTTTCCTGTCTCCTCTTCAATTTCCTCTCCCTCCCCTCACCATCTTTTCCTGTCTCCTCTTCAATTTCCTCTCCCTCCCCTCACCGTCTTTCCTGTCTCCTCTTCATTTTCCTCTCCCTCCCTTCACCGTCTTTTCCTGTCTCCTCGTTATTTTCCTCCCCCCCCCCCTCACCATCTTTTCCTGTCTCCTCTTCAATTTCCTCTCACTCCCCTCACCATCTTTTCCTGTCTCCTCTTCATTTTCCTCTCCCTCCCCTCACCATCTTTTCCTGTCTCCTCTTCATTTTCCTCTCCCTCCCCTCACCATCTTTTCCTGTCTCCTCGTTATTTTCCTCTCCCCCCCTCACCATCTTTTCCTGTCTCCTCTTCAATTTCCTCTCCCTCCCCTCACCATCTTTTCCTGTCTCCTCTTCAATTTCCTCTCCCTCCCCTCATCCTTTTTTCCTGTCTCTCTCTATTTTCCTCCCCCTATCATCCTCCACCTTCCTTATCTCTCCCCTCCACTCCCCTCTTCACCATAGAAGATGCTACTGTCCTTGTTTTTCCTCTCTCCATCCCCTCACCCTTCACCAATCTTCCTACCAGCCCCTTCACTTAAGGAGCTTGAATGTTTTTGTCTTCCTCGGGAGCCCCTCTTTTCTCCCTATCCCTGGCCCCTGTTCTCTCTCCTTTTTTTGGTACTGTATCTTCG
>NC_090745.1:111030057-111042557 GCF_036898095.1 Palaemon carinicauda | reverse complement strand
TGCCTTGATTTTTTTTTTTTTTTTTTTTTTCAAATGGATGTTATTGATTTTTTTCCTTTGTCCGAATAATTGGCTGGAGTTTTAAGTTAGCGTTCATTTGTGATCTCCTTAACATAGATTTTATTGATTTTTTTTTCTTGTTCATGCCTTAATTTACCTTTCATTTGTTAATTACAGGTTTTTGCCATTAGATTATATCTCCATAAACTTGTTTCGTTTTAGATATTTACTAATTAATGTAATTATGGGAGCAGCTATATTTTTTAGTTAAGACATTGTAAAATTTACGTACATCCTTAAGGATATTATTATTATTATTATTATTATTATTATTATTATTATTATTATTACCTACAGTACTAAGCTACAACCACATTTGGGAAAACAGGATTTTCTATAAGCCCAAGGGCTCCCACAGGGAAAATAGCCCAGTGAGGAAAGAAAATAAACAACCTACAAGAGTAATAAGATTATTTACTGCTACGAGAGACTACTGGAATCATATTTTAAAGTTCCGAGTCACTGATATATGAAATTCTTCGAAAGACATTGAATAAAAATCTATATCTAACATCGTTTTGCAGATAAAACGATATTTGAAAAACAATATATTTAATATTTAGTGGCCCTACCCAGCCCTGCTCCTAAGAAAATAAGAAAAATACTTATGTCTTGAAAGAATTGAATATGTTAGGAAGACGTCAGCCGTTTACATAGAGAATTAGCACAGAAATCTCATCAGGCATAATGATACGCTTTGCGCGCGCGAGCGCGTCTGCGCCCGGAGAAATGGCTCCCTTTGTCAACGCGAGGCTTATCACAATGTTAATCTCATAAACAATCAAGTCTAATGTTGGGGCTAATGAAGGTTATCTATCTGGATACTCCGTCTTCCCCTAGACAGGGGGAAATCGGTGGTCTCCCCTTGGTTTCCCCCAACGAGGGGGAAAGGCACCTCAAGATTGTTCTCTTCTCCCCTATTTAATCAAGGGAATGATGAAGTCGCCAATCTGTGCCGGCTCGAACATCATTACGAATGGGCATCTGTCTTGTAAATGATCCCAATCTCTTCGTTTGATTGGAATCCGGGTCTTGAATTGGACGCTTTTTTAATAGGGGCTTGTGTGGGCGGGTGGGGGCGGGGGACGAGGGACAGCATGGAAAGGGATGTTAAAGTATTGCAGATTAAGTCCTTGTTCTTCTATAGCTAGAGCACTGGTAGCTGCTGTAGCGTTAGAGTAGTAATAGCATCCACGCTTTTATCAGTAGTAGTAGTAGTAGTAGCAGCAGCATCCACGCTTTTATCAGTAGTAGTAGTAGCAGCAGCATCCACGCTTTTATCAGTAGTAGTAGTAGCAGCATCCACGCTTTTATCAGTAGTAGTAGTAGTAGTAGTAGTAGTAGCAGCATCCACGCTTTTATTATTAGTAGTAGTATTAGTAGCAGCAGCAACCACGCTGATATCAGTAGTAGTAGTAGTAGCAGCAGCATCCACGCTTTTATCCGTCGTCGTCGTAGTAGTAGTAGTAGTAGTAGTAGTAGTAGTAGTAATAGCATCCACGCTGATATCAGTGGTAGTAGTAGCAGTATCCACGCTTTTATCAGTAGTAGTAGTAGTAGTAGTAGTAGTAGCAGCAGCAGCATCCACGCTTTTATCAGTAGTAGTAGTAGCAACATCCACGCTTTTATCAGTAGTAGTAGTAGTAGTAGCTGCATCCACGCTTTTATTAGAAGTAGTAGTAGTAGTATTAGTAGCAGCAGCATCCACGCTGATATCAGTTGTAGTAGTAGTAGCAGCAGCATCCAAGCTTTCATCATTAGTAATAGTAGTAGTAGTAGTAGTAGTAGTAGTAATAGCATCCACGCTGATATCAGTGGTAGTAGTAGCAGTATCCACGCTTTTATCAGTAGTAGTAGTAGTAGTAGTAGTAGCAGCACCCACACTGTTATAGTTTTAGTGGCAATATTTGTTCCAGGAGGATTAAAGATGTTATTAGTAAGAGCTGTTCTGTCTTTGGTCTGCTTGCATAACACGAGTAGCCCCTAAAGTAGGCAAGTGTGAGCAGTAGTAGCTGTCACACTGTTAAAATCTTTTCTTGGTGTAAGTAGCTATTTTTGAAGGTACAGAATCTTAAGTTATTTTGCTGTATATAGCAGTTATTGTTTGTATGAGTAGAATATCTTTTTTTAAGATTATCTGGTGGTATAGACTTATAAGTATGTAAAAGCAGGTGGTCAGTTTTGAGCTGTTCCAATATTTAATACTTAAGCTGTTATTGTTACAGCAGCAATACACGTCACGATTTGCGGCTGTTGCTCTTGAAGCATTTGATTTTGCAAGGTTTGTAGCACTTGGAATAATTTCAAGGTTAATCCGGACATATTACAGTTATTTGTCTGTGTTTTGTTAGCGAAAGCGTTTTATTTACGTTGGATAATTTTGTCTCATAATGATAGATATCATGACGGTACCAGTACTGATTGATGCCTTATTAAGAATGTCTTAATTTATTATTTAATTAGTTTTATCCACCAAAAAATAGTACGTGCTCTTGTTCTATAGTACATTTCTTTTAGCGAGTCATATTTGCACCGACTCGCAACGGTGCCCTTTTAGCTCGGAAAAGTTTCCTGGTCGCTGATTGGTTAGAATTATCTTGTCCAACCAATCAGCGATCAGGAAACTTTTCCGACCTAAAGGGGCACCGCTGCGGGTCGGTGCAAATATGACTCGCTAAAAGAAATGGACTATAGTTTATTTCTCGAAACCAGCTTGCCTTTCCCAGAATCAATTTAGACCGTAGGCTAATTTGAAGTGTGTGACAACCATGTGCGAACTTAGGGTTAAGGTTAGTGTTAATTCGGTCGACCTTTTTGCTTGACCTTGACCTTGAACTTAGGACTTTCAAAATTGAATTACCTCCACGTCTCAACATAGCAATTAATCCCTGAAAGTTTCTCCTCTCTATGAGTAAAATTGTGGCCAGGAAGTTGTTGACAAGCAAACAGACAAACAGGGGCGAAAACATAGCCTCCTTCCAACTTCGATGGCGGAGGGTAATACAACATGCATTCATACAAATATGCATAACCCCGTGATTGTATTCACTACATCTGATGACTGCATCTTCTGTGTTCATTTGGACACATTTTGCAAGAGCGTAGTTTGAAATGCCCTTATTTTTCTGATATGAAAATCTGGCAAAAAAAAAAAATGGAAAAAAAAAATTAATCATGGTGTATTCACCGATGTGCAATAACCTCCAATTCACCTCTGCTATTTGTGGTCTATTTTTTTTCCCGATCTTTTTTCGTGGCCTTCGAAATACGAGCTTATCTGCCTCCTCTTTATTTGCGTCATAATTTCAGTTTCCGTGTATGTATGTATTTATGTATGCATGTATGAATGTATGTATGTTTGTATGTATGTATGTATGCTTTGTCGAAGACAAAAGTTATTTGCATTCAATACAGGTTATCAAATTGATTTATATACGAATAAACATTTGTTCGTATGAGAATATTGCAAAGCAAGGATACAATATTCGAATGATTAGTTGAAAGACTATATAGCCAAGTATATCATCAAAGTATTATTAGATAAAAATAGCCATTTTCATCATACCACAAATTTCCAATCTTCACTCCTTCCAGCATGAATGACAGGCGTAAGACGCACAGCTGAGATGTCTGCACGGACGAAGACTCAGCCATATGATTTAGGTGGGCGAAAGTTGATAAATCCCCAGTGCGTAAGAATAAATCCCTGGCGAACAGGGGATATCATAAGGGATTTCTCTCTCCTTTACGTCAGTGGATCAGTGTCTCCTTGCGTGTATATTAAGGTTCTTGAAGCTGGCTCGGTTAACTTGTTATGTACAAGAGGACTTTCACTTCCTTCACTTGCATGAGATCAAAGTCTTTCATGCCATCCACTTTATTATTATTATTATTATTATTATTATTATTATTATTATTATTATTATTATTATTATTATTATTATTATTATTATTATTATTATTAGCTGAACTACAACACACATATAGAATGATTGATTTTGAGTTCTCTGGCATCCTGACATCCATACACACATACTATAAGGGGTATATATACAGTATATATATAATATATATATATATATATATATATATATATATATATATATATATATATATACTGTATATATATATATATATATATATATATATATATATATATATATATATATATATATATGTGTGTGTGTGTGTGTGTGTGTGTGTCTGTATGTATGTATATATGTATATATATATATATATATATATATATATATATATATATATATATATATGTGTGTGTGTGTGTGTGTGAGTGTGTGTATGTATTACTAGCCAAGCTACTACCCTAGTTGGAAAAGCAGGATGCCACAATCCCAACTTCTCCAACTGGGAAAAAATAGGCCAGTGAGAAAAGGAAATAAGGAAATAAACAATATGGAAAGTAATGAATAAAGGATATGAAATATAATTTCCTCCGCTTGTCTTGGATAGAGGTCTTTCCTTCCGTCCACTTGTCTGAGAAAGAAGTCTTTCATTGCTCCACGTGCTTGAGATAGAGGTCTTTCATTGCTCCAATTGCCTGAGATAGATGTCTTTCATTACATCCACTTGCCTGAGATAGAGGTCCTTCATTGCTCCAGTTGCCTAAGATAGAGATCCTTCATTGCTCCACATGCTTGATATAGAGATCTTTCATTGCTCCAATTGTCTGAGATAGAGGTCTTTCATTACATCTACTCGCCGGAGATAGAGGTTCTTCATTGCTCCAGTTGCCTAAGATAGAGGTCCTTCATTGCTCCAATTGCCTGAGGTAGAGGTCCTTCATTGCTCCAATTGCCTAAGATAGAGGTCCTTCATTGCTCCAATTGCCTAAGATAGAGGTCCTTCATTGCTCCAATTGCCTAAGATAGAGGTCCTTCATTGCTCCAATTACCTAAGATAGAGGTCCTTCATTGCTCCAATTGCCTAAGATAGAGGTCCTTCATTGCTCCAATTGCCTGAGGTAGAGGTCCTTCATTGCTCCAATTGCCTAAGATAGAGGTCCTTCATTGCTCCAATTACCTAAGATATAGGTCCTTCATTGCTCTACTGGCCTGAAATAGAGGTCTTTTATTGCCTCCATTTGTCTGTGATCAAGGTCTTTCATTCCGTCCACTTGTATTAGATAGAGGTCTTTCATTGCTCCACATGCTTGAGATAGAGGTCCTTCATTGCTCCAATTGTCTTAGATAGAGGTCTTTCATTACATCCACTTGTCTGAGATAGAGGTCGTTCATTGCTCCAATTGCCTGAAATAGAGGTCCTTCATTGCTCCAATTGCCTGAGGTAGAGGTCCTTCATTGCTCCAATTGCCTAAGATAGAGGTCCTTCATTGCTCCAATTGCCTGAGATAGAGGTCCTTCATTGCTCCACTGGCCTGAAATAGAGGTCTTTTATTGCTTCTACTTGTCTGCGATCAAGGTCTTTCATTCCGTCCACTTGTATTGGATAGAGGTCTTTCATTGCCTCCACTTGTCTGAGATCGGGGTCTTTCATTGCTCCACCTGACGGAGATAGAGGTCTTTCATTGCCTCCACTTGTGTGAATTGAGGTCTTTCATTCCCTCCACTTTTCTGAGATCGAGATCTTTCATTCCTTGTACTTGTCTAAGATCGAGCTCTTTCTTTTCCTCCACTTATCTGGAATGGAGGACGGACCTTCCCTCCTCTTACCATGGATAGAGATATTTGATTCCCTCCATATGTCTGGGATGGAGGACTGTCCTTCCCTCCCTTACCCGAGATAGAGTGCTTTTATTCCCTCCACTTGTCTGAGATGGAGGTCTTTCATTACTTCCACTAATCTGAAATTGAGGTCTTTGATTAACTCCACTTGTCTTAGATCTAGGTTTTTCGTTCCCTCCATTTGTCTGAGATTCAGGTCTTTAATACCTTCCTTTTGTCTGAGATATAGGTCTTTCATACTTTCTATTTGTTTGAGATCTAGGTCTTTCATTCCTTCCTTCTGTCTGAGATCTAGGTCTTTCATACCTTCTATTTGTTTGAGATCTAGGTCTTTCATTCCTTCCTTCTGTCTGAGATCTAGGTCTTTCATTCCTTCCATTTGTCTGAGATCTAGGTCTTTCATTCCTTCCATTTGTCTGAGATCTAGGTCTTTCATTCCTTCCATTTGTCTGAGATCTAGGTCTTTCATTCCTTCCATTTGTCTGAGATCTAGGTCTTTAATACCTTCCTTTTTTCTGAGATCTAGGTCTTTAATAGCTTCTATTTGTCTGAGATTTAGGTCTTTCATTCCCTCCACTTGTCTGAGATCTAGGTCTTTCATTCCTTCCTTTTGTCTGAGATCTAGATCTTTCATTCCCTCCACTTGTCTGAGATCTAGGTCTTTCATTCCTTCCTTTTGTCTGAGATCTAGATCTTTCATTCCCTCCACTTGTCTGAGATCTTGGTCTTTCATTCCTTCCATTTGTCTGAGATCTAGGTCTTTTATTCCTTCCATTTGTCTGAGATCTAGGTCTTTTATTCCTTCCATTTGTCTGAGATCTAGGTCTTTCATTCCCAACATTTGTCTGAGATCTGGGTCTTTCATTCCTTCCATTTGTCTGAGATCTAGGTCTTTCATTCCTTCCACTTTTCTTGGGTGGAGGACTTTTCTCCATTCCTCAGATAGAAGTCATTCTTCCGCTCCTTTGCCTGAGAAAGATATAACAATCCCTTCGATATCTTGATAAAGAGGACTTTCTCTCCCTGACAGTCAGGTTATCTCTCATGTCCATGAAATGAATTAAACAGGACTTTCATTAGCGTAATCTAGTAAGGACAGACGTTAAGCCTTTCATACCCTTAACATGCGTAGAAGTCTTAAATCCTTTTAATTCGGTGTTTAGTGAGGCCCGTTAGCTCTTTAAATATATGCATACGAATGTCTTTCTCCCCCTTCCCTTGGGGCAGACACAAGTTTGGTCTTTCGTCCCGGTAACTTGTCACAGGGAACAAGGGCATTCCTACATTTGGAACACATTTGCTTAATCTGATTTAACCTGGTACCGGCATAGGTCTTTCAACCCTTTAAACTACTGCAGAGAAATAACTGAATGTACATAACTTCATACGTTTTCTGTATTTATCTGTATTTTTTAACTGGATTATATACATGTATAACAAACAACATTTGCATCTGTTTCATAAGAAATTTAACTGTATTCTTGTATCATCAGAAGCGTATTGGTCCACTAACAAGTAACAGTAACAAAGCTGAACAAAAAGTTGATGTTAATCATTAGTTGGATATTCATGTTCTCTTTTCTTTTTACAGGTGAGGAAACTTTGGCTGTAAGAAAGAATAACAAAATCGCTTGGGAGGTAAGCACGATCGATTTTTAATGATACTTTTTCGGGATATTTTTATATTAAGTTTTTCAGCTAAAACTGTTGAGCAACAGTATTTTGGAACGTAAATCATGTATGTGACTGTAAAATTACAATATATTAACTTAGATGCAATGCAAAAAATTGGCGTTGCCCCAAAACAAAGAGTTTCTTGGCGTGTAAACTTTTGTTCTTTAATTAAGATGGGATATCATGCTGTAGTTAATTTCATGAATTATCATCTTTCAGAGAATATAGAACTCATTCTTGCTCCCTGATAATTATAACCATCTTTAAAAGGACAACTGTACCCTTTGTTTTTATGTAATGCCTTCATAAGGGGTCACCATTGTGAGGCAGCGTAATTGCAACTAAATTCATTTCAACATACAGCTAGCTTTTATAACAAATTTCCGTGAAAGAAGATCAGACAAATTAAAACAGATTGATACAAGCTCATAGATGCAAAAAGAAGTTATCAGTGCGAGGGGAGAGCGATAACAATAATATACAAAAACAGAAATACCATTTATTTTACAGTGTACAAGCATGTGATACACGTGCGGTACACCGATTTTTTACTTACGCTGATTGCGAAGCTTTTTATGTATATACAGTATATATATATATATATATATATATATATATATATATATATATATATATATATATATATATATATATATATATATATATATATATATTGCTTCCGTCTTCCCATAATTTTTTTTTCCATACTTTGGTTATTTTCCATTTTGCGTTTCTGTGTTGAGGGACGGTTAAGGTTCCATCCCTTTTGTCTCATCAGTTGCTCTCCTTGTTTTTGTAGGTCTGGGCTACACAAGCTCACTAGGGTGCTACCAGTTGCTAATAACTTGAGTAAGCTAAACGGTCAAAGAAAAAATATTTTCCTTCAAAGAAAACTAGATTTATCGAAAGACAAGATTTTGTCTTAGAGAGAGTGTGAATATTCATAGGAATAAGAATTTGACAAATAAAGATATTTACGTATCAGTATCGCCAAGGGTGAATTATTCATACATACATATATATATATATATATATATATATATATATATATATATATATATATATATATTTATATATATATATATATTTATATATATATATATATATATATATATATATATATATATATATATATATATATATATATTTATATACATATATATATATATATATATATATATATATATATATATATATATATATATATGTATATATATATATATATATATATATATATATATATATGTATATATATATACAGTATATATACAGTATATATATATATATATATATATATATATATATATATATATATATATATATATATATATATATATATATATATATATATATTTATATATATATATATATATATATATATATATATATATATATATATATATATATATATATATAAACTGGCATAGAAAGACCATAAACAGACACAAGTGAAAGGTCATGTCTGAGGCCTTTGTTCTGCAGTGTACTAGAAACGGCAGGTGATGATAATGATTTATATATATATACATATTTATATGTGTATGTGTGCGGATGCGTGTATATACAGTATACATATACGTGTATGTATTTGTATTACTAATCAATATGACTGTTTTTCGTTGTATCATCTTCATGTTCTTTCATCAGTGATGACAAATGATTGATAACGATTTGATGAATGCAGATAATGAGATTGCCAATAATACCTCATTACATTTAACATTGCTTATTTGAAAATATCATATTCTCTCTCTCTCTCTCTCTCTCTCTCTCTCTCTCTCTCTCTCTCTCCTCTCTCTCTCTCTCTCTCTCTCTCTCTCTCTCTCTCTGAGCTTTGTAATTGATCGATGATTATTGTCGTCATGACAACTCTAACGCGGGACTTCCCTCCATGAGAGAGAGAGAGAGAGAGATGAGAGAGAGAGAGAGAGAGAGAGAGAGAGAGAGAGAGAGAGAGAGAGAGAGAGCGCGTTTCAATCATTTATAAGGTTTACAAAGATTATTTTTTTAATTAGTTGATTCTTTTCTCAACTGTCCTTGTTTTTGCAGTTAGACGTAAATAATTTATCGTATTATTATTATTATTATTATTATTATTGGTAGTAGTAGTAGTAGTAGTTGTAGTAGTAGTAGTAGTAGTGCCCTTATTTGTTTTTAATCTTTTCTTAATTACCTCAAGACAACGCAATACATTTCAGAAAGTAATCAGTTTTTTTCATATAAAATAACGAAATTTAATAATTGATAAAACTAGTTAATATATGAACTAGACATCGAAATAATTTAAAGCGTAAGCAATTTAAAGTAGAAATTGTATTACCACAGTAGTTACAAGTTTACCTGTCCGGGAATTTAGGAGTTAATTACGTTTCTGAGCAGTCACTGAACTTGATAGAGCCTTTATGGTTTCCACAGGTGACTGGAAGGCTACTCTTCCTCTTGCTTCTCCTCCTCCTTCTCCTTCTTCTCTTCTTCCCGTTCTTTTTCACCTTCCTTTCCTTATTCCTCTTTTGATAGCGAGATGTTCGCATGCATCTTAATTTCCTACAGTTAATAATTTGCCGTAAAAAATGGTAAAAATCCTGGAATAAATTTTGCCAGGCATTATCTTGTTCTCTCCTTCTTCTTCTCTTCTTCTTCCCGTTCTTCTTATTCTTCCTTTCCTTATTCCTCTTTTGATAGCGAGATGTTCGCATACATCTTAATTTCCTACACTGTTAATAATTTGCCGTAAAAAAATGGTAAAAATCCTGGAATAAATTTTGCCAGGCATTTATCGTTTTAAAAACAAATATATTGACGTAAAGGAGTGATATTACGGTCACCAACCCGTAAAAGATTATAACAAAGTAAGGTAAAAATTACGGTTGCCTGTATTTATTGAAATATGGATGAGAACAGTATATGTTTACGGAGAATTTCCGATTAAGATTACGGTTTTTTTCAAGTTTGTACTCTATTATTATTATTATTATTATTATTATTGCTATTACTTGCTAAGCTACAACCCTAGTTGTAAAAATAGGATGCTATAAACCCAGGTGCTCCAACAGGAAATGAGGACAGAGGAGAATATGCAAAGAATAGGCCAGACTATTTGATGTGTGTGTCTATCCAAAAGGAAAATGCTCTATTGCTTTTCCTCATAACCCCGTGATATGATGGTAGAATACCTTAGCTGTTATGAATATGCGTGAAAATCACCTCATTATTCAGCGTGATGACCTCCCAGCCTAAATTCCTCCCTCGTGTAGCGATATATGGTGTGACGGAAAATTGCCTATTAAAAGAACTTTTATAAATCTTCACTATTTTCATAACTTATTTTGTGTAACCTTGGCTCTAACGTTAAAATATTTGAAAGACTATGGCTGAAATTATTGACTATTGCACGAACTATTATAAATCTTCACTATATTTTCCTAACTTTTTGTGTAACCTTGGCTCTAATGTTAGCGTTTTGCTTTTCCAATTAGGGTTGTAGCTTGGATAGTAATAATAATAATAATAAGATATTTGAAAGACTGGCTGAAATTATTGCCTATTACACGAATTATTATAAATCTTAACTATATTTTCCTAACTTTTTTGTGTAAATCTTAGGCTCTTATGTAAGATATTTGAAGGACTAAGGATGAAATTATTGCCTATTATACGAACTATTATAAATCTTCACTATATTTTCCTAACTTTTTGTGTAACCTTGGCTCTAACGTTAAGATATTTGAAAGACTATGGCTGAAATTATTGTCTATTATACGATCAATAAATCTTCACTAATTTTCTAACTTTTTTTTTGTAACCTTAACGTTAAGATATGTGAAGGAATATGGATGAAATTAATCTAGAATAAAGAAATGGATCAGCAGTAGGTCAGAACTAGTCTGTATTTTGTCATATGTTTCACTTTCTTCATGAAACATAGGCCTTATTGTGACCCACTTTTTTGGAAGTCCCCTTCATTTTATCCGGAGCTTGGACAGACATAACTGAATGCACTGCCAGGGGGAGACTTAGGAAAAACAAATGGGCAGAATAGTGACGAAATATGACACAGTAATGTAATTATGGGAATAGAATATGAAAAATCTGTTATTAATGATTAGTATATTTACAAAATTGCACAAGTAATGTAAGCAGATAGGTTTTATGAAAGTGAAGTATTAATATCATTAAATACATGAATAGATAAACATTTATGTAGTAAATGAAAGAAGATAAACAAACAAACGTAAACACGCAAAATGGCTAAAAAATGTAAATAAAATAAAATAAGTAAGGAATAAAGCATTAGACCCGAAAACTCATTCGTAGCCAAGAGTAAAGTTTACGACTGCTCAAAGAGTAGGGTCATACTGCCCCCCCCCCCCCCCCCTCTGCGTCCAAATATGAAAGTTTTAAAAAGTTGCGAAACTTTCTCTTAACATTTAAGGAATAGAGGTTTTGAGGGGGCAAAGTTATGTTGTGCTTCCTAGCGATGCTTACTGTCTACAGAAAGGTATGTAAAGAGGATCAGTATTTATTTCTCTTTGAGATTAGAATAAATTCTTGTTTTCTTTTATTATTGAATTACCTTTGTATAAAGCAGTTAAGGTCTACATACATACACATGCATTATATGTATATGTATATGTGTATATATATGTATATATATATATATATATAGGCCTATATATATATATATATATATGTGTGTGTGTGTGTGTGTGTGTACAATATTTAAATATATACCTATATGTATATATACTGTGTGTATATATATATATATATATATATATATATATATATATATATATATATAAATATATATATATATATATATATATATATATATATATATATATATATATATATATATATATATATATATATTAGTGTTCGTCCTTGGGTTTTCCCATTTTTATTTAGGGTCACTGTTTTTCTATCTGCCCTCTCCACCTTCCCTGTTCATCGTATCTTGCTCTCCTAACCCTTCTCCTGCATGTCATTTGCTATGCTATCTACTCACGCGTATGTGTTTGTGCGCAACAAGTCACTGTAACTCATTTGGTTTCGATTTTATCC
>NC_090745.1:111026159-111029557 GCF_036898095.1 Palaemon carinicauda | reverse complement strand
ATGGTTAATCTAATCTATGAGAAACTCACTTTTCTCTCTCTCTCTCTCTCTCTCTCTCTCTCTCTCTCTCTCTCTCTCATAAAAATTCTCAATACCGCTATTAAGAGATAATTCTCTCTTCCTCTGTCTAATGGTTAATCTATTCAATGAGAAACTCTCTCTCTCTCTCTCTCTCTCTCTCTCTCTCTCTCTCTCTCTCTCTCTCTCTCTCTCTGTAATATAGGATTTTTGAAAGGAAAGAAGGACGGTCGGACAGAAGTTGAAAGTATAGATGACGACATAGGCAAACTTATAGTTAGCCAAGGAAAGTTGACTTGAGCTAAATATTAATCAAAGTTTTCACTTTTAGTTCTGAATAAAACAAAAAATGAATCTATGCAG
Source organism: Palaemon carinicauda (assembly GCF_036898095.1). Taxonomy (NCBI): domain Eukaryota; kingdom Metazoa; phylum Arthropoda; class Malacostraca; order Decapoda; family Palaemonidae; genus Palaemon; species Palaemon carinicauda. The sequence continues at coordinate 111,029,176 of NC_090745.1, read as the reverse complement.
TGTGAATTACTTAGGTCAGAATGAAGGTGGGGAATGAAAAAAAATAGGCCAAATGAGAAAGGTGAGAAAGAGGACGTAAACGAAAATAAGGAGAGAGCATAAACAAGAGAAGAAGAGATAACAATCGGAATAAAGGGAGGAAAATGAATGAAGAACGATAGATTAGTGAGAAAAATCGAAGGAGCATGACGAATAGAGGGATAAGGAGGGAGAGGAATGAAAGGGGAAGAAGAGATGGATAAAAAGAGAAGGATGGAATTGGAGGGCTGCATAACAATGAGAAAAATAGTCAGAGTGCAGACCTCCGCCACGGCAGCTTCATTTTCGAAAACAGCTCGTCTTTCGTAGAATCAATTTAGACCATACGCGTATTTGAAGGCTGGGACAACCATGTGCCTACATGGGGGTAAGGTTAGGGTTAATTCTGTCGAGCTTGACCTTGACCTTTGACCTAGACTTCCAAAATTGAATCAATTCCACGTCTAAACATAACAATTAATCCCTGGAAGTTTCACTAAACTCAGAGTAAATAAGTGGTCAGGAAGTTGTTCAGAAACAAAGACAAACAGACAAACAGTGGCAAAAACATAACTTCCTCCCAACTTCGTTGGCGGAGGTAATAATGATTGTGTACCTCACTTACCCGAAATAATCACCAGAAGCATTTGCCTGAAAATATAGAATTGCTTTATTTCATGTTTTAAATTTTACTTGATAGTTTTAGCTTTGGATAAAAATTAGAGTATTGTATTAGCCATTTCCCAAAGAACCACAAACCTCGAAACATATTTAATTATTATTATTATTATTATTATTGTTATTATTATTATTATTATTATTAGACAAAAAAGATATATAAAGTATATTTCATGTCATTTTGGAATAGGGACCTGAAGTCTGACATCAAATTATCATGATTATTATTATTATTATTAATAATAATAATAATAATAATTATTATTATTATTATTATTATTATTATTATTATTATCATTATTATTATTATTGTTATTACCTTTATTATAATTATAATTATTTATTTTTATGTTATTTAATATTAATCATTATTATCATTATTATTATTATTATTGTTAATAATTGTTAATATTATTATTGATAATTACTATTATTATTAATTATTATAATTTATGATTATTATTGATAATTATTTATATTTTTAGTATCATTAATAATAAAAATAATGATAATTATTATCATTATTATTGATTATTATTACTATAAATAATACTAATAATAATTATTATTAATGCTGTTTCACAACAACTGCTTCAGGCGCTCACAGACCTGGGAACTTGACATTGTTCTAACCTTTCCAGTCATTATCCCATTTAAATAAGAATTTTAGTGGTTTTTTTTTTTTTTTTTTTTTTTTTTTTTTTTTTTTTTTTTTAATACGATTTATGTATTTTTTTATAAGAAAAGTAATAAATCAACTGCATTATGCTGCAACCAACCATCCCACACAAGGATCCTTCCGGACAATGTTTAACTTTGAACCAGTTTCCCCGTTGCCATGCTAACTGACGTCATGATTTCTGACGTCATGTCTTGTGACGTCATGACTTCGGTCAGAGACAAGACTACTTCCAACCAGGCCACGAAAGTCATAAAAGAAGTTTGGACCGAAGTATTTAGGGCGATTGAGTTTTACTCAATTTATCGATTGATTAGTGATCCAATTAGTGCGTGGATTCGAGTGACCTTGCTAAATTTACGTGATGGGAATAAAACACATAATGTATGTATGTTTTATATACTGTATATATATATATATATATATATATATATATATATATATATATATATATATATATATACATACATACAGTATAAATTTATATATATATATACATTTATATACAGTATATATATATATATATATATATATATATATATACATATATATACAGTATATACATATATATATATATATATATATATATATATACATTATATACATATGTATATATGTATATATATACAGTATATATATGTATATATATAATGTGTGTGTGCGTTTGTGTGTAGGTATTATAAAGCGTCTCCACGTGTTTAATCACGCATCTCAGGGCTACAAATGATGAACATTAAGGATTTTTATCAAGAAATTAAGAAATAATGATAAAAATATATGTAAAAACCTATAAAGCAGAAAGAACACAAGCTAGTTAATTATCAGTTGATAAAAAAGGGTGTTACGTAATCCATGATCATATGAGGTTAGGTAATCATAAATTAGAACCGTTATTTTAGGTTAAGTGGACACCTTGAAGATATAGAAAATAACACTTAAGTGATACCCACTGGATTTCATTTTCCCGTGGCATTCGCTTATACTAAATTCACATTTAACTTTGTAATTTCTGTGATTAATGTTCAAACTTGCAGCAAATGTTTATATGTTAAACAGGCTAACGTAAGTCTTTTCGTAGTTTATATAAGAAATATCTGTTTTAATGTTGTTTATGTTTTTCAAATATTTTATTTTAATTATTCATTACTTCTTATGTTGTTTATTTCTTTATTCCCTTTCCTCACTGGGCTATTTTTTCCCTGTTGGATCCCTTGGGATCAAAGCATCTTGCTTTTCCAACTAGGATTGTAGCTTAGCTAGTAATAATAATAATAATAATAATAGTAGTAGTAGTAGTAGTAGTAGTAGTAGTAGTAGTAGTAGTAGTAGTAGTAGTAGTAGTAATAATAATAATAATAATGATAATAATAATAATGGAGATAGTAGTAGTAGTAGTAGTAGTAGTAGTAGTAGTAGTAGTAATAAAAATAATAATAATAATAATAATAATAATAATAATACGTATGTTACAGCGTTTATAATCCCTACTTCGAAATGCGATCTCTAGTTTGGAGGAGGATCGTGATTCAATCAGAACTCAATCAAACAATCTTCTGGTCAATAAGTAAATTTGTCTGGCCAAATCCTGTTAGAATAGTTGCTGTGGTTGTTGTTGTTGTTGTTGTTGTTGTTGTTGAGTCTG
>NC_090745.1:111003659-111016159 GCF_036898095.1 Palaemon carinicauda | reverse complement strand
ATTTATGACAGTTTTATTAATGCTGATCTTGTGTATATAATTGAATTAGTTTAATTTCTAGTGAGAGCGAAGTTAATCAATTATGCAGTAAAAGAGAGTTAACAATACGAATTTGTACAATGAAAATTCAGTCATCTTAATTTTTTTACTTTTTATTTATGAAACTGTTTTATTAACGTTGATCTTGTATATATAACTGAATGAATTTTATTTTTTTAGTGAGAGCGAAGTTGATTAAATATGCAGTAAAATAGAATTAACAATACAAATTTTTACAATAAGAATGAAGTCATCTTAATTTTTTTTGTTTTTATTTATGACATAGTTTTATTAACGTTGATCTTGTGTATATAATTGAATTAGTTAAATTTTGTAGTGAGAGCGAAGTTAATCAAATATGCAGTAAAAGAGAGTTAACAATACGAATTTGTACAATAAAAATGCAGTTATCTTAATTTTTTAGTTTTTATTTATGAATGAGTGTTTGCCAGACTATTATTAGATACACTTGGTTTACTTTACCACTGTTCCTGCTTCCTTTAAAAGGTTTAAAGGGCGCCCATGAATGGCAGGTGCAAGGGACAGTGACATTGCCCTATCGAGCAGGACAATGCCCAGGAGACTGACCAAATGATCTGCGTCCAAGCCCTCTCTCCACCCAAGCTAGGACTTAGGAGAGCCAGGCAATGGTTGCTGATGACTCATCAGATATACCTATTGGCTCCCCCAAACCCCCCATCCTTAGCTCACAAAGATGGTGAGGTTGCAGCGACCAAAGAAACTCACGAGTTTGAGCGGGACTTGAACCCCAGTCTGGCGTTCACCAGTCAGGGACGTTATACGTTACCACATCGGCCACTGCAATCCTTTCTTCCATTTCTTCTATATTGCTGCCCAACCCTTCTAAATGTTACATAATATTGCAACTGCAGGGTTCTTATATTGTTGGAATTAGGGTTGGATGGTCTTAAAAGTTCTCCAATCTAAATCTAAATCTAATCCAATCCAATCGTAGTGGCAATATATATCATATTTAATTTTGAGTTTAGAAAATATAATCGTCATCGAATATTTACATCTATCTTAATTGTAAATACATGTTGATTAATAATAATCTTTCTGGTGGTAATACATAAGGATTATATTTGAATTTATTTAGAATGAAAATGTATTTAGAAATTGCATTAATGCTAAGTGCGCCCTTGGGGTGTATTTTTTTTTTAACAAGGGAACAAAAACCAGATCCTTGACGAAACTCTACTCCTTTGCCTTTCACGGGTTCAAGGCTCTCTTGGTGTGCTTTTATATCACCTTATTTAAAAAGTAAATGAACGTTAATCGTGATCTCAGATCTCCCACACGCCATTAGGAGCACTCGCACAGTCATAAACGAAGGGTTATCGTCAGGATCTTTATGAAAGAGGAAGAACCTGAAGTGTTTTTATTTTCTTTTTTTATAGAAGGCGTAACTAGCCTGGTTGCCAAGCTCTCGCTCGCTTGAAATTCCACAACAAAGATTGGCCAATATAAATTTCTGGCTGAAATGCCACTGAACAGATTAGCATAGTTTTCTGACTGAAATACCACAGAACAGAATTATTAGCCCACTTTTCTGACTGAAATACCTCAGAACAGAATTATTAGTCCAATTTTCTGACTGAAATACCACAGAACAGAATTATTAGCCCACCTCTCTGACTGGAATACCACAGAACAGAATTATTAGCCCAGTTTTCTGATTGAAATACCACAGAACAGAATTATTATCCCAGTTTTCTGACTGAAATACCACAAAACAGAACTATTATCCCAGTTTTCTAATTGAAATACCACAGAACAGAATTGTTATCCCAGTTTTCTGACTGAAATACCACAAAACAATTAGCCCAGTTTTCGGACTGAAATGCCACAGAACAGAATTGTTATCCCAGTTTTCTAACTGAAATACCACAGAGCAAAACTATTAGACCAGTTTTCTGACTGAAGTACCACAGAACAGAACTATAATCCCAGTTTTCTGACTGAAGTGCCACAGACAAGAATTATTATCTGTTTTCTGATTGAAATACCACAAAACAATTATTATCCCAGTTTTCTGACTGAAATACCACAGAACAGACTGGCAATACCTCCTTTCTAAAATTATACAGAAACTTCATGGTTTTATTAAATAAGATATAAAATTAAGTCGAGGAAAGAAATAAACTTTTAATGTCTATTGCTATCGTTAAAGATCAACGGAGACATAGTATCAGCATATCCAGGGTCTTTGGTAGATTAAGGGGTGACCTAAAGTTCTAGGGTTACATGGATTTTAGTCTGCCCTAACATCGACCTGGACTTTTAAAGCAAAGTAATGTAGTTAACCGAGGTCACGGGGTTAACCGGGTTCAGGGGTTGTCTATTGTGTTGAGCTACCCAAGACGTAGTGATGTCAAGACAATAAACTGTTACTTCGGAATTATCGTGGTAGTCTATACTAGGGTAGTTGGCAATGCTTTGTGCTCTCGGGAGGTTTTATGGGGCTGTAAAGAGAAATATATCTCTCTTTCTCTCCGGTATAAAGCCAAGGGATTTCATCATGAAAAATACATCCCTCAATAATTTAAATGAGAAATTAATCCCTTAATACACTTGATACCTGTTAATAATTAAAAAAAAAAAATCAGAATTCTTTTATAATCTGTTTTTATTAGGGTATTTGCAAACCAATAAAATACGGCTTAGGTGATTAATTTGCCTAATTTAAGCTTTTCGAGTGCCAATATTCCATTTGTTTTTTTTCATAAGTGATTTTCCGGTATTTCTCTTGCTTGAGGGTACACTCTGACACGCTATTCTTTCTTATTTTTCTGGATCTTGTTCCGAAGTTTTTATAGTTTATACATGAAAGATCTAGTTTAGTGTTGTTACTGTTCTTGAAATATTTTATTGTACTTGTTCATTACTTCTCTTGTAGTTTTATTTATTTCCTTGTTTCCTTTACTCACTTGTCTGTTTTTCCCCTTTTGGAGCCCTTGGGCTTAAATTAGTTAGTGATAATAATAATGATAATGATAATAATAATAATAATAATAATAATAATAATAATAATAATGAGGAGAACGATGATGATAATGGTGATGATGATGATGGTTAAGGCTCTTTAGAAAAAAGAAAGTATGGGGTCCAAAGATGGATGGAGTCTGAAGTGAGAAGATGCACATCGAAGAATTGTGTTGTAAGGAAAAGTGGCTATTACACGTGAAAGGAGACACATTTATTTTTCCCGAGGATTACACTGCAACATTTAAATGTGACAGAAGATGTTGAGATAGTAAGTTGTGAAAGAAAGAGTTGATTGTCCTGCCAGAGAAGAAGGGTTCAGTCCTTGCCTCAAAATCTGGATTCACAGAATCGATCTGCAGGCGGGGGAAAGCGATTTAGGCCCGGATCACCCCCAAAATATCAATACTCTTTGGCATCCGGTAAATGAACACCTGAAACCATTCTCTTTATGGAGGAAAGTGCATATACCAAAATATGCTCTTGCTTGAGGGTACACTCGGGCACACCATTTAATCTAATTTCTCTTCCTCTTGTTTTGTTAAACTTTATATGATTTATATTTGAAATATTTGTTTTAATGTTGATACTGTTCTTAGAATATTTTTTCGTTGTTTCCTTCCCTCGCTGGGCTATTTCCCTGTTGGGGCCCCTAGCCTTATAGCATCCTGCTCTATCAACTAGGGTTGTGGCTTAACAAGTAACAACAACAACAACAATAATAATAATAATAATAATAATAATAATAATCATATATATATATATATATATATATATATATACACATGCACACACTTCTATGTTTTATACGTATACATACTAAGAGAGAGAGGAAGGAAGAGATAGATTGATATATGCGAATGTCGCTTGCATTCATTTTGCTCAAATTCCCAGAGAATATCATTCAGAGAGCGAAGCAAATTGTCGACTTATGCAAATGCGTTCTGCAATTGCTTGATGAAAGAGAAGCTGTAACTCTATGCCTGACGACGGTTTTGCCGCAAGAGCTTAATCTATTGCTTGCTTTTAGCATGCAGATGCAAGAATGAGACAGGAAATGACGTGGGGAAAAATATCTGTTTTTGAAATGTTGTCGGTGAGAAGAGTGGAAATGTAAAGAGATAAAATTTGAAGTGTGTGTGTGTGTTTTATCGGGTTATCTGTTATTAATATATATATATATATATATATATATATACTTATATACATATGTATATACATATGTATATATATATATATATATACATATGTATATATACTTATATATATAAATATATATATATATATATATATATATATATATATATACATATGTATATATACTTATATATATATATATATATATATATATATATATATATATATATATATATATATATTTGGAAACGTAAAGAGATAAAATTTGAAAAAGACGAGTGTTTTATCGGGTTATCTCTTATTAATATATAACGGATTTTGAGCGAAGCGAAAAATCTATTTTTGGGTGAGATGGCCATGTCGTCCTGATGGAAGTTCCTATAGGGTAGCTTCCTAGGGTATATTACAACTACGGCGATATTCCCAGAGAATTTACCTTAAGGTACCAGAATTCTAACTCCTGGAGCGAGTATCCCTCGTGAAAGGGATATCGCGACATATCAGAGGACGTATTCTAGACACGTCACATGGCAATCTACGACCTGAACAGAGATTCGTCTCGTAGGAGGGAGATTGACGAGATACGAATTCGGGAAAGAAAAAGGGGAGCCGCTCCCAAGGCTTCCCTATCCCCCGATTCGTATGCGTGCCTGGCGCCAATCCTGGCGCCATCTGTATTCCTTGTAGCGTACACGAGGTGCTACAGATACTGTATGTAGGGAGGGGTCCTACAGCCCTTTCTTAGAAAGGCAAGGGCGGGTCCATCAGGACGACATGGCCATCTCACCCAAAAATAGATTTTTCGCTTCGCTCAAAATCCGTTTTTTGGGCTCAAGCCATGTCGTCCTGATGGAAGTGTACCAGAGCATTACTGTATCTGTGGATTCTCAGAACGTGCCGTACTCCCCGGAGGTAATTTTTTCCCGGTCGACTAGACCTAGAGACCTAAGATGTTACTGTTATACATCTTTTCAACTAACTATAAACTATGTTAGAGCTTCCTGCCCCCTACAGGGAAGAGTCCTACTAGACTCTGGAAAAGTCTCGAAGAGTACATATATCTATGTACGAATACCAGGCAAGCTAATATAGTGGTCTCGCCCTATATTAAGTAAAGCATAGTTTGTAAAGGACCACTGCGTCAATATGAAATATCGACCAGTTTTCCGCACAATACTTGTATTGGACAAAGGTTTTATATCCGCATAGGAGGAAAACCAATGCAACATAGCTTGCATAAAGGAACAATTCTATTAGAATTATCCCAGATAAGGTACATAGAATGAATGCTCAATTATACCAGTAAATTGACACAGGTGAAGGAGACGCAAGGTTCTCAAGAACCAGATTATTGACAGGCAATAAATAGACAGGTTAACCACAATTATATATATATATATATATATATATAAGAAGAGGATAACCCAAAACTTTAAGCATAAGTATGATAGTAAACAGGGCTTGTTTGTCTGAAAGAAAAACATTAGATGCCACTTTTAAGATACCGAGGTATCAAAGTCATAAAAGCCTGTATTACAAATCAATGACATTAGCGTTAGAAACGCTCGGCACACATGTCTGCACTTATGCTAGGTTCACCTTCGGAAATGGAACAGTCTGGATGGGCAACACAGTGCCCTCACTTAGTTTGTAGTACAGTATGTAACTACACACTCACCCTGGAATTAATCGTCCCAATTAAGACCACTGTTCCTCGCAGAGTTAAACAGTAGGGTTAACACCGCGACCCACTGCTACCACAGATCTCTTTTAGTTCCTCTACTTGCTTCGCATAGTGGCGAAAGAACACTCTGGAAGACTTCCAGCCAGTGTACGAATGGAGATGTTCAAAATCCATGCAATTAAAGAAATTTAAGAATGAGGCAACTTTCCTCGGATCGTGACCTGCGGGTGTATTGTCAGGATCCGCTCTGCGAATAAAATATGTGATTTTCGCTCTGAGTTGATTCAGAGATAAATTTGAGCCTGATGTTTCTCCCCTGAATAGTTGACCACCCTTGAAGTCTGAAGTTCTATGAAGATAGACCTTTAGGCATTCTACTGGACATAGAGATGCATCTTCTTTCAGAGGGCAGATTCTCCAGGGACCCCACCTGTTGGTGGGTAACTCATTCTTGGCGAGAAACGTAGGATCCGGAAACAGGTTCAGTTCTTCCCCATCCAGGAACTGAACACGACCTGCCTCTCTCGAGAGGCTACAATCTTACTAACCCTGGCCCCGGACGCGAGTGCAAATTAGGAAAATAACTTTTTGTGTCAAATCCTTTAACGCACATTCTTCATTGCTCAACAGAGAAGCGAAATGAAGAACTTGTCTAAAGACCATGAAATGGGCTTTGGAGGTGCTGAAGGTCTGAGCCTAGCACAGGCTTTCGGGACTTTATTAAAGATCTCGTTACCTAGGTCGACCTGGAAGGCATATAGAATGGGTCTTGTCAAACCAGACTTACACGCTGAAATCGTGTTCGCTGCCAATCCTTGACCATGGAGGTGGGGAAAAAAGATAAGCAGAAGTCTGTCAAGATCTCCTGCGGAATCTTCGCCTTGACAAGAGGCCACCCATTTTCTCCAAGATGACTCATATTGCCTTCTAGTAGATTTGCATTTATATTCCTCAATGAAGTCTATACTGGCTTTCGAAATCCCGAAACGCTTTCTCACCGCTAGGGAGAGAAAATCATGAACTGCAGGGTCCGGGTTTTCTGTAATGAAGCGCAGACAGTTGACTTCTGGACTCGCTGGGTCAGAACTGGATCTGGTAGTGGTACAAACTTCAGCTACAGTTCCAATGCCAGGAGGAACCACACGCTGTTCGGCCACTTGTGGGCCACTATTGCCGCTACCCTTTGAAGGATCTCAGTTTGTTGAGGACCCTCAACAGAAGGTTGTGAGGAGGGAACAGATAAATCTTGGACCATCTGTTCCAGTCGAGGGACATCGCGTCCACTGCTTCCGCTAAGGGGTCCTCGTACGGGGCACGTACAGGGGCAACTTCTTGTTGTCTTTCGTCGCAAAGAGGTCTATCTGCAGTTCTGGGACTGATTCAGAATGAAGGAGAATGATCCTGCGTCTAAGGACCATTCTGACTCTATCGGTGTGAACCTGGATAGAGCGTCCGCTGTCACATTGCGGACTCCTTGAAGGTGAACTGCCGACAGGTACCACTTCTTCTTTTCCGCCAATCGGAAGACGGCCAACATCACCTGGTTGAGAGGTGGTGACCTCGATCCTTGTCGATTCAAGTATCTTACAACTACCTCGCTGTCTATTACCACTTTATGTGGAACGAATGACGCGGGGAGACTTTCTTTAAGGTAAGGAGCACCGCCCTAGCTTCTAGAAAGTTTTATGAGAAAGGTCTTGAATAGCCTGGACCAAGTCCCCTGGACTTTTTTCCGATGAGAGTGACCTCCCCATCCCTCCTTTGAGGCGTCTGAGTGAATCGTCACCGACGGGGGAGGTGGCTGAAGAAGAACCTGACTTCTTTAGATGTCTGGCTTGGGACCAAGGCCTGAGAAGAGTACTTAGCCGAAGCGGCTGGTCTTCTCAGATCTCTTCACGCGTTTGATGCATAACTTCTCCAAACTCCGATTGCATCCTTTAGCTGTGCTCTTAGCACTGGGTCTGTCACCGAAGCAAACTGGAGAGAGCGCAGTACTCTCTCCTGCTCGTGTCTTGATATCCTTTCGGAATCTTGAAGTCTCTTGACAGAACCCGCTATCTCCTTCCTTTTCTTCGCTGGGGTGGAGAAACGGTGTGACAAAAGGTCCCAGTGGATCTTAGCCACTGGAACTTTTGAGATGGAGAAAGTCGAGACTTTTTCTGTTGATCTTGAAGCCTAGGTACTCTAGGAACTGGATCACTGACTGGAAGCTTGCAAGCATTCTGTCTCGGATGCTGCCCACACCAACCAGTCGTCCAGGTAGGCTACTACCTGAATTCCCTTTAGGCGAAATTGTTTGAGAGCTACGCTCGCAAGCTTCGTAAAAATCCTTGGGGCTATGTTTAGCCCGAATGGCATGGCTCCGAAGGCGTATAGTCTTCGCTGTAGCCTGAACCCTAGGTAGGGGGAGAGTCGATGGCTAATTGGAATGTGCCAGTAGGCATCTGACAAGTCTATAGAGACGGAATATGCCCTCTTGGGCAGTAAGGTCCTTATGTGTTGCAGTGTTAGCATTTTGAATTTGCAATTCACTATGAACTTGTTAAGTGGCGACAAGTCCAGAATGACTCTGAGCTTTTCCGAGTCTTTCTTGGGAACACAAAACAGCCTCCCTTAGAAATTGATGGGCTTCACCCTTTTTCTCCAACCGTTCTTGAACGTACTCCTCCATAACGGGGGTGGAGTGTTGGAAAAACCGAAGGTACGGGGGTGGAGTGCTGTACCAGCTCCCGCCCAATCCATTCTTGAGTAGGCTGTGGGCCCAGGGATCGAAGGTCCACCGATCCCGAAATTTCAGAAGTCTCCCTCCTACCGGTATCACCTCACTTGGACTGCCGTCCTGAGGTCTTGCCTTCCTGACCACGACCACCCCTGAATCCCCTTCCCCTTGAGGGGCGTCTAGACGAGCCTCTGGCTGCTCCTCTAGGCTTTGCTCGGAAGGAAGTAGACTGCCCTTCGAACGCTGGGGTGAATGCCGTGGACTGTGTCGACACGGCCTGGGGTACCCACTGAAAGGTGGTCGGGGTTTGTGCCACGATCTGGGGCACTGGGGCAATGGCAATTGCAGTTGCTGTTGCTGTCTAAGAGGCTTGGCTGGCCGAGACGGTAGCCTAGTCCTCATAGTCTTCCTCTTTGGTTGAGGACCCTCATCCGGGGAAGACTTTCTTTTGATAGCCAGGTCCCACTTCTGGAGAAGGTTTCTATTCTCCAAGGTGGCTTTTATCAAAAACTTCTTTGACCAAGTCGGTAGGGAAAAAGGTCTTTTCCCCAAATGTTGGAGGAGATTAGTTTCTTTAGCTCGTGCCTCACTGTAGCCGAGGTAAACACGAACTCCCTACAAGCTCTCCTTGCCTTGACGAAGCCATAAAGGTCCTTCGTCACTGTGGCCAGATGAGGCTTGGCCACTACCATGAACAATTCATGGACCTTGGGGTCACTTGCCATCGTCTCGAGAGTAGTCTGAAGAGACATTGAGGCAGTCAGTCTTTCTTTTGTATCGAACTCACTTCGCAAAAGAAAGTCAGACAGCTTAGGGAGGTCCTTGCCGAACTGACGTCCGGCAATATCAGCCTCCAACTTTCCCACTTAGAACGTAAGATGGACGTCCTTCCAATCTTCCATAGGCAGGGCCAGCGACAAGGGTTTACACTCCTCTAGGGAGGGGCAAGACTTGCCGGCCTCGATTGCTTTTAGTACAGCCAGAAACCCTTTCTGTAAAAGGGGGAAGGCTCTAGTAGGCGAGGACACAAAGGAAGGGAGCTTCCTATTCAATGCAGCTACCTTTGAGTTAGAGAAGCCCCTCTCTTTCATCGAAGATGAAAGTAGAGCTTGAGCCTTAGCATGGTCATCACTATGACCTCCTTCGGCTCTGCCTCCTCCTTTGAAGCTGGTTCCTTCCTCAGCCGGACATAACAGTCCGGATATGGTGCCTTGCTGGGCCAGAATTCCACCCTCCAGGGGAACTGAGCCCAGCATATCCGAGATGACGATCTTTCCAGTCGTCATCGACATGTGCTCAGCATACCTCCATGGGTTAGCATCCGAGCACAAAGGAAGGTCTTTCACATTGAGCTTTTCTGGGGCCCATGTGATTCTGCAAGGCACTGCATTCGCAGTTCCATTGCAGCCGCCTTCTCCTGATTCTCCTTCTGCATTTGTTGGATCATTCCAACAATAGAAGAGAGGGCCTGTCCCAGCTCTACTGGGAGACCGGCCGATGTAGAGGGGCTTGAACTTCATCCTGGGCTTCTGCAAGGAGGTCTTCCTCCTGACACCCGTCCACATCAGATATCCTGTCATTTAGCTGGATGTCTTGCATCGCGACCGCGACTTCAGCATCCACCTGGATCTGAACTTAGGGGATCTCCTCTTGAGGCTGGGGAATCACTGCATCAGCTGATGCCTTAGGGAAAAGATACGCCCTCATCTTCTCACTTGGAAGATAAGGGCCAGAAGTGTACTTTTGGAAGCCCCTTACCCAGGTACGAAGCTTCTTCCTAGCTATTTAAATGTCTCATTAATCAGGTTAGTGCACACAGTACATACCTGAGGGTCCCAATACCGGAGATCATCCTTGGAGACAGCGTATGCTGCGTGTCTCCTACAAAACTCATGTCCGCAGAGGTTCTTGCTGCTGACATTGCAGAAAGCACTTCCCCACTTCGGAGTGTCCTTCTGTAAAGAGAAGAAATTTCCATGAGTATCAAGTGAACTATGTATCACTGGATATGCATAGTATAGCATAACAATTCAGAAATTAAAGACACACACTTGTGTTTCCCTCACAACCCATTGCTGCAGCCTTCCAGATAATAAAATCAAAATGGTTTATCTCTACTAGAGTAACCAATGCAAAGTTTCCAGAGGAAACAGGTGGAGCTCACACCTAGGCAATGATTTTAAAATCCGGGATAATAGACAGGGAAGAACTCTGCTTCTTGTCTGAAGGCAACAGCAAAGGGCCGTGCAAGAAAACACAATAGTGTTAGAAGATACAGTGCTGTACCTAAACTTTTACTATAGTTTTCTTCTTACTGTATATGCTATACAGAAGAATACTAGTACAGTATAGGAGGATGTGTGCCGGCCTGCCTTTGCCGGCCGGCACACACCACAATTAGCTTTAAAGTATACTACTTAACAGCTATAGGGCGGCAGCCCTCTGGTTCAAATGCCTGTGCCGGCGGCAGCAGCTGCCGGCCAGCAACAGCCAGTGTTGGCCGGCAATGATTGCCGGCCAGCAACTACACAAGGTAGTACCCAGCTGCCGGCCACACTCTTGGTGGCCGGCAGACAAGGACTGATATAAGCCGGCCGGCAAAGGTACAAGACCGATGCCAGCCGGCAGCAAAAGAACCAGAAGACTACACCTGCCCGGCTGCCGGCCTCATAGGCCGGCAGCCGGGACAGGTACAGCACTAGAAGAAAATAGAATGGATGCCGGGATAAGAGTGTACACAACCCCCCAAGCCCGGCAACCGAAAGAGTGCATATAAGGAAGGGGAGAAACTTAATTCAGGCTTCCTTGACCAATGCCGTCCGGCTCTGCCGGCAGGCATGGATGAGGGACCAAGAGAGGTCCGGGCAGCACTCGAAAACATAAGACCCTTGCCGTCCAGCATCTCTGCCGGCCGGCAATGGGCTTAGTCAATTCCATATCCCAACCTATACTAGGTCCAGAAGTAGAATGACATACAGTACAGTAATACCCCTGCCGGCCAGCTCTGCCGGCCGGCAAGGTACAGTACAGTAATGGCTAGGCCATTACGGAGATAGAGGGGGAAGGGACAAGAGGGTCCTGCCAACCTTGCTTTAGTGACAGATCACCCGCAGCCAAGAACTTTGTCTTAGCCTAAGGGAGATCTAAGGGAAAGGGCCAGCGCAGTAGTATAATACCTGCCAGCTTCCAGAGCACCAAAGCAAGGAAGGCGTTGCTACTCCCAAGGGAAGATTTATCCTCCCCGAGAACAGCAACTGGACTTAGTCTGGTCGATCACACAAGAAGGAATCATAACTACAGAAACCTTCGATAGTGACCTAAGGGAGCTAAGCTCCCTTTGTAAGTGTTAGGTCAGCGAGGGAGACTCTGCCCCAAGCCAAACAACACGGACTCAGACTAAAAACTCTGTTGTTCTGTCCCTCTTTGAACCAGACTCTGCTGGAACAGGAAGGTACAGTAACACCCTAGTATAGTTTTATCGAAAATAAATTCGGAAAAAACCACTTAGGGATAAGCCCAAGGCTTAAACAGAGGGAAAGGGATTGCATACCTTCTCCGAAGAAAAGAAAGCAACCGGGGAGTATAATAAAGTATACTAAGGCTCCATAAGCAATTAGCCTAGGCACCAAGAGAATCGATTACCTAATTCACCGAAACTCTCACGTATACAATCTTGGAAATATTCCACACAGTCTAAAATGTATAAAATATAGCCTAAAGCTTCAATAAAATTTTAATTACACTCGGAAAAACCAAAATCATGCATTAAGTACTAGGACCAAACGACTAGGCTACATGGCCTAGCGTAGGCCAGAATGGCGAATACTTCGCCAAATAATACTAAGCACGAAAGGAAATCCTATGTAAAGCTAAATAGCTAAAATTTATTAAGCAAAACAACCAGGAATGTCACTC
>NC_090745.1:110986159-111001159 GCF_036898095.1 Palaemon carinicauda | reverse complement strand
ATATTTTATATATATATATATATATATATATGTAATATATATATATATATATATATATATTTATATATATATATATATATATATATATATGTATATATATATGTATATATATATATATATATATATATATATATATATATATATATGTATGTATATATATATATATATATATATATACATACATACATACATACATACATACATTATATAGCCAGACACTTCCTCTTTATTATAAAGGGGAGATAATACAGTATATAGTTATACATTATGATCATTATAATAATAGGTGAAAATCTGTTAAATTCACATAAAAATGTACGGAAATCACATTACCGTTTTCACCTCTCGCTGGAGCGTTAATTATGATTATGATCATGATTTTCCTGCTCTAGGCGACGAGTGAGTTCAAATCATTTTGAAAGGATATACCATTATGGTCATCCCCTCTCGCCCGTTCCAATTATATCTTATTTTTGTAATTCCAAACTTATATGATATGAAGAGATGAACGAACAAACAGGCATACAGATACTCTAAATGATAATATAGAATATTATATATTCTTTTCATATTATAGTCTATTTCTTCAATGTGTGACTTTGTCTCACCTAGTCGACTAACTATCTTTTACCTACTATGTGGATTAGATCAATTCAACAAATGAGCCCTGATCGATATCTGGTCTCTTGCTGATGAAGCTTGTTGGATGGCTACTGGATCATTATTATTATTATTATTATTATTATTATTATTATTATTGTTATTGTTTACAACACCACGCTCTCCATTTACTCCAAAATAATGCAGTCCTGCATTTCTCATCTTCTTGCACAGTAATTAGGTGGTTATTTAATTTATGGGAAAGCAATAATTAGAAAGATATGTTGAGGAAGGGGGAAGGGGTTATAAAAAGTAAATAGCTCGGTATCCTCACTAAACGACTTTGAACTGACGTGTCAACCAAACAGAATTCGCGATGCCAGCGTACATAAACAGAAGTTCGTGATGCCAGCGTACATTTGATATACTGTATATTCAAAATATACTTAATCAAAAATTGAGTGATTACTCAAAAGTGTCACTATTTGTAAATTGCATATTTTATGGAAACTTTTGAGTAGATAATCCATTTTTAATTAAGTATATTTTGAATATACAGTATATCAAATGTACGCTGGCATCACGAACTTCTGTTTGGTTGACGATGTTGACATGTCAGTTCCAAGTCGTTTGGTGTGGAAACTGAGCGATTTTCTTTTTATAACCCCTTCCCCCTTCCTCAACATATCTTGCTAATTATTGCTTTCCCAGAATCTAAATAACCCCCTAATTACTGAGCAAGAAGATGAGAACTGCTGGATTGCATTATTTTGGAGTAAATGGGGAGCGTGGTGTTATAAACAATTACCAACATTATTATTGTTGTTGTTAGCTAATCTAGAACCCTAGTTGGAAAAGCAGCGGCTGTAATCCCAAGGGCTACAATAGGAATATTAGTATTATTATTATTATGAGATAAGCTAGAACCCTAGTTGGAAAAGCAGGATGCTGTAATCTCAAGGGCTCCAACAGAGACATCATTATTATTATTATTATTATTATTATTATTATTATTATTATTATTATTATTATTATTATTATTATTATTATTATTAGCTAAGCTACAACCTTAGTTGGAAAAACTGGATGTTTTTGGAGGGTTTTGTCTATTTTGTAATGGTGCAAAAAAAGTATATTATTATTATTATTTTAATCGTTCTTTCAATATTGTATAAAAATTAAAGGTAAAGATGAAAATACGCGCATTTATAACTATTCTTTTCATGCCAAGCAGATAAACTATTATGAATTTCTTAGTTGACTATGGACATTACATGAAATCCTTATAATTTATTATCGTTATGTTTATGTCTATTACTTTTTAATTTATTAAGTAATTGCCCCCCTCCCCTCCAGCTCTCCCCCCAAAGAAAATGTAGGAATAAAAGAATTAATGAAAAAAATAAAAGTAATGAATTTCAAAATAAAAAGAATGAATGAAAAAATAAAAAGAATGAATAAGAAATAAAAAGAATTAATAAAAAATAAAAAGAATGAATTTAAAAATAAAAAGAAAGAAAAATAAAAAGAATGAATAAGAAATAAAAAGAATTAATTTAAAAAATAAAAAAAATAATAGAAAATAAAAAAAATTAATAGAAAATAAAAAAGAATTAATGAAAAAATAAAAAATAAATAATAAGAAATAAAAAGAATGAATGAAAAAATGAAAAAAAAAAATGAATAAACTGCTGCTTCTGAGTTAAAAGTCTCCCAACGCGAAGAGCCGAATATGGAAATTTCTTCACGGTATGTTGACTCTCATAATTTACTGCCTTTGATCGGCCGTTTTTTTTTTATTGCAAATGCAATTGCGAAGGTGACTTTTATGATCCTTGTCAAAGGCAGTATGATTTATACGGGCGTGGGATAAAGCCGGTGGCTCGGCTCGCCGGTCGACTCTTGATCGGCTTGCAGATTTTTTTTTTTTTTTTTTTTTTTTTTTTTTTTTACCTCCGTCAACGAGGTTGGGAGTACGTTATGTTTTCGCCCCTGTTTGTCCGTTTGTCTGTTCGTTTGTTTGTGGGTGGTGAGGTTGAAGCGACCAAAGTAACTAACGAGTTTGAGCGGGACTCGAACCAGGCGAGGACGCTACCACCAGGCCACCACAACCACAATGTGAAGTGATTAGTCGTACGAGTAAACGTTTGACGAATTGTCTGAATTAGCTACCCGTTGAGATACTACCACTAGTTTTATGGGGTCCTTTGACTGGCCAGACAGTACTACATTGGATCATCTCTGGTTACGGTTCATTTTCCTCTTTCATTCACTTACCGAACAAAACTCAAACGCAACTCCTCTTCCCGATGATATCAGACAAGAAAACGGTTTGATTGTCACCAAGGCTTCAGAGGACTTCAAGCGTGAAGAGAAATAGCTCACGTAAAAAAAAATCCTATTTTCTCCGCTGATGGGGTTTTTCAAAGATAATCAAGATCAGAGATAATTCTAGGGTAAATTGAATAAATTGTAATAATGAGATTTGTTGTGTAATGAGGATTCTCTCTCTCTCTCTCTCTCTCTCTCTCTCTCTCTCTCTCTCTCTCTGTATGAATGCATTATACTGTATAATATATTGAGTGCTGACGTATGCATGTTCAGACGTGCAGCAAATGTTTTTATGTTGAACAGGCTGACATAAGTATCTTTTTTATAGTTTATTTAAGAAAGATCTATTTTATTGTTGCTGTTCTTGAAATATGTTATTTTAATTGTTCGTTACTTCTCTTAATAGTTTTATCTTTATTTTCCTACTCCCTTTCCTCACTAGACTATTCTCCCTGTTGGAGTCCCTAGTAATAGCATCCTGCTTTTCCATCTAGGGTTATAGCTTAGCTAATAACAACAACAACAACAACAATAATAATAATAATAATAATAATAATAATAATAATAATTTGATGCTGCCTCCTTTCAAATAAAAATCATAACGGATATAAATACAAATATAAACATTTGCAAACACACAAGCAGCCTTTCTTAAAGATTTTCAGACACCATGTCATTGCAACACACACGCACACATACGCACACACACACTGTGACCCAGTTACTTCCGTTAACTGGTATGATCCCTTTGTCTCTTAAAGGTTTCATAGACATCATCTATCGTTTATAACTTTTGATGGGCATATAGCATCCTGCTTTTCCAACTAGGGTTGTAGCTTAGCAAGTAATAATAATAATAATAATAATAATAATAATAATAATAATAATAATAATAATAATAATGGGCATGAGTGTGCAAACTCGCATGGTGTAAAATTGGTGGATTACTAGTAATAAGCCATTTCATAGCCTTTGGGTATTCACCTCTTAGAAGAATGGTTTACCATATATCCATGCTAAGCAGAACCTGCCCTTTCATAGGTGGGCATTTCTCTATTCTAATAGGATAAGTAAAAACCCGACCCTTCGGAAGATGGCTGTCTATTATGTATATTTAATAGCTAAACAATGAATTTACTCCCATAAAAGTATTATTAAACGATGTACCTCCAAGAGCGAAGATCTCCTTTGAAAGTGTGAGAGTGTTTAAGTAGGGGTGGGGGGGGGGGGGGGTGTAATAAGTTTTATGCCTCTGTAGAAAACCTAAAACCTTGGTCGCCCTTATGGTATGGTACGCTTTTTATTATTATTATTATTATTGTTATTATTATTATTATTATTGTTGTTGTTGTTGTTGTTGTTATTATTACAAGCTAAACTACCATCCAAGTTGGTAAAGCAAGTCGCTATATACAATTATTATTATTATTATTATTATTATTATTATTATTGTTATTATTATTACAAGCTAAGCTACAACCCTAGCTGGTAAAGGGAGTCTCGCTATAATCCCAAAGCCCCCTCCCCCACCTTTTAGCAGTGAAAAATAGCCCAGTGAGGAAAGAAAACGGAAATAAATAAACTGAAAGAGAAATAATGAACAATCAAAATGAAATATTTTGGATTAAATTAAATCTTTGAAATATAAACATTAAAAACTTCATAAAACAAAAGGAAGAAAAATAAGATAAGAAAAGTCTGCCTGAGTGTACCCTCAAGCAAGAGAATAAAGGTTTAAGTAACGAAATGAAGAGCTTATTATTTAATCCCAAGTGGTAACTTGAGATGTGCTTTCTAAAAGGGGAAGTGGTATACAATGTAGCCTACACCTGTAAGCGTATTTTATGAAGAGGAATTGTGTTCTGGAGGTAAGTCTCCAAACCACGGTCTAGGTATATAGCTCAACCGTGCTCCAACCGAACGTGAAATAATATCTCTCTCTCTCTCTCTCTCTCTCTCTCTCTCTCTCTCTCTGGTCAACTATCCTAAGAATTTTGATGCAAAATTATTTTCCATGCAGTGTCAGTCGATTTGTTTGTTTTTCATCCATGTTCACATATAGTCTTAGTCTACCTGTCTGCCAATACTCTCTCTCTCTCTCTCTCTCTCTCTCTCTCTCTCTCTCTCGTCAACTATCCTAAGAATTTTGATGCAAAATTATTTTCCATGCAGTGTCAGTCGATTTGTCTGTTTTTCATCCATGTTCACATATAGTCTTAGTCTACCTGTCTGCCAATACTCTCTCTCTCTCTCTCTCTCTCTCTCTCTCTCTCTCTCTCTCGTCAACTATCCTAAGAATTTTGATGCAAAATTATTTTCTCTCTCTCTCTCTCTCTCTCTCTCTCTCTCTGGTCAACTATCCTAAGAATTTTGATGCAAAATTATTTTCCATGCAGTGTCAGTCGATTTGTTTGTTTTTCATCCATGTTCACATATAGTCTTAGTCTACCTGTCTGCCAATACTCTCTCTCTCTCTCTCTCTCTCTCCTCTCTCTCTCTCTCTCGTCAACTATCCTAAGAATTTTGATGCAAAATTATTTTCCATGCAGTGTCAGTCGATTTGTCTGTTTTTCATCCATGTTCACATATAGTCTTAGTCTACCTGTCTGCCAATACTCTCTCTCTCTCTCTCTCTCTCTCTCTCTCTCTCTCTCTCGTCAACTATCCTAAGAATTTTGATGCAAAATTATTTTCCATGCAGTGTCAGTCGATTTGTCTGTTTTTCATCCATGTTCACATATAGTCTTAGTCTACCTGTCTGCCAATACTCTCTCTCTCTCTCTCTCTCTCTCTCTCTCTCTCTCTCGTCAACTATCCTAAGAATTTTGATGCAAAATTATTTTCCATGCAGTGTCAGTCGATTTGTCTGTTTTTCATCCATGTTCACATATAGTCTTAGTCTACCTGTCTGCCAATACTCTCTCTCTCTCTCTCTCTCTCTCTCTCTCTCTCTCTCTCTCTCGTGTCAACTATCCTAAGAATTTTGATGCAAAATTATTTTCCATGCAGTGTCAGTCGATTTGTTTGTTTTTCATCCATGTTCACATATAGTCTTAGTCTACCTGTCTGCCAATACTCTCTCTCTCTCTCTCTCTCTCTCTCTCTCTCTCTCGTCAACTATCCTAAGAATTTTGATGCAAAATTATTTTCCATGCAGTGTCAGTCGATTTGTCTGTTTTTCATCCATGTTCACATATAGTCTTAGTCTACCTGTCTGCCAATACTCTCTCTCTCTCTCTCTCTCTCTCTCTCTCTCTCTCTCTCGTGTCAACTATCCTAAGAATTTTGATGCAAAATTATTTTCCATGCAGTGTCCAGTCGATTTGTCTGTTTTTCATCCATGTTCACATATAGTCTTAGTCTACCTGTCTGCCAATACTCTCTCTCTCTCTCTCTCTCTCTCTCTCTCTCTCTCTCGTCAACTATCCTAAGAATTTTGATGCAAAATTATTTTCCATGCAGTGTCAGTTCGATTGTCTGTTTTTCATCCATGTTCACATATAGTCTTAGTCTACCTGTCTGCCAATACTCTCTCTCTCTCTCTCTCTCTCCTCTCTCTCTCTCTCTCTCGTCAACTATCCTAAGAATTTTGATGCAAAATTATTTTCTCTCTCTCTCTCTCTCTCTCTCTCTCTCTGGTCAACTATCCTAAGAATTTTGATGCAAATTATTTTCCATGCAGTGTCAGTCGATTTGTTTGTTTTTCATCCATGTTCACATATAGTCTTAGTCTACCTGTCTGCCAATACTCTCTCTCTCTCTCTCTCTCTCTCTCTCTCTCTCTCTCTCTCGTCGTCAACTATCCTAAGAATTTTGATGCAAATTATTTTCCATGCAGTGTCAGTCGATTTTGTTTGTTTTTCATCCATGTTCACATATAGTCTTAGTCTACCTGTCTGCCAATACTCTCTCTCTCTCTCTCTCCTCTCTCTCTCTCTCTCTCTCGTCAACTATCCTAAGAATTTTGATGCAAAATTATTTTCCATGCAGTGTCAGTCGATTTGTTTGTTTTTCATCCATGTTCACATATAGTCTTAGTCTACCTGTCTGCCAATACTCTCTCTCTCTCTCTCTCTCTCTCTCTCTCTCTCTCTCTCTCTCTCGTCAACTATCCTAAGAATTTTGATGCAAAATTATTTTCCATGCAGTGTCAGTCGATTTGTTTGTTTTTCATCCATGTTCACATATAGTCTTAGTCTACCTGTCTGCCAATACTCTCTCTCTCTCTCTCTCTCTCCTCTCTCTCTCTCTCTCTCGTAGCTGATTCTTGCCTATAATAAAATCTGGGAAAAATTGCTTGGTATATATTTCTATGAATAGTATGAAATAAAAGATTTATTGAACACAATACTCACTTTATTCACTGGCCGGAAATTAATCCATCTCAAACCTCCTTGATTGGAGTTATGGATTATTTTTTAAAGATTACCATTTCTTTTTTTTTATCCTTTTAACAATCCGCGATCATCCATGTTTGATTTATCCTCTTTATCCTGCTTTTAATCCATGACATTTGTTCGCCATGTTTTTGTGTTTTAGAGCTAGAAAGAAATGTTTAAATTTTTTTTTTTTTAATGTTCCACAATTATTTTTTTTATTAATCCCAGTAGACATTTGGGCCTACTTCCAGCTGGTTAGGGTATTAAGTACTACTACTACTACTACTACTACCTACTACTAGTAGTAGTAGTAGTCCCTTGAGTAGCAGTTGTAATAGTAACTGTTTAAAACACTATCGAGCTTTCTGAATCAGTGTTTTTATCATGCAGTTTATATGTGGGTATGTATGTATGTATGTATGTATGTATATATATACATATGTACATATATATATATATATATATATAAATATATATATATATATATATATATATATATTTATATATATATATATATATATATATCCATGGCTCTGTGGCACCACTGTCACTCATTTCTGTTTGTCAAATGAATTTTATTTTATTTTGCTTATAAAGTTTCTCTGTCGTTTCATTCAAGCTATTTTGCTAATCTACATCCAACGCAACGAGAGACTTAATTAACGTTTCATTATTCCATCGTCAGCTCTCTTAGTCTTTCCACCTTTCACTTTACCTTCCATCAGCGGCCAAGTATGTATTCTATCGTATCTAAAAGATATACATATATATACATATATATACATATTTATATATATATATATATATATATATATATTTATATATAGGTATATATATATATATATATATATGTATATATATATAGGTATATATATATATGTATTTATTATTATTATTTTTTTTTCTTTTTTTTTTTTTTTTCCAGCGTTCGTAGTTTATGAAGGGTAACCACATTCTTTCCAAATCACTTAACACGTTCTTCAATTAGTATGTTTTTATTACGCTTGTTCATTCAACCTTTAAAGGCTGAAGGGTTTAAAGGCCGGTCATGAATGGCAGCGGTAAGGAACAGTTACATTGCCCTATCAAGCAGGATAATTCCCTTGAATCTGACCCTAACACATATGATCAGCGCCCAGGCCCCTTCTCCATCCAAGCTAGGACCAAGGTGGGTCAGGCAATGGCTGCTGATAACTCAGCAAGTAGACCTATAGGCTCCCCAAACCCGCTATCCTTAGCTTACAAGGATGGTGAGGTTTCAGCAAACAAAGGAACTAACGAGTTTGAGCGGGACTCGAACCCCAGTCTGGCATTCAGCAGTCAGGGACGTTACTACTTCGGCCACCACAACCCCCTTAGGTACTTCAAGGTATCACCTAGGTTATTTTGTTTCTGATGCAATTCACCCAATGACTTAATCAAATTTATTCAGTTTTAATTACCATTTTCAAAATTTTTCACCAGAAGAAAGGTGCTTTAACAATTTCCTCTGTGATTACGAACCATTTCACCAGTTAGATCCAAATTCGTTGGACATCTTTCTCATATTAGCAACGAAGCCATAATGGCAGTCTGTGGTATTATATAACTTACTACCTCTTTTTACTGTTTCATTATGTATATTTAGGAACACTGGCTCTAGCTATTTCAGCTGTATATTATATAAACATATCAGTCCATTTCTCTCTTGAATATGGTGTGTACCTTTTGAGAAAGGTGAATAGAAATCTACGACACTGAAATACGTGATAGAAAGAGTCAATATTTTGTATTTACTGGTTGGTTGGGTTATGCTCTGAGACGGAAAGAACTTTGATAAACCAGCAGAGTAAGTTTGACATAAGGAAGCCTCAGTCTGAAATAACAATAAAGATAGACTATAATCGGTACTTTTTCACCAATATTTAGGGAGTTTTCATTCAGTCCTGAGCTAGAAAAGGACATAAATAGTGGGAATGTCGGTCTCTTGCCTCTGCAATATAAAAGGTTGAGTAAAGAAGTACATTTAAGCTCTAATTTGGATCGCCAAAACACTTTTATTGAATATTAAAGTGACACAAGAGGAATAGACGCCTTGAAAAATTAAAGCGTTAATTGCAGAAACTTCTTTTTGAATAACTACTTAAGGTGAATAATTTAACAGCTAATGGGATTATGGAAATGGCATCCAAGTCTATAGTTTTAATATGTTTCAACCGAAAGAAATTAGACCAAAGACAGATTTTATGTTTTTTTTTATCCCTAAATATCCTTTTAAATTAACGTCCTTGCCTTATGAAAGTCAGGATTTAATGAACAAAGCTAGCAAACATTGCATCTTGGTGTAAGGAACAGTGGGTTGTAACGGAGAGACTAAAACCCATAAGGTAAGCAAGATTTCATGTAAATAATCATTCTGGTTTAGGATAAAGTTAATTCGAATGTTTCAAACAACGTAACATTAATTATTATTATTATTATTATTATTATTATTATTATTATTATTATTATTATATTATTATTACTAGCTAAGCTACAACCCTAGTTGGAAAATCACGATGATATAAGCCCAAGGGCTCTAACAGGGAAATATAACCCAGTGAGGAAAGGAAATAAGGATATAAATAAACTATATAAGAAATGATAAACAATTAAAATAAAATATTTTTGAAACATTAACCACATTAAAACAGATATTTCATATATAAACTATAAAAAGACGTATGTCAGCCTGTTCAACATAAATACAATTGCTCCAAGTTTGAGCATTTGAAGTTCTACTGATTCAACTACCCGATTAGGAAGATCCTTCCAGAACTTGGTCACAGCTGAATGAAACTTCTAGAGAACTGAGAAAATGTTACGAATGGTCTTCAGTTAGGATACTTACGTTAAAGTTTTCAAAGTTATGGAAGATGTATCATTCGATTGAAAAATATGGACCTACCCTGGAGTGTATATATATATATATATATATATTATGTATGTATATATATGTATATATATACATATATTTATATATATGTGTATATATATGTATATGTTTATATATATATATATATATATATATGTGTGTGTGTGTGTATATATATATATATTGTTTATATATATGTATGTGTATATATATGTATGTATATATATGTATGTATATATATATATAATATATATATGTATATATATTTATATGTATATATATATATTATATATTTGTATGAAGACGCAACAAATTGGGAATAAACTGTCATCTGAGCATTTATAGAAAACGACTAGCGTTATGGGGTTTTTGTGCATCAATGCAATGTCTGTCTGTTTCAGTTCATCTGAATATTGAATTAATTTCTCTTGTTTTAGTTCATCTGAATATTGAATTAATTTATCTTGTTTTAGTTCATCTGAATATTAAAGTAATGCCTCTTGTTTCAGTTCATCTGAATATTAAATTAATGCCTCTTGTTTCAGTTCATCTGAATATTAAAGTAATGCCTCTTGTTTCAGTTCATCTGAATATTAAAAGTAATGCCTCTTGTTTCAGTTCATCTGAATATTAAATTAATGCCTCTTGTTTCAGTTCATCTGAATATTAAAGTAATGCCTCTTGTTTCAGTTCATCTGAATATTAAATTAATGCCTCTTGTTTCAGTTCATCTGAATATTGAATTAATTCTTCCTGTTTCAGTTCATCTGAATATTGAATTAATTCTTCCTGTTTCAGTTCATCTGAATATTGAATTAATTCTTCCTGTTTCAGTTCATCTGAATATTGAATTAATTCTTCCTGTTTCAGTTCATCCGAATATTGAATTAATTCCTCCTGTTTCAGTTCATCTGAATATTGAATTAATTCCTGCCTGTTTTGGTTCCATCTGAATATTAAATTAATTCCTCCTGTGTCAGTTCATCTGAATTTTGAATTAATTCCTCTTGCTCCTTTTCATCTAAATATTCAGTAATTCCTCCTATTTCAGTTCATCTTAATATTGAAATAGCTCCTTCTGTTTCAGTTCATCTGAATACTGAATTAATTCTCCTTGTTTCTGTTCATCTGAATATTGAATTAATTCCTGCTGTTTTGGTCCATCTGAATATTAAATTAATTCCTCCTGTGTCAGTTCAATCTGAATTTTGAATTAATTCCTCTTGCTCCTTTTCATCTAAATATTCAGTTAATTCCTCTATTTCAGTTCATCTTAATATTGAAATAGCTCCTTCTGTTTCAGTTCATCTGAATACTGAATTAATTCTCCTTGTTTCTGTTCATCTGAATATTGAATTATTCCTCCAGTTCCAGTTCATTTGAATATCGAATTAATTCCCCGTGTTTCGGTTCATTTAATATTGAATTTATTCCTCCAGTTCCAGTTCATCTGAATATTGAATTAAGTCATCCTGTTTCAGTTCATCTGAGTATTGAATTAATTCCTCCTGTTTAACTTCATCTTAATATTGAATTAATTCCTTCTGTTTCAGTTCTACTGATATTGAATAAATCCCTCCTGTTTCAGTTCATCTGAATATTGAGTTAATGCCCCGTGTTTTAGTTCATCTGAATATTGAATTAATTACTCCTGTTTCAGTTCATCTGAATATTGAATAATCTCCTGTTTCAGTTCATCTGAACATTGAATTAATTCCTCCTGTTTCACTTAATCTGAATATTGAATTAATTCCTCCTGTTTCGGTCCATCTAAGTATTGAATTAATTCCTCCTGTTTCAGTTCATCTGAATATTGAATTAATTCCTCCTCCTTCACTTTCATCTGAATTTGAATTAATTCCTCCTGTTTCAGTTCATCAGAATATTGAATAATCTCCTGTTTTCAGTTCATCTGAACATTGAATTAATTCCTCCTGTTTCTCTTCATCTGAATATTGAATTAATGCCCTCTGTTTCAGTTCATTTGAATATTGACTTAATTCCTCCCCACACCCTAACGAGGCTCAATAATAAGACGTTCCAGTATTGTAGTTCCATAGAATATACTATTTAAAAGAGATTAAAATCTGAGGGTACATTCATTTTGTGCGAGGTGGATGATATTGCGTTACTGAGAAGACTACAGTGGTTTTGTGGTTGGCAAAACCTTGGGAAGAGTCAAGAGGTTGTGGTAGATGGTTTTGAAACCCTTGTAAGTGTAACGGTTGGTGAAATTTAAAGAAAGGAGACTTTTGTGATTTTTATGGTTATGGGAAGAGCCCAGAAGACTGGCTGTCGTTATTGTCGTTCAGTGAAGGTGGCCCTATGACCGAGAGCACCTGTTCTTGCTCATATAAGTAGTGGGTGTTGTGGTTGACCATTATTATTATTATTATTATTATTATTATTATTATTAGTAGTAGTAGTAGTAGTAGTAGTAGTAGTAGTAGTAGAAGTAGTAGTAGTATTACTTGCTAAGCTACAACCCTAGTTGGAAAAGCAGGATGCTATAAGCCTAGGGGGTCCAACAGGGAAAATAGCCCTGTGAGGATAAGACACAAGGATAAACATTATTCTAAAAGTAACATTAGAATATATTCTGTATACACTATTAAAACTTTAACAAAACAAGAGGAAGAGATAATTAGGTAGAATAGTGTGCCCGAGTGAACCCTCAAGCAAGAGAACTCCTGTTGCTGAGAATGGACCGGAGTGGGAATATTGTCTGTTTTAACAACACGAATAGTTCAGGGCAGAACCGAATTTAGAGAACCACTGCTCTGGTCCAGGGTAGGTGTTTGTCACCCCCCTCCACACCGAGGTGGGCGAGGGTATAATTTTTGGTATATTTCTTTGTGCGTTTGTCTGTTTGTTTGTATGTTTCATTTTAGTAAACTTTACATAAAAATGGCTTGGCTAATTTACTTGAAATTTTCAGGAGATGCATTATGATACATAATAGACTCTATTAAAATTTGACGTTATAAGGTTAAGGTCTCAGCGACCCGAAAGGTCAGAGACTATTTTTCACAATAACTCCGTCGAATATTATCCGATTTACTTGAAAAGAAAACCAATTATAATTTCTAAAGTCACAGAATATCAGAAGGCCATAATTTGTACAGATACACACTCGGTTAATGTTATTGATAGAAAACTGCTTATGGGCTTTAAAAGTCACCATGATATTTGACCTTCCGTGACCTTGAAAGATCAATTCAACATCGCCTTATTTCAGCAAATTCAGATGCAAATTTGTTTACTATTAATGACCGATGCTGCGACTCTGCAAAAAGATTTAAAGTTTTAAAGCTATGGTAGTGTTGTTGTGAAGGGCGGGGTTTGCCGTGACTATCACTCACCACATTTTTTTTTTTCCTTAAGACCGCGGTGAGAGCACGATCCCCTGAAGGTATAAGGCCAGCTCATGTTCGTTTTAGACCAACCTGCACTGAAGGGGCAAGCAATTTATACTACGAGCAAGGCAAGAATAATAGGAAGATATGATTGATTAGACCCTAGGAGGTATTTAGGGAAGATGGGGTCCTGAGAATAAGTTTGGGAAACAAGGGATTTTGGGCTTTTTGTGGAGGGAATCTGAATTCGTTTTTGGGAACCTAGTGCGAGCCCATGATATCTCTTATAGTTTGTCTAATATGGAGAGTTTGCAGTTTGTGCTTGATGTTTAACTAGGCTCCACAAGGCACTAGAAAAGTTGGAATATCCAGACCTACATGGCTGGGGACTATGAAGCGTGAAGTAGATGATGAATGGAGAAGCATTGGTCTAAAAGCTCAAGATGGAGACGAGTAAGAAGAGGAGGAAAGGAGTGGGAGAGAGATGGTGTCATCAACGGCAAGAAAATTATTTGAAATTCTGGAAGCTCGCCCGTTAAAGCCATTAGGAACCTGCGCCGACCGTTAAGCGAGTTAATATTTGATAGTACAACATTGATAATCCGTGTTTGTGTGTGAGAGAAGAAAGTGGTATGGCCATAAATCAGGAATAGATTTTTATAATCTCAAACAGGTTCAATAGTCTCTCTCTCTCTCTCTCTCTCTCTCTCTATCTCTCTGCAGCCGCAGCTCGTTAATCATTCTAGACTTAGTAAAGATCACTGCATAGAAAACTTCTTTTGTGACGCCGATCGAGATAAAACTTAAGAATCACGAAGACTAATTAACGTGCGATGATTGATTAGTGTGCCTATAAAGACCAACAAATACTTCATGGTCATAAATCAGTAAACAAAAACAAACAAATAAAGAGACCATTTACTATGCGAATAAGGCTTTTCATTAGATGCAAGGTCATATGCATATGAATATTTTTTTTTAAATAGCGCAAGTCACCGATTATTATATATGTGTGTGTATATATATATATATATATATATATATAGACTCTGGTTTGGCCAGTTTTCATCACCCCGAGGGCTAGTGCGATTTAATGATGGGTGATGGTGGGAGATTTTTGTCGAATTGCTCACCGCTAACCATCTTAGTATTGCAACTTTGAGGGTATTGGCGATATGGAAACTTTTTCACCACGTTAAGGTGTGTGTGTGTGTTTATATATATATATATATATATATATAAATATATATATATATATATATATATATGAAAGCATACATATATACATGTTTTTATATATGCATACATAGGAAAGTACGTATATATATATATATATATATATATATGAAAGCATACATTTATACATGTTTTTGTATATGTATATATAGGAAAGTACGTATAGTTATGTGAAGAGCGGTAGGGCATTTGAGAGAAATGCTAT
>NC_090745.1:110977003-110978159 GCF_036898095.1 Palaemon carinicauda | reverse complement strand
CTCCTTAACTTACCCCACAAGTCGTACTCCTTAACTTACCCCCACAAGTTGTACCCCTTAACTTATCCCCCAGGTTGTACCCCTTAACTTATCCCCCCAGGTTGTACCCCTTAACTTACCCCCCACAACCCGTACCCCTTAACTTACCCCCACAACCTATACCCCACAACCTATACCCCTTAACTAACCCCCCACATGTCTTACCCCCTTAACTTACCCCCACAACCCGGACCCCTTAACTTAACCCCATAACTCTACCCCTTAACTTACCCCTTCAACTCTTATCCCTTAACAATTAACTTAACTCATCCAGCTTTTCACAGGCACTACTTAACCTCAAAGATTTATTAGTCTTCCAAGTATTTACCTTTAACCTTTTCTATCGTTTTATCATGTAACGTTTTTCTCTCCCTCTTCGTTTGACACCAGTTCCCCCGTGTTCATTATTCAGTAAGAAGATTCCATATTAGCTAATACCCAGCTTTAATTGTTAGAGATGAGATATCTTGGAGCCTATTTGGATACAGTTGAACACAATTATACACTCTATTCGACTTAGGGAGGAGCTGAGATCCAAACCGTGCTTAAGTACAGTCGTCAGCGACGCTAATAGTCGTAACACCACTTCAGCCAGATAGCTTTATAATAACTCTCGTTGACCATTATATTTCCTGCCCGTCTCCTATGTTATTATCAACGCACCTGTGGTGATTAATTGAGTCACATAATTGGGCACGTTAGGTTTAGATTTATCCTCGCAAAAATTTAATCCAGCTTATAGACAGTCTAAATTTGCATACCATGTTTATCAGTTTTGTTTTGCTGTTCGGAGACCCCTCGCTTACTTTAACAACTATAAGGTCTTATCTAATTCATCTGATATTTACATACTCTTACAATGTCAGTTTTTATGAACATCGTGGCTAAATAAGTCCCTACGTCTGCTAGATAGGGAACGAACAAATCTCATGCCGTAAGGCCAAGATCTTTTTAAGTAATAACCCCGAAGGACCTTGATAAGGCCTATCCATTCCGTTAGGTTATACGCCTCTGAGGGACGGATTGTTTACTGCAAATACAAAAAATATATCAAATTTTGGTAGGTCACCACAGTGACGTCATTAGCTTGTGTTTTGAACAGGGACTTGTAATACAA
>NC_090745.1:110959503-110967003 GCF_036898095.1 Palaemon carinicauda | reverse complement strand
TTACTCCTTCTGAACCTCTTTGCTTCGAGGACTGGATCCTCCATAATATTTTTTTCCCTGGGAAGACCAGATGTATTTTATGTACAAAATAACTTCCTCCTATAACTCCTACCCCTTTCTGCTCTTTACCAGCTACTCCTCAACTCCAGCGTAACCACAGAGTCCTACTCCCTTCAGCTACTAGTCAATCTATACTTTTCCAGATAGCATTTTCTTCTCCAGTTCTTGTTCAACCTTTGCTTAATGAGGACCCATAGTCTCCTAAACCTAGATCTATTTAACAGCCATTGAATTCCCGGTTAGCCTCCTTTGCAGTTCCTCCTGAACCTCTGCTTCCCATTAAGGATTCCTTGCTACCTTGCAACTATTTTAATTCATAAATATCCAAAACACACAGTTTTCCTTTCCACTTCTTCCTCTTCTCTTTGCCACCAGAGGGAAATCTACTCCTCTCCAACTACTCACCAATCTTTACATACCTTTAATGTACCCTTTAACATATCTGCTTTCCCTCAATCTCTGCTCCATTATAAAGACTTCAATTTCCTCCTCTTATTTGACAACATTGAATTGCGCTTCCCCACTAGACATGCAATTCCCCTCCAGTTCCTCCTCACTTTCACTTTACAGGAAGACTATACTTCCCCTTAGTTACTTATTAATGTTTACTACTCATAGCATCCCATTGCTTCCTAGTGTAATACATTTCAAATGTTTGATTAATCAAACGGCGTCATTTCACCAAATTTTAATATTTATAGAGTAATGTTTTGCGATTTTATAACAAGATGAACCAGTAAATCAGTAACGAGTTTCTAACTGCAGAAATGAACGAACAATCATTTCTCTATTGATAGAATTTTAAAGTAAGCAATGGTCACAGAACGATTTTATAATGGAACTAGAGGGGCACTCAGTAGAGCGCAGACCTCCGCCGCGGCAGCTTATTTCTCGACCTTTTCCCCCCAGATGCTGAAGCCTTGATGAGGATGGGGGGCTTAGGGATTAGCAGCTGGGCTCTAATGAACAGTGGGAACTACTTCCCATTGGACCTCGGTGCCCAGCTGTCGATCCAACCAAATCAGTTAGCACTTTCTCTTTTACTTTTGATTATTTCTTTTTTTCTCCCATCTCTTCCTTTTGGGCTCGATATTGTTGACGACTTTGGCATGTTCGATTTTACTTTGGATGCTGCTTTGGATTTGGCAGTGTGTGGGATGGACTGCATTCCATCTCAACCTGTGCCAATTTAGACGCCATCACCCTCTGGCAGACCCCATTGGGTGCAGACCAAGTCTGTTAAGAGTCGGGCTCCAGTGATCCGGTCTTAAGTCACCCATATTTGCGGGTAATGGGTGACGCCAGGCATTGAAGTCGACGGTGGGAGGGGCTAACTACCCCCACTGACCAGTGTACGCCCACCTTAAGAGAGGCAGCCCCTCTCTAATAGAGGACTGGTCCCCGCTGAAGCCTCTTCTCGTGTTGGGCCACATGGGATAGGAGGACTGACATCCTCCGATAAGAGGTGGATAACCCGGCTTGCTTTTTCAAAAAAACCCAACACCTCTGTTGACGACCTGCAAAATACAAACATGGACCTCGGTACAGACAGCTCCAACTCGGGTTCTAACATTGTAACGTTAGAACCTTATTCACGTCATGTGAATAATAAAACGCTAGAGAAGAAGAGAGAGAGAGTGAAAAATGATGACAGTACAGAAAGATATAGAAAAGTTGAAGTATTACCTGGTCACTATGAAGTAGTGAATTATGAAATTTTTTTTATCTTGGAATTTGAAAACGGGAGAAATGAGCGTATAAATGTTTTTAAAGCTAATAGGGAAATAGTTACTTTATGTGGAGGGCAGCCAAAAATTTTACCCCAGGGAAATGGAAGTCTCTTGATAGAGACACTGTCCCCATTACAAGGTGAAAGGTTAAAAACGCTTACAACATTGAATGGTCATAGCGTAAAATGCGTTTCGCACCCTACTTTCAACCAGAGTAGAGGTGTGATATATGCTCCAGAATTGTTGGATATAGAGGAAAAAGAAATAGAGGATGAACTGAAAAATCAAGGAGTAGTTAAAGTAGTCAGAATGAGAAAGAGAGTTGGAGAACAACGTATCCCTCTTGCTACTCTGATTATAACATTTGATCAATGCCGATTACCAAATGTTATAAAAGCTGGTTGGTTATCTTTGAAGGTAAAACCATATATCCCTTCACCATTGCGATGTTATCATTGCCAAATGTATGGCCATTTAAGCCAGAAATGTAAAGAAAAACTAAACAATAAGCCAGCTGTTTGTGCCAACTGTGGAAAAAGTAGTCATGGAGTATGCATAGAAAACTAATTGCATACATTGTGGGGAAGCACACCCAGCTACATCTAAAAGCTGTGTAAAGTTTATTTTTGAAAAAGAAATCCAGGCCATTAGGACCATGGAAAGGGTTACTTTTAAAGAGGCTCGTAAAAGAGCTCTTGAAAAACAAATAAGACCAGGGCAACCTTTTTCAATGGTTCTGAAGAAAAACTTGCCAAACCACACAGACGAAAATTATATCTCTACTTCTAAGATAAAGAAACAAATAAAAGTAGTTAAAGAGGTTGAAAGTCCCATCGAAAATCTATATCCAGAAATTGTGGAAAAATCAAAACGGACACTTAAAGATCTGAAAATTATTCAAAAGCCAACTACTCCGATTTTAAACAATAGTACAAACCTCTCACAGGCCGTTTCCTTGCCTGATCTGATGGAGGTTGCACTCGAAACCAATTTACCTGGTGAACCCGTAGTGGGGAAAGTGCAAAAACCTGACAGATCACAACCTTTTAATCGAAAAAGAGAGAGACCTCCCTCCCTCTCTCCTCCTACCATAAGAAACATTAAAGTCACGACTTCCAATAAATATGATATCTTGTCTGCTGATGTTTCTGAACAACTAGAAGGTAAATTGAACCAATCAGAAATTCAAGTTGAGGTCCACCATCCTCCTCAACAATTAGATCAAAAGGACACAAAGAAAAAGAGAAACACAAAACCCACTATATCAAGATCCTCTCTAGAGTTACCTCCGGGAAACATTGTTAGATCAAATATTGCCAATGGGAAGACTTCATCTAAGGTGTCTTCCAAAAAATAAAACATAGTTTTTTCCTCCATTCTGCAATGGAATTGCCAGGGTTTAAGGGCGAAATATGAACAACTTAAGCTCCTCATACGTGAGCACTCCCCTATAGCAGTATGTCTACAAGAAAGCAAGCTCGATGCTAATACTCCTTGTCCTCGAGAGTATGTTAGCTATAGGACACCATATGATCAACGAGCAGGGAGCCATGGGGGAAGTCTTATATACGTTCGTCGAGATGTTCCCCAAATATCTTTGTCTATCTGTACCCCTCTGCAGGCAGTGGCTGTACAGATTGATATAGGGAGAAAATACACAATCTGTTCTCTTTACTTGCCTCCAAATGATAACATCTCATATGATAATATAGTAGAGGTGATTAAACAACTCCCACAACCCTTTCTCTTACTAGGAGACCTTAATAGTAGACATCCTTTATGGGGTGATGTTTTAGCAAATGCAAGGGGTAATCTTATATCGTCAATTTTGGAGAATGAAGATGTCGGACTCCTCAATACAGGAGAGCCCACACATTTTCATGTACAGACAGGTACCTTGTCCTGCATTGACCTATCAGTTGCAAGCTCTAACTGTCTTCTCGATTTTAATTGGAGAACATTAGATGATTGGCATACTAGTGATCATGCACCAATCATTATAAACACCAACAATGGTCCACCTTTACAAAGATCACCTCGATGGAATCTTGATAAGGCGGACTGGAATAGATTTCGGGAGTTAAGTGAAATTGAAGGAAATGCAGAACAGTTTGAAAGTGTTGATGATGCCATAGACTTACTTAATGGAACTCTTCATACAGCAGGAGTGAATTCCATTCCCAAAACAACTGGGATATTCAGACGACGACCAGTCCCCTGGTGGTCGTCAGAACTAACTGCCCTGCACAGAGCCACAAGAAAGTCTTTAACTCGATTGCGTATGCGCCGTAATGAGGAGAATTTAGTCATATACAAGAAATGTAGAGCACAGTTCCGCCGTGCCATGAAAGAAGCTAGGCGCCAGTCTTGGATGTCCTTTGTTTCCTCCATTAACAGTAGAACACCAACACCATCTGTGTGGAGGAAAGTAAAAAAGATAGCAGGAAAATTCACCCCAAACCCACCACCAGTGGTAAAGATAAATGGCCAGTATATGACTGGAGCAACCGAAGTAAGCAATGCCCTGGCTGACCATTTCTCAAATGTATCGTGCAAGTGTGAAGCAGCTCCTGGTCACCAGTATAGGAGCAATGAAGAAAAGAAAGTTTTAAACTTCGCAACAAGAAAGCAAGAGTCATACAATTCTCCTTTTACTGAAAGAGAATTTGATTCTGCTCTTGGTACTTGTAACGATACAGCCCCTGGACCCGATGGAATTCCATATGCAATGATTAAACATGTACCTTTTAATACAAAGTTATTTATTTTAAGCATTTTTAATAGAATATGGCATGATCATAGTTATCCAAGTGTTTGGGAACTAGCCATTATTTTAGCCTTTTTAAAACCCGGTAAGGACAAGTTTTTAGCAGCAAACTACCGACCTATTGCATTGACATCTTGTTTATGTAAAATCATGGAGAAGATGGTCAATGCAAGACTGATTTGGTACCTTGAAAAGAATAATATTTTATCACCCATTCAATGTGGATTCAGGAAAATGCACTCAACGACTGATGTGCTGATACAACTTCGAGTCCTCCATTTGTGAAGCCTTTGCTTCCAAACAGCACCATGTGACAGTTTTTTTTTATCTTGAAAAGGCATATGATACCACATGGAGATACGGTATACTTAAAAGAATCCATGAGTGCGGATTGAGAGGTGAGCTACCACTATTCATCCAGTCATTTCTTTCACATAGAGTTTTCCAAGTGAGAGTTGGGGAAGCTCTATCACAGAGTAGATGCCAGGAAGAAGGAGTTCCTCAGGGGAGTGTGCTGAGTGTAACCCTTTTTGCACTAGCAATTAATGGGATATCCTCAGTCATTCCCCGGGATGTTCTCGCAACATTATTTGTGGATGATCTCTCCATATCATTTGCTGGAGCCAAAATGGCAATGGTTGAGAGAAAAATCCAACTCTCTATTGATAAAATTATCCATTGGGCCGATATGAATGGATTTAAGTTCTCAACAAGTAAAACTACAATTGTCCATTTCTGTCGTATACGGGGAGTACATCCAGACCCGGATATATACATCAAAGGTCAACGGATCCCATGTGCAAGTGAAGCAAAATTTTTAGGGTTGATATTTGATTGTAAGCTTACATGGGTTTCTCACTTAAAAACATTAAAAGCTAAATGTGTTGAAGCTATGAATCTTTTAAAAGTCTTGTCCCATACATCATGGGGGGCAGACCGCAATACAATTTTAAAATTATACAAGGCCTTGATATTTTCCAAAATTAGTTATGGATGCGAAATATACTCCTCAGCAACCCCAAGCCGGTTAAAAATACTAGATTCAATACATCATGCTAGCATTAGATTGTCCACAGGAGCCTTTAGAACCTCCCCTATCACAAGTCTCCTTGTTGATGTTGGGGAGTTGCCTCTGGACCTTTACCGAATGTCCTCTATTATTCGATATTGGTTTAGATTGCAAAGACTCCCCAATTCTTCAGCCTTTCAAACTGCAAGCCTTGTAAGGCACTCAACCTACTTTGAGTTGCACCCAAAATCTCCTCAACCTTTTGGGTTTCGGGTTAACCAATAATTAAACAATCTGGATATAATTAGAAATAAGGTGCTTCCATTCAAGGTATCATCAACGCCTCCATGGAAATTACCTGACATATCTTTTTGTAGATACTTTATTGGAGTTAAGAAGAATTTGACTGACTTAGAATCCAGGTCTCTTTTTATGGAACATGTTGAAGAACATAGAGGATCGACTTTTATATATACTGATGGCTCCAAATCTGATGCTGGCGTTGGATTTGGAGTACATAGTAATGATTTTAATTGTAGAGGTGCACTTCCTCTAACAGCTTCCATATTTACTGCCGAACTGTATGGCATATTAACCGCTATTGAGAAAATAGCTATGGAAAAGGAGGGTAATTTTACAATTTTTAGTGATGCAAGGAGTGTTCTTCAAGCTTTAGAAGTTTTTAATTCTAGTAACCCTCTAGTTTTAAAGATTTTAGAATGGCTTTTTATTATTGGACGGAAAGGTATAACTGTTCGATTTTGTTGGGTTCCAGCACATGTAGGTGTGTCTGGGAATGAGAAGGCAGATTTACTGGCGAAGAATGCGGCATCCGAGTTGCTACCAAGGAGGTATTCCATTCCATGTAACGATTTCCTACCTTACATCAAGAAATTGGTTTGTGATAAATGGCAACAGCACTGGGATAGTCAAGATGGCAATAAAATGAGGGAAGTAACAAATATCATATCACCTTGGAGGTATAACATGATTCCCCGAAAATGGGAGATAACTCTTTGTCGTCTCCGTATTGGTCACACACGGTTGACACACGAGTTTCTGCTGAAGGGCCAACACCAACCGTATTGCGAGGACTTCTTAGTACCTTTAACAGTGAGGCATTTGTTGACCGAATGCCCTAATTTTACTAACTTAAGAAATAGATATCTGTTTGAGGCTCGAGGTGAGGATGGCAGGTTTATCCTTGCCAAGATTCTTGGACATGATGTGTCTTACTATGCGAGCGGAATTTTTAGATTTATTTCAGAAGCAGGTCTTCTGAAAACTATTTAACTATTGTAATGACTTCTTAATTTTTATGGTTTTAATCGAATTCTCTTTTAATTTTCATATACAGTAAATGGTATCGGCGTCAATGACCTTAGATGTCAGGATGCCAGAAAACTTTCAATCAATCAATCAATCAATCTCGACCTTTTGCTCGACCCGGGACCTTGACCTGGGACCTTGACCTTTAAATTTTACATGTATTAATTGGAGTGTATTTTCATACAATTAAATATGAACCAAGTTTGAAATCTCTGTGACAAGGATATCCAAATTTATGGGTGATGACGTTAATCGGACATTTTGCTTGACCGTGACCTTGACCTTCCAAAAATTTAATCATTCCCAGCTCTTTACATAGCAATTAATCCCAGCAAGTTTCATTACTCTTTACGATTAAAGTTGTGGCTAGGAAGCTGGTCACAAACAAACGCACAAATTACACACTTCACACTTCACGCGCACACACACACACACTTCAACACTTCACAACTTCACACACACACACACACACACACACACACACACACACACACACACACTTCACAACTTCACACACACACACACACACACACACACACACACACACACACTTCACAACTTCACACACACACACACACTTCACACACACACACACACACTTCACA
>NC_090745.1:110936359-110946359 GCF_036898095.1 Palaemon carinicauda | reverse complement strand
ATCTCTCTCTCTCTCTCTCTCTCTCTCTCTCTCTCTCGGCAGACTTGATATCTGACTATTACATATACATATATACATAAATAGATAAATAGATAGATAAATTTATAGATAACTTTTCCTTTTTCTCATTTACTGAAGTCCCATTCAGACGACCCCTCACTTTCCCACGAATCATTCCCTCACTCCATTTCTTCCAGCAATTCGGACCTACCTCGACCCACTCGGTTATTCATTAAGGCATTCAACGTCGATCCAGGCAGGACCCATCATTCACCTTCCAACACTTTCCAGGATCCATGCCAAGTTCCAGGACA
Organism: Palaemon carinicauda; assembly: GCF_036898095.1. Lineage (NCBI taxonomy): Eukaryota > Metazoa > Arthropoda > Malacostraca > Decapoda > Palaemonidae > Palaemon > Palaemon carinicauda. Next base: position 110,946,045 of record NC_090745.1, on the reverse strand, counting down.
CGACGCAGTAGCAGCATCCCTTGGCATCTCACTTATTTTGCCACTCCCCCTACCCCTCCATTCACGGTTTCTACACGTTCACCCCTTCTCTTCTTGCTCCCCCCTCCCCCAGTTGTATATTAGACTCTGCTTATATATATATATATATATATATATATATATATATATATATATATATATATATATATATGTATATGTATATATATAATATATATATATATATATATATATATATATATATATATATATATATATATATATATATATATAATTTCTTCGGATTACGAACAAAGTCTTGGCTTACGCATTCAAAATGGCTTTACTTTCTGACTCTATTTCCACAAAGTCATCATCATCTCCTACACCTATTAACGCAAAGGTCCTCTGTTAGATTTCACCAGTTGTCTCTATCTTGAGCTTCTAATTCTATACTTCTCCATGTATCATATCCTACTTCGCGCTTCATAGTCCTCAGCCCTGTAGGCCTGGTTCTTCCAACTCTTCTAGTGCTTTATGGAGCCCAGCTGAATGTTTGGTGAACTAATCTCTCTTGGGGAGTGTGAGGAGCATGCCCAAACCATCTCCATATACTCCTTATCATCATCTCATCCACTCGAGTAATATCTTGTGTTTTTATTTCTAATTTTCACAAAATAGTTATGAAAAAAATATTAATTTGTTTGAATATGATTTTGCATTACTATTGGTTACGGGCCAAGGAGTAGTTGGGTTGGATTTGAGGATAAATCTGGATCCATTTTAGGATACGGAACGTATTAATCGTAGGTTAGATAAAATAGACAACAGCTAAGTTTGTCGTATTGAACTAATTCTCTATATGAAAGACCTTTATGACTCAGCTATGTGCTATCTTAATGATGCGTACTTGCCTTATTAAGCAAAGCATTTTTTCTTACTCTTTGGTGAAAGATGGATGAACAAGTTCTCCATTTTTCTGAGGATTAACACAAAAAGTTATGGTTTCTGTGAGTATGTTTTTCCTCGACGTTATCATTGGATTAAGTTTATATTTCATTGTTCTTACGAAGGTATTGTGTTTGACTTTTTCATTTTTAAGAACTTTAGTTGCCCACCATTATTATAGTAGTTTTTTAGGACGAAAAGTATCATTTACTCGGTTATGCGTCTGTGATTAGGTTGTATAATTATTATACAGTATGTACTTTTGTAATATTATATATATATATATATATATATATATATATATATATATATATATATATATATGCATGTATGTATGTATGTATGTATGTGCATATATACACATACATACATACATACATAATACATACATGTATGTATGTATGTATGTGCATATATACACATACATACATACATACATATATATATATATATATATATATATATATATATATATATATGTATGTATGTATGTATGTATGTATGCATGTGTATATATACATATATATGTATATATATATTATGTGATGTATATATATATATATATATATATATATATGTAATGTATATATTTATATATGATATATGTATATACATAATTATATATATCTATACATGTATATACGTTTATATACACGTGTACATATTTGTGTGTATATATATCTATATGTATACATATATATATATATATATATATATATATATATATATATATATATATATATATATATATATATATATACATTACATATGCAGTATGTATTGTACATATACTATACACATACATATGCATATATATATATATATATATATATATATATATATATATATATATATATATATATATATATATACATACATATATATACATACATATATATACATATATTATTCGTATATGTATGTGCGTTAATGAGTCAGTGTATATGGTTATAGAGGCCCCTCAGTGTAAATGAAACCTAAGTGAAAAACATAAAGTGGGTGATGTTGAAGTTCTGTTCTGAAATGAGTCTCGACAGCATTGTTTGTTGGTGGAATATTTATACTCTTATGCCTGTTGTTAAAATGTTGAGAGAGAGAGAGAGAGAGAGAGAGAGAGAGAGAGAGAGAGAGAGAGAGAGAGAGAGAGAGAGAGAGAGAGAGAGAGGTCTTCCCCTATCGTTGGCAGTGTAAACATTATCTTTGTTGTTTTCACGACTCATTGTGTTTTAATGTATTTAGTACATCCCTCCATTGTAGGCTGTCTGAGTTTTGTTTACATGTTACTTTTAGTTTGCTTCTAATGGCTCCTCTCCGCAACAGAGATGAATGAGATAATGATAGATTTTTTTTTATTTTGGCTTGATACTGGAAAATTAACCAGATTCGATAACGGGTATCTTTTATATTTGGCTAAATGCTGGAAAGTGAACCAAGGAGTAGCTCAGTAAATTTTAAGAGAGACTGATGTGGATGGAGATTCAGAAAAAGTTTTTATGGAGTTGACATTGTCATGCAAGGCTTAACTTAGATCGGGTGTACTAAAAAAAAAAAAAAAAAAAAAAAAAAAATATTCTGGATGGCCGATTTGTATTAGGAAACCAGAAGGCAGCTTTTGATAGTCCGACGAAGATCCACGTAAATTAGTTTGATACTAGGAAAATAACCTGAGAGGGCAGACCTCCGCCGCGGCAGCTTATTTCTTGAAACCAGCTAGCCTTTCCCAGAATCAATCTAGACCGTACATGTATTGAAAGTGTGTTTGACCTAGGCTTTTCAAAATTGAATCACTTTCACGTCTCATCAATAGTTAATCCCCGAAAGTTTCCGTACTCTATGAAAACAATTGTGGCCAGGTAATTTTTCACACAGACAAACAGGGGAAAAAAAAACCCTCCCAACTTTGTTGGCGGAGGTAATAAGACTCGAGCTGACGAAATATGTGCGTGTGACAATTTGTAGTAAATTCTCATTTGTCTTGAATTTATGATTCATGTCGATTGTAGGAATGCTCTAAATGCTGATGATGACCTATGCTAATTGAAGGTCAATCCATTACATAGAACTACGTTATTAAATAGATAAATTATTTGCAGGTATTGTCCTGGACGGGTTATTTGCCAGGTATATAAAACCATCAATTTATCTATTTTTTTCTTACCATTCACTAAATTAGAAATGATATTGTTCTTGGGCTTGTGCATCATAGCATATTCTTTTCTATGAATGTCTGTTTTGAATATTTTGATTATGAATTATTGAAGATTTTACCCGCCTGTCGAATAGCTGTTAAGCTCAAATTTCATTGCAACTTGATATGCCATCTGCATTTTGAATGACAGGGTGAAATGGGTTATTCATTAGTCGCTCTAACAGGTGATTAATATATGCAGTATTCTGAAATATTAGTTTTGTGTAATAGAACATGAGATTATATTTTATATGAAAAGAGGCAGTGATTTGAAAATATTAATCTAGAATAGGGTATAATTACTATTTACATTTTCATAAAGAGACGAAGAAATTATGCCCTGTTATTTGCTGCAGGTTTTATTGTAAATTATGCAGATAAAAGTTATTAGAAAAGTAAAAAAATATAATTATGATCATTCTTGTTTGCAATTGATTTTTCTTCTCTACCTCCGGTATCCCTACATTACCCTAAGGGGTCGGTTGCCTGATGCGCCCTCTCCAATACCTTCTATCAAAGGTATCTTCTTTCACCACCAAACCTTTTCTCTTCATATCATCCTCTCCTTATCTTGCCATCTAATTCTCTGGTCCTCTCTCGATCTTCTCGCCCTAACAGGTTCCTTCCGAGCCCGCCTCACTCCCTCCCCAATATTAATCCTCAACACTCGACCAGACCATCTGTCGTGACATTCTTATCACCTCTGCAATCTTTACTACACCTGCCATTCTTATTTCATCATTTTTCAATCTTTCAAGCAGTGATATTTCCATTATCCAATTCAGCATTCTCATCTCTCTCTAAACCTTTGCTTCCTCCTGTCGTCTCAGAGAACACGTTTCCAATCCATACATTAACACTTGTCTTAGGGTTTTCTATATGGTGTAGCTTAGCTGGTTATAATCATGACAATACTGTGCTATAGATCTGGACTTTTTTGCTTGATTTGCATATTTTTTAGCTCATACCACTGCTGCCACCTCCCTCCAATTCCCCCTGGCTGCTTTTGTCATATTCTCAATTTTAGCTTCACGTCGTCTCTCCTGACTTAAAGTAGATCCTAAGTATATAGTTTGTTCCACCTGTTTTACAATAGTCTCTACTTAAAAAACAGGTGGAACAATTTCGACTGCCCAGGTATATCTAAAACTGCCCTAATACTATTTTCGTAAGAGACAAGACGGTTTTGTCTGAACCCCTCTTCTCTGTAACAGTTTACCTTATCGGTTTCTACTTTTGTTTATCGTTGACAGCCAAACCACTTTACTGGTTCATTTTAAGAAAGTATGTTATGAAGCATTTAATTCTAAGGACGTTAATGCAATCCACGTGTTCTCTTGTTATTTTGTAATCTTAGGTTAGAGGGGTGTTATTTAAAATGGTAATTGATATATCAATTTCAAGCAAGTGCAATTATATCATCAGGACATATTCTATCTTCATTTTCATAATCATCTTAATTACTTCCTCAATCATTCTCTTATCTTTCGCATGTATCATTTTAAAAAATATTCAATCTCGACTAGAGTACTATATTCACTTTAACATCCATTTTTTCATTAACCTTTCTCTCCGCGTTTATTATATAATAGAACATCATTGTATATATCTCCCATATATCTCCCATGTATAATGAAGAGAGTCTGACACGTGTGTGTGTGTATATATATATATGTTTATATATATGTATGTATATATATATATATATATATATATATATGTATGTATATATATATATATATAATATATATATATATATGAGATATATATATGTATATATATGTGATATATATATGAGATATATATATGTATATATATGTGATATATATATGAGATATATATATGAGATATATATATGTGATATATATATGTGATATATATATGTGATATATATATGATATATATATGTGATATATATAAGTATATATATGTATGTATTTATGTATATATATATATATATATATATATATATATATATATATATGTATTTATGTATATATATATATATATATATATATATATATATATATATATATATATATATATATATGTTTATATATGTGTATATATATACGTATATATATATGTATATATATATATATATATTATACACTTGTTTAAATGTATTTGTATTTATAATATACGCACATACAAACGTGTGTAGGCTATGTATATATACATGTGTGAGAAAAAAAATCAATATGGTGGGATTTTATTATGTAGATAATTAGGGAAAAGTGTAATTGCGTGAAAAAGGGGTTAATTTCGCTGACTAATTAATTGAGAGAGAAAGATGTATTTTGTAGGGGACAGATGTTGTTCAGAGAGAGAGAGAGAGAGAGAGAGAGAGAGAGAGAGAGAGAGAGAGAGAGAGAGAGAGAGAGAGAGACCATTGAATTCAACTAATCTCTCTATTTATATACAAAAAAGGTCTTGTCCTTTGTTCAGCCCATAGTTGCATTCACTTTCTAGTTTTCTGTTATATTTCCAACCCTGTTTTGTTCTTTGCTCCACATCCTCTCTACTTTTAACTTATTAATGCACTTTCTGAGTTTTTCTATATACACTGTTAAAAAAAAAGACCGTAATTTTAATCTGAAATTCTCCATTAAAAATATACTGTTCTCAGCCGTAATGGAGTAAAATACAGAACGACCGTAATTTTACCCTTTTGTATTATCTTTTACGGGTTGGTGACCGTAATATCACTCCTTCACGTCTGTATAACCGTTTTTAAAACGGTAAATGTCTGGTAACATTTATTCCGGGAGTTGTTGTTGGTTTTTTTTTTTTTTTTTTTTTTTTTTTTTTTTTTTTTTTTTTTTTTTTTTTTTTTACGGCAAATTTGCATGTATAATGGCACTAATTGGCCTTTCACGTCCCAGTGCTAGGCCCTACGGCCCAAATGCCCAATTCCAAATAAAATTCTTTTCGCATGTTAGACCCATTGAATTTTATTTGTGAAATGGCTAGTATTCACTGGAGGATACCAGTTCAGCTAATGGAGAGAGACCTCTCTTCGTCTTGCCTTTCCCGTTTTATAAGGCCTATCATTCGTGTCCTGAGGTAACACATTGTTGCTCAACTTAGTGATCCAGATAAGCCATTTATTGAACCTCAAAGTGAAACTTAGAAATATTATATTTCGAATCAATAACATTTTTTTTTTTTTTTTTTTTTATGCAGCAGAGATTATCGTGAACCCATGCTCGGATAGTAGTCCCAGGATATATAACGTAATCTTGAAAAAATACAATCGAGGCAAATAAAACTAAACATAAACAAAATGCGTATGGCTCTAAGCCCCTTTAAACCTCTTAGTGCCCGTTATTTAAAAATAAAGTGTGATAGTATTGTCTCCCGTTAGTGTCGTAGAGAGACTAGGAAGGAAAATGAGTTTTGAGAAATACAGAAAGAATAAACATTAATGGACACTCGTTCCCATTCACAATTTTGGGATTGGGTGGAGGTTGAGAGCATCCGTTAGAGATTATGGGATTGAAATGATCGAAGTGGGAAGTGATGAAAATTGACAATAACAACAACAACAAATGCATCCGTTGCAAGTACATTGCGGGACAAATGCCTGTCATGTTACTTGATGTCTGGAGTTTGGCCAGTTTTCATCACCACGCTGGCCAGTGCGGATTAGTGATAGTGGGGGATTTTCGTCTGATCCCCCAAGAGGAGGTCTTTAGATTATCATTACTTTAAGGAATCTGAGGTTTTTACATTTTTAGCAATACAAATAATTACATCCACCAACGAAGTTGGAAGGAGGTCATATTTTACCACCTGTTTGTGTGTTTGTGAACAGCTTCCTGGCCACAATTTTAAGCGTAGAGTAGTGAAATTTACAGGCATTAACGGATATGTAAAGAGATGGAAATAATTAAATTTTGGAAGGTCAAGGTCAGAGGTTAGGTCATGATCAAGCGAAATGTTCAATTCACGTAATCAGCCATAAGTTTGGACCTCGTTGTCACAGAGACTTTTAACTTGGTTCCTATTTAAGTGTATGCAAATCCACGTCAATTAATGCATGCTAAGGTCAAAGGTCAAGGTTAAGTCGAGCAAAAGGTCGAGAAATAAGCTGCATCGGCGGAGGTCTGCGCTCTGAGTGCCCTGCTAGTATTTGATAGTTATTCATTGAATGATATGTATAAAAAAGCAAATGAAACTTTGGCAGTATAATAGCGTTTCTTAGAATACTGTACAGTCATAATCCATAATTTTATTATTGTGTCCTTCTATAATTTTTATATTTTTGTCTTCCTATCTGCAAGTTGTGGGTTTATGAAAAACACTCAATTCTAATCATAAAAAATTCATCAAAAAATAACCAGAAATTTGTTTTCCGTAAGACTTGAGAAGCGTTCTCTCTCTCTCTCTCTCTCTCTCTCTCTCTCTCTCTCTCTAGGCGCGAAAAGTAAGCCTAATGATTAATAGAAAAGAAAATTGCTTAAGGACTGCAATAAGATAGGAGGAACGGAGAAAGACGAACGAATAAACACATTTGCCAACGAAAATTAATAGCGGAGCAGCACTCGTGGATATTCTAATGAACCCGACTGATGAAGATATTAACATACATAATATCATTTAAATGCGTCAAAATATCCCTCATTAATTATGCCATTTCCTAACGGGCATTAGTTTAATGCAAATCGCGTAAAATATTGGTTAATAAATTACGATTGTTTTTTTAAAGGAGGGAACGGTGATTGAGCGTGTTGGGTCTGGATTCCAGTACCAGTACCGCGGCCGGATAGAGGAGAGGGTTTAAATTTTAAAGTCTGATGATTATGTTGCGATCACACATTCGCGTATCTTGCTCCTGTTTACTCCCGTAAGCCGAAATTGTCATTTTTTGCTTGTCACACATTCACGTATCTTGCTCCCGTTTACTCCCGGAAGCAGAAAGTGCCATTTTTCGCTCTGTCGGGGGTATTATAGGCCGTATGCGGTAGACGTACGTTTGACGGGAACGATTGCAATTCCAGTCTTTTGTTCGTACGTTTGTTTACGTTTAACGTACGCATGTTCCCGTTAGCGGCAGGTTTGTCGTGTGAATAGGTACGTCACTGTGAGGTCAAACGTTGGGGTGAACCTGTCATACCCAACACAGTTGCCAATCAAATTACGGTAGGTCAGTTGTAGGATGGGTGACCTTAATTGGTTCGAAGCAGTAACACGTTCGTTGTACCGATGGACGGAAGTTGGGTAACGTTGTATCTAGTCAGGATTTGGATGAATGGCCCCGCCCTGCCCCGCCCGCAGGAAGGGGGGGAGCCCAGCCTGGCCCGCAGGAAGGGGAGAGCCCCGCCCGGTCAGCGGGAAGGGGGAGAGCCCCGCCCGGTCAGCGGGAAGGGGGAGAGCCCCGCCCGGTCAGCGGGAAGGGGGAGAGCCCCGCCCGACCAGCAAGAAGGGGGGAACCCCGCCCCGCCAGCGGGAAGGGGGGAGCCCCGCCCTGCCAGCGGGAAGGGGGAGAGCCCCGCCCTGCCAGCGGGAAGGGGGAGAGCCCCACCCTGCCAGCGGGAAGGGGGGAGCCCCGCCCTGCCTGCCAGCGGGAAGGGGGGAGCCCCGCCCTGCCTGCCAGCGGGAAGGGGGGAGCCCCGCCCTGCCTGCCAGCGGGAAGGGGGGAGCCCCGCCCTGCCTGCCAGCGGGAAGGGGGGAGCCCCGCCCTGCCTGCCAGCGGGAAGGGGGGAGCCCCGCCCTGCCTGCCAGCGGGAAGGGGGGAGCCCCGCCCTGCCAGCGGGAAGGGGGAGAGCCCCACCCAGCCAGCGGGAAGGGGGAGAGCCCCGCCCAGCCAGCGGGAAGGGGGAGAGCCCCGCCCAGCCAGGGGGAGAGCCCCGCCCAGCCAGGGGGAGAGCCCCGCCCAGCCAGGGGGAGAGCCCCGCCCAGCCAGGAGGAGAGCCCCGCCCTGCCAGCGGGAAGGGGGAGAGCCCCGCCCTGCCAGCGGGAAGGGGGGAGTGCCGCCCTGCCAGCGGGAAGGGGGGAGCGCCGCCCTGCCAGCGGGAAGGGGGGAGCCCCGCCCTGCCAGCGGGAAGGGGGGAGGCCCGCCCTGGCCAGCGGGAGAGGGGGGGAGGCCCGCCCTGGCTAGCAGGAAGCGGGCAGCCCCGCCCAGCCAACAATATAGAGTTCCTGTATCTAGCTTATTTTTAAAAAATATGAGGGCCTTTTGGAAATCTCTAACTGGCTTCAAAAAGTCTTCAAAGTCTTCAAAGCTCCCCAACTCTGTTTTTCTCCAATTTGTCTTTCATCATCAATAGTAAAGTTGAATGCTTTCCTGTCAGAGCTCCTAAAGGAGAAATATGGAATACGGTGCATCATTCGTCTCGAGCATAAATGTTAGAAAAGGTTAAAAGGTCGCTTTGATTGTTTTATTGACCAACCCAAATTTGCCAGCTTTTATCACCGACTCACCATGAGGCTATTAAAAAGGAAATAAGATTTGGGTTTTGCAGAAAATTCTTTGGTGAAAGTTAAGAGAATTGCTGAGTGTGACTTTGAAAGAAAACCAAAATACTTCGTCATAAAGGGATCAACGACAAGTGGAATCATGAAAGCAGTC
>NC_090745.1:110926359-110928859 GCF_036898095.1 Palaemon carinicauda | reverse complement strand
GTTTACTGGGGAGGCCACTGCTGTGCTTGGGCACCACAGTGGAGGACGATGCTTTCCCGGCTGATGTTATGGTGAGCTTCTATTCTGATGAAACGAACTGAAACCAGACACCTTTACCTTTATCTTTCTGGTCACTGTGGCCTTGATCCTGACCGTGTGAAAGCCAAATATTAATGGGGTCTATTGTGTTTCATAGTGCCTCTCTTCTGAAAACTGCAAATAAATCGGTCAAGCAGTTTTCCTTAAAATTACTAACAAAGTAACAAACAAACAGACTAGCGCACAAAGAAATCTACCAAATACAATACCGTTTGACCATTTTTTTTTTTAATTTTCTTAAAATGTAATGAGAAATACACTAACTCAGTCGTGATTTAATTCTCCAGATTGTGTGATTTAACTCCAGATTGTGTGATTTAACTCCAGATTGTGTGATTTAACTCTCCAGATTGTGTGATTTAATTCTCCAGATTGGGTGATTTTTAACTCCAGATTGGGTGATCTTTAACTCCAGATTGGGTGATCTTTAACTCCAGACTGGGTGATTTTTAACTCCAGATTGGGTGATTTTAACTCTCCAGATTGGGTGATTTTTAACTCCAGATTGGGTGATCTTTAACTCCAGATTGGGTGATTTTTAACTCCAGATTGGGTGATCTTTAACTCCAGATTGGGTGATTTTTAACTCCAGATTGGGTGATCTTTAACTCCAGATTGGGTGATCTTTAACTCCAGATTGGGTGATTTTAACTCTCCAGATTGGGTGATTTTTAACTCCAGATTGGGTGATTTAATTCTCCAGATTATGTTGTTTAATTCTACAGATTGGGTGATTTAATTCTCCAGATTGGATAATTTAATTCTCCAAATTGTGTCGTTTAACTTTCCAGATTGTGATTTAATTCTCCAGATTGATTTAACTCCAGATTGGGTGATTTTAATTCTCCAGATTTTGGTGATTTAACTCCAGATGGGGTGATTTTATTTCTCCAGATTGGTTGATTTAATTCTCTAGATAGGGTGATTTAATTCTCCAGATTGGGTGATTTAACTCCAGATGGGGTGATTTTAATTGTCCAGATTGGGTAATCTGATTCTCCAGTTTAGGTGATTTAACACTCCAGATTGGGGGATTTTAATTCTCCTGATTGGGTAATTTAATTCTCCTGATTGGGTAATTTAATTCTCCAGATTGGGTGATTCAACTCCAGACGGGGTGATTTTAAATCTCCAGATTGGGTAATTTAACTCCAGATTGAATGATTTCAATTCTCCAGATTTGGTAATTTAATTCTCCAGATTTGGTGGAATAATCCTCCAGATTTGGTGATTTAACCCTCCAGATTTGGTGAATTAATCTTCCAGATTTTGTGATGTAATTCTCTAGATTGGGTGATTGAACTCCAGATTGGGTGAATTTAATTCTCCAGATTGGGTAATTTAGTTCTCCAGATTGGGTGATTTAACTCCAGATGGGGGTGATTTTTAATCTCCAGATTGGGTAGTTTAACTCCAGATTGAATTATTTCAATTCTCCAGATTTGGTGGAATAACCCTCCAGATTTGGTGATTTAACCCTCCAGATTTGGTGATGTAATTCTCTAGATTGGGTGATTGAACTCCAGATTGGGTGAATTTAATTCTCCAGATTGGGTGAATTTAATTCTCCAGATTGGGTAATTTAGTTCTCCAGATTGGGTAATTTAGTTCTCCAGATTGGGTGATTTAACTCCAGATGGGGTGATTTTTAATCTCCAGATTGGGTAGTTTAACTCCAGATTGAATTATTTCAATTCTCCAGATTTGGTGGAATAACCCTCCAGATTTGGTGATTTAACCCTCCAGATTTGGTGATTTAACCTCCAGATTTGGTGATGTAATTCTCTAGATTGGGTGATTGAACTCCAGATTGGGTAAATTTAATTCTCCAGTTTGGGTAATTTAGTTCTCCAGATTGGGTGATTTAACTTCAGATGGTGTGATTTTAAATCTCCAGATTGGGTAGTTTAACTCCAGATTGAATTATTTCAATTCTTCAGATTGGGTAATTTAATCCTCCAGATTTGGTGAATTAATCCTCCAGATAGGGTGATTTAAATCTCCAGATAGGGTGATTTAACTCTCCAGACTGGGTGATTTAACTCTCCAGACTGGGTGATTTAACTCTCCAGACTGGGGTAATTTAATTCTTTAGATTGTGTGATTTAATTCTTTAGATTGTGTGATTTCATTCTTTAGATTGGGTGATTCAACTCTCTAGATGGGTTGATTTTAATTCTCCAGATGGAGTGATTCAGTTCTCCAGATTGTGTGATTTTAACTCTATATATTGAGGGATTCAATTCTCCAGGTTGGGCGATTTCAACGTTCAGGTATGATTCCCAAGCAAAGGCATCAGATTAATGAAGAGATCCAGCTCAGCGCATGCGCGTAGTGTGCCAGTGGGTGTGCTCGTCAAGCTAAAGATTAATATTCGAACCACTTGTTACTTCATCCCCTT
>NC_090745.1:110913859-110918859 GCF_036898095.1 Palaemon carinicauda | reverse complement strand
TTAGGAACCTCGCCAATTCAGTACAAGCCCTCCACCAAAAATGTCACGTTTTCTTTTTCCATTTGTCAATCCATCCTGATAAGTGTCTCTGTAAAGGGTTAGTTCAAGTCCTTCGTTAGTTCGCCTTTAAACCTTGAATAACTTTGAAGCGTCCTTTCGTTAACTTTCCTTCGTACTGAAACTGTAGGGTTTTGCCACCAGTTGTTCATGGGTGCTAAATAGCCTCCCAGGCCCCAGGGCCCAGGCCCCAAGCTCAACCTTGGTCCAAATTCACAAGTCAAAAATCCAAAATTTATACATGTGTGTATCTTGTCTGGAAAGATAATTTTTTTCTCTTCTGTCTATATATCAGATTGTCTGTTTGCCTAACTGCAGGATTGGTTATGGAGAATGAACGAATATTCTATCAAGTAACCGATTTTCTTAGCGTTTTTGTTTATTATTTTGGCCCCCGTGAGTACTGAAAGAGAAAACGAATCTTCACGGAATTCTGATTGAAAATTTAGATGATGCCGTTTCAAGTTTTTAGGGCTTGGGATAATCATGTCACGTATTAGTAAAAGGAGGCCTATTCTTCTAAAAAAAAAAAAAAAGGAAAAAAGAAAAAAAAAATATATAAATTTGCTAAGTGATTTGGAGTAAAGTTTGAGCTTGTAATTATCCTGAATTTTGTTATATTGTGATATGTGATAAGTATTGCATCACTACATATCTTAATCTAAGGTCAGATCTTATCATGGCAGATAAGTATTCTTTGTATTTCGCCATCATAACTCTTCCTGAGAGAGAGAGAGAGAGAGAGAGAGAGAGAGAGAGAGGGAGAGAGAGAGAGGAGAGAGAGAGAGGGGAGAGAGAGAGAGAGAGAGAGAGAATTATAAGGATTTTGGATGTCTCAAAGACTTTTTAGTCCATCCGCAGAGACTCCATTTGCTCTTTGGTAAAAGCGATTTAGTTTAAGCTTTTAGAGAGTTCTTATGATCTTGTCTAACTTATTCTTGAACTCGTTTACCAGAGAGAGAGAGAGAGAGAGAGAGAGAGAGAGGGAGAGAAGAGAGAGAGAGAGAGAGAGAGAGAGAGAGAATTAATTTTATTTTTTTCCCTAAATGCAATATTATTGCCATGGCGCGGCAGATGAGAAGTGGAAATAAGAAAGGGGAGGAGCCCTTTGGGGGGGGGGGGGGGGGGTTATTGGCAAGGTCTGGAAGAGGTGGGGTGGGGGGGGGGGGGGCAGCTCGTACTAAAAACTATAGCAAGCAAGTCACGTCTCCTTCCGGATCACGTGAAGAAGAATAGACTTTATTCGATGACGGAATGAGAGTAACAGGAACCATAACCTCAGGATCTTATTCCTCGGGTCCTTGAGTCCTCGTCTAATATTTTCCTTCCTTCCTCCCTTTTCATTTCGTATTTCCCAAATGATATCCTCCTGCTTTTGTTTGTAGTCCTCCGTTTCTTTCGAATACGCCTCTCCAGAAATGACAACTGGGCACAGCTCATGTCTACAAGATATATTAGTGGCTCATTTTTTTTCTTCCTTCTTTCAGATTTTTCTTTTCCTCTTACAGATTATTGTACTCTTCTCTTGTTGTTGTTTATTATTATCATTATTATTATATTATTATTATTATTTATTACTTGCTAAGCTACAACCCTAGCTCGAAAAGCAGGATGATATAAGCTTAGGGGCTCCAACAAGGAAAATAGCCCAGTGAGGAAAGGAAAAAAGAAAAAAATATTTCAAGAAGAGTAACATTAAAATAAATATCTCCTACTGTACATAAACTTTATCAAAACAAGAGGAAGAGAAATAAGATAAAATAAGATAGAAAAATGTGTACCCTCAAGCAAGATAACTCTAACCCAAAACAGTGGAAGACCATAGTACAGAGGCTATGGCACTACCTAAGACTAGAGAACAATAGTTTGAATTTGGAGTGTCCTTCTTCTAGAAGAGCTACTTATCATGGCTAAAGCCTCTCTTTGATCCTTAACAAGAGGAAATTAGCCCCTGAACAATTAGTTTGATAATCTGTGTTGTCAGGTGTTTGAGGACAGGTGAAAATAGGGTAAAGAATAAGCCAGACTATTCATTGTGTATGTGGGTAAAGGGAAAATGAACCGTAACCTGGGAGAAGGATCCAATGTAGTACTGCCTGGCCAGTCGAAAGATCCCATAACTCTCCAGCGGTACTGAAGCACTGCTATTCATTCATGGATTCTTGTAGCCAATATTTACTACCATCAGTATCACAGGAATCAGACCTTTATATTTTTGTAACATTGCACGGACGTTAAACTCGACAAGAGCTTACCTCTTTTGTTCAGCTTCAAATAGATTTGTGTATCAATTTCAAAGGTGAAAACCGTAACTAAAGTGGCGCTGGAGGATTATGAATTTTTCGCATGTATAGTTAATGTTATTTTTCTTCTTGATCACTGGTCGAGAATCCCTGTTTGACCTTTTAATGAGAGAGAGAGAGAGAGAGAGAGAGAGGAGAGAGAGAGGAGAGAGAGAGAGAGAGAGAGAGAGAGAGAGATTTAGTGTTTTCTGTAAATAGATTAAAAGTACAAATGTAACCCATACAAATCTTGTATACTGGATAATTACTCACAATTTAGTTCAGTCATTTAAGAAGAGAAATAAAATAATGCAAGCATTCCAGAGAGAGAGAGAGAGAGGAGAGAGAGAGAGAGAGAGAGAGAGAGAGAGAGAGAGAGGAGAGAGAGAGAATGAGAATTTACTAAGGAGGTCTGACATCTTACTATTTATCCTGGCCGACAGATGGCGTGTTTTATCTTTTATCCTTCATAAAAGTCATACCGGTGGAAATTTGTCTCCTAATGCTTTCAACCAACTCCATCTCTCCTTCTTAAACTCTAATGAATATGTGGTTCCGAATGTTTCTTGAGGAGAGCCAACTGTTATGAATCCAAGAGTTTTTCCTTTCTTGGAAAAAAAAATGCGAAAGAAATTGTTCTGAAATAGCAAAATGAAAGAAACAAGAAGACAGTTCATGGTTTAAGAAACTGAGATGCAAATATAACTGCAAGAACAAAGCTTAACGAGTAAATGCATCATAAAAAGAAAAGACTAGACCAAGAAAGGCACTCTGAGAGCAGACCTCAGCCACGGCAGGTTTTCTCGAAACAAGCTTGCCTTTCCCAGAATCAATTTAGACCGTAGGTGGTTTTGAAGTCTGACAACTATGTGCGAACTTGGGGTTAAGGTTAGGGTTAATTCGGTTGATCTTTAGCTCGACCTTGACCTTGCCCTTGCCCTTGCCCTTTGACCTAGGACTTTCAAAATTGAATCTCTTCCACGTCTCTTCATAACAATTAATTCCCTGAAAGTTTTACAACTATGAGTAAAATTGTGGCCAGAATGTTGTTCACAAACAAACTGACAAATAGAAAAACAAGGGCGAAAACATAACCTCCTCCCAACTTCATTTGCGGAGGCAACAATTAGCTTTTAAGGTCAATACGAGAGTAATAAAGGACGAGGAGTTCATAAGTTGCGTTCTAACCCAAGTTGTTTTTAAACAAAAATATCCCTAGAAAGGTTTAATGGACTTGGATGAATGTGGGTGAAGACGTTGATTGGATAATTCCTTCCTAATTGTTAATTTTCGGTTAGTTTTTTTTTTTTTTTTTTTTTTTTTTTTTTTTTTTTTTTTTATGCCAAGGAAGCTAATTGCTGGTTCCAACTGGTGAATTATTGGTTACCATGTGGGTTTTTACCAGGTGGATTAATGCCTGCTCCCAACTGGTTACTTTTTTGGCTTCAACTAATTGGTTTTTTGGTTTCTATCGTTGATGATAATTGACAGAAACAGGTTGACGTAATGAGAAATCACTTGGGATAACATACGTTTTGTTGTACCTTGTTCTCATGTTCTTTCTTTCTTCTTAGTGCCCAAGCTCTTTTTAACTTGTTGAGCTTTCCCCAATGGCCTCCACGGCCCCAGCACTGAGGAAAATCACCTAAATTTATAGACGAGACATATAACCTTCTATGAGAGCATACTCTCTTGACTATTATCCTTGGTTTCAGCTGCTTTTAGAGTAGCTAACCTAAGCCAGAGTATTTTGGAGGGGGCCACTAAGATTTCTGGGTCAGAAATCTATGATCTACAGTAAATTTAAATTTCTGAAGTCTTGAATCTTGTGCAGTGCACTGTAGACATTACAGCCAAATCCACATCATAGCCTCCTACTTTACAACTTTCAGTGCTTTTCTTTTCTTTATGGTTTCTTTTTAGAATCTTGAAATTTAACTTCATATTGCAGTGTCTCTCCTTGTCCCCAGAGCTGTATTTTACGCCCTAGATTTATAATCTTCCTATTCAGAGTCTGGAACAAAAAAAAAAAAAAAAAAAAAAAAAAAAAAAAAAAAAAAAAAAATCCGCCGATAAAAACAGCCTCGGACGTGGAGGAACACAAAACCTCCTTATGCTTCGTTGGCGGAGGCAGGACTTTTAAAAGGAGGACAAAAATAAACGGTAGCACGAATTAGCAGTCTGGGCAGAGGCATGAAGGAGACTCCATTACATGGTCATAACTCCAATGTTTTTGATAAAAATAGAAGACACTAATGACTCCGCCTTAGGTGAATTACGGGCCGGGATTTCCTCGGGACTGAAAATTACGAGAGAGAGAGAGAGAGAGAGAGAGAGAGAGAGAGAGAGAGAGAGAGAGAGAGACCCTCGCTATTGTTCGACACCATAAAACTCGCGAGATATATCTCGGGTTGTTTTCCAGCGCTAAGAAATCTAAACAAGTTTCTTGACAGACCTGTGTTTCTCCAATGTATTTTTCGTGTTGTGTCAAAGGAGGACCAGAGGAAAGGTATTTACATGCCTGGGGAAGACTAATGGAATTATGAGGAGAGAGAGAGAGAGAGAGAGAGAGAGAGAGAGAGAGAGAGAGAGAGAGAGAGAGAGAGAGAGAATATAAACACCTTCCGGCAACTAAAGCTGCAGTTCTTACAAACCCTAACC
>NC_090745.1:110912021-110913359 GCF_036898095.1 Palaemon carinicauda | reverse complement strand
TTAATGCAAATCGCGTAAAATATTGGTTAATAAAATACGATTGTTATTTTTTAAAGGAGGGAAAGGTGATTGAGTGTGTTGGGTCTGGATTCCACTACCAGTACCGCGGCCGGATAGAGGGGAGGGGTTAAACTTAGTCTGATGATTATGTTGCGATCACACATTCGCGTATCTTGCTCCCGTTTACTCCCGTAAGCCGAAATTGTCAGTTTTTGCTGGTCACACATTCACCTATCTTGCTCCCGTTTACTCCCGGAAGCAAAAAGTGTCAGTTTTTGCTGGGATCACACATTCACGTATCTTGCTCCCGTTTACTCCCGTAAGCCGAAATTGCCATTTTTCGCTCTTTTCGGGGGTATTATAGGCCGTATGCGGTAGACGTACGTTTGACGGGAACCTTTGCGATTCCAGTCTTTTGTACGTACGTTGCTTACGTTTAACGTACGCATGTTCCCGTTAGCGGTAGGTTTGTCGTGTGAATAGGTACGTCACTGTGAGGTCAAACGTTGGGGTGAACTTGTCATACCCAACACAGTTGCCAATCAAATTACGGTAGGTCAGTTGTAGGATGGGTGACCTTAATTGGTTCGAAGCAGTAACACATTCGTTGTACCGATGGACGGAAGTTGGGTAACGTTGTATCTAGCCAGGATTTGGATGAATTGCCCCGCCTTGCCCCGCCCGCAGGAAGGGGGGGAGCCCCGCTCGGCCCGCAGGAAGGGGGGGAGCCCCGCCCGGCCCGCAGGAAGGGGAGAGCCCCGCCCGGCCAGCAGGAAAGGGGGAGCCCCGCCCGGCCAGCGGAAAGGGGGGGAGCCCCCGCCCCACCAGCAAGAAGGGGGGAACCCCGCCCCGCCAGCCGGAAGGGGGAAACCCCGCCTCGCCAGCGGGAAGGGGGGAGCCCCGCCCCACCAGCGGGAAGGGGGGAGCTCCCGCCCCGCCTGCGGGAAGAGGGCAGCCCCTCCCCACCTGCGGGAAGGGGGGAGCCCCGCCCCGCCAGCGGGAAGGGGGGGAGCCCCGCCCCGCCAGCGGGAAGGGGGGAGCCCCGCCCCGCCAGCGGGAAGGGGGGAGCCCCGCCCCGCCAGCGGGAAGGGGGGAGCCCCGCCCTGCCAGCGGGAGGGGGGGAGGCCCGCCCTGCCAGCGGGAGGGGGGGGAGGCCCGCCCTGCCAGCGGGAGGGGGGGGGAGGCCGCCCTGCCAGCGGGAGGGGGGGGGGGGAGGCTCGCCCTGGCTAGCAGGAAGCGGGCAGCCCCGCCCAGCCAACAATATAGAGTTCCTGTATCTAGCTTATTTTTAAAAAATATGAGGGCCTTTTGGAAATCTCTAACCGGCTTCAAAAAGTC
>NC_090745.1:110904521-110907021 GCF_036898095.1 Palaemon carinicauda | reverse complement strand
TTCATACATCAAGCACACACACACACACATATATATATACATTATATACTGCATAAAATTATATATATATATATATATATATATATAAATATACATATATATATATATATATATATATGTATATATACATTATATACTGCATAAAATTATATATATATATATATACATTATATACTGCATAAAATTTTATATATATATATAACATGTATATATATATACAAATATATATATATATATATATATATGTATATATATATACATATATATATATATATATATATAAATTATATATATATATATAACATATGTATATATATGCAAATATATATATATACACACACACACATATATATATATATATATAAATATTGATCGGGTTTCCTTTATAGAGGGGGACTTCCATATAAGAATCACTTTGTCACCACCAATTATTCTTCAAGTTGGTGAAACGTGGATGAAATCATATGAAATCATATTTACAAATCATTCATCATTTTGTACATCCGCATAGAATGCTCATCAGCAACACAATGCAATAGCCAGTACTCTCTAATGCCAAGTAACTTTTAAAAAGATCTTGGATATTATCACGTTAACTATAGTCCATTTCTTTTAGCGAGTCATATTTGCACCGACTCGCGGCGGTGCCCTTTTAGCTCGGAAAAGTTTCCTGATCGCTGATTGGTTAGAATTATCTTGTCCAACCAATCAGCGATCCGGAAACTTTTCCGAGCTAAAAGGGCACCGCTACGAGTCGGTGCAAATATGCATCGCTAAAAGAAATGGACTATAGTGAAATCCCCGCAGTTATTATGTCGGTACATTAATTCTTGGTTAGGGAGCATTTACCATTGTACGATGAACAGCAGACTTAAGTCTTTTTTTTAGTTTATATATCAAAGATATGTTTTAATGTTATTAATGTTCTTAAGATATTTTATTTAAATTTTTCATTACTTCTCATATAGTTAATTACTTCCTTATTTCCTTTCCTAACTGGGCTACTTTTCCCTGTGGGAGCCCTTGGGCTTATTGCACATTGTTTTTTTCCAACTAGGGTTGTAGCTTAGCTGGTAACAATAACAATAAAAACTAACAATAACAATAACTATGATAATAAGTTGTTGCTAGAGTATAACACTGGGTAGGAAGAGTAGTGCATTTATTCGCAATAGTTTTAGTATATCAGTAAGCCAGGTCTCTATTAATTCTGGGCCAGGTGACGACCGATATTGCTTCACGTATTTTTTCTCAGTTATTGAAAGCCCGTCAAAATCTATATAATAATCTTAAATCCTCAAAAAAAAGAAAAAAAGAACATCCCTAAAACGCTTGAATATTTCTTTACCAGTCAGTCTGTTTCTTTCAATAAAAAAAATGTGACGTCAGACACGGCAAACTTCTTCCCGCGCACGTGAGCCTTCACGAAAAAAAACCATGGCTCTAATTTTTTTTTCATTATTATTTTTTTTTTTTAGTATCCTTCAATAATTGTAAAAGTGTGATCTGAAGTTGCTGAAATCAGGTGATGTTGAATTTGAGCTTTCAAGATCATAGGCCAAAGGTCATGGTGTCATTTTCTATATGTCAATAATGTTTGAGAGTTCTGGCCTTCTGAAATTCTGTGACCTTGGAAATCTAGCCTCCTGGATAGTACAGTGGTAACGTGTTCGCCTAGCATTCGCATGGTAGCAGATCGATCCCAGTTCGAGACCGTGAGTTTAATTTGTGGTTGGGCATCACAGTGGGCGGTTGATCTTGCCCAGCTGACATTCTGGTGAGCATCTTTTCTAATAAAACTGAAACCAGACACATTTACCATTCGGGTCACTGTGGCCATGATCTTGACGCTGTGAAAGCCAAATATTAATGGGGTCTGGTGTGTGACGTAGTAAATATCTCCTGAAAACTCCAAATAAATCGATTTAGTAGTTTTTCCTTAAAACTGCTAAAAAATAAGACAAACACGCAAAGAAATCTGCCAGAAAACAATACCTTTCGTCCATTATTTTTAACTTTCTCAAAATGAAATGAGAACTACACTTAACTCGGTTGTTATTTAATTCTCCAGATTGTGTGATTAAATTCTCCAGATTGGATGATCTAATTATCCAGATTGTTTGATTTTTAATTCTCCAGATTGTGGGATTTAACTCTCTAGATTGAGTGATTTAACTCTCCAGGTGTGGTGATTTAACTCTCCAGGTATGGTGATTTAACTCTTCAGATTGGGTGATTTTAATTCTCCTGATTAGGTTATTCAATTCTCCATATTGGGTGATTTCAACGTTCAGGTATGATTCCCAAGCAAAGGCATCCCATTAATGAAGAGATCCAGCTCAGCGCATGCGTGTAGTGTGCCAGTGGGTGTGCTTGTCAAGCTAAAGATTAATATTCGAACCACTTGTTACTTCATCCCTTAAAGCTGACACTGCAAAATCTATTGCTCCATAACTGTGTCTTTGCTAATATATTGAGGAGTTAGTGGAGCTGCTACGTC
>NC_090745.1:110884521-110899521 GCF_036898095.1 Palaemon carinicauda | reverse complement strand
AAAATTAATCAAGGTGCTGCTTTATCCATAATTCGTCCCTTCACAAAATTTAATTGAAATCCATATAATACTTTTTCAGATTATATCGGGAAAAAATCACAAACAGGCAAAGGCGAATATAGTTTTCAAGGAAATATTTTATGAAGGAAATTAAGTGTAGGTCCTAGTTTGGGTGAAAATAATCGACCTGCAAGGAACTCATGTATTTGTTACTTTGCATAATAATTAACATTTATGTCGATAGTCTACTAAAAAATCCGTATCAGAAGAAACAGGACCTAATTACAATCTAATTATTATTGGTACAATAACGGAAAAAGAAAGATGCTATTTAATACTATATGAATACATCGAATCTCATTCCAGCAAATTGCAAATATCACGAGTACGTAGACAATGGAGTCATATGTGGCATTAATAAAACTGAAGACAAGTTCTATATTGCTTTACAGAACTTCAAAGCTCAAACTTGCTGCAAATGTTTTTACGTTCAACAGGATGACTTAAGTATTTTTATAGTTTATAAATAAAATGTTTTAATGTTACTGTTGTTGAAATATTTCATTCTAATTGTTCATTACTTCTCATCGCTTATTTATTTCCTTATTTCCTTTCCTCACTGGGCTGTTTTTTCGTGTTGGAGCCCTTAGGCTTATAACATCCTGCACTTCCAGGTATGGTTGTAGCTTAGCTAGTACTGATAATAATAATAATAATAATAATAATAATAATAATAATAATAATAATAATAATAATAATAACTGTTACTATTATTATTATTATTATTATTATTATTATTATTATTATTATTATTATTATTATTATTCATTATTCATTATTCATTATTTATTTATTTATTTATTATTATTATATATTTATTATTTATTATTATTATTTATTATTTATTATTTATTATTTATTATTTATTATTTATTATTATTATTATTTGTTGTTGTTGTTGTTGTTTCTTAAGATTGTACACAAGAAAGGGAGTTTTACTACTATTTTTCAACAACGAGATGGTTTACCTCGACCCACTTTCTCAGAAGGTTTGAGCTTGATTATAAGTTTCCAATATGGCATTTGCAACACCATCACTTTACAATTATACAGAAAATTTAAAGAAAACAATGATAACTATGCCATAAAATCGACCTGAAAAGAACACTTTTAAACTCCATTTCCACACTGTAATACTGTTTGAAATTACCTACGAAAAGATTCACTGTCTTTTCCTACTGGAGATATAAGATTTTACCCGCATCACATTCTCTGGCTGAGAACAGTACCTGCTTACAGTCGGCAAGAGCTGTAAATGTGTTCATTATGTCCTCATCGCCCTGGGAGAGCATCTTTAATTATGTTACAAATGGAAGGACGGTATACGTTTGTGTGTGTGTGTGTGTGTGTGTGCGCGCGTGCTGTTTCGGGGTTTTATTCTTAATTCATTGAGTAAAATTGCATGGTTTGAAATGGCAAATGAAAAATCTATCTTAACTCGAGTCTTGTCTTTATTTTCTGAGATTCAGTCTGGGTTTCTTTTCTTTTTTTCTTTTCTTTATTCTTGCCGTTTGTTTTGTTTTGCGTTATGCAAATATGTATATTTAGGAACCTCGCCAATTCAGTTACAAGCCTCCACCAAAAATGTCACGTTTTCTTTTTCCATTTGTCAATCCATCCTGATAAGTGTCTCTGTAAAGGGTTAGTTCAAGTCCTTCGTTAGTTCGCCCTTAAACCTTGAATAACTTTGAAGCGTCCTTTCGTTAACTTTCCTTTGTATTGGAACTGTTGGGTTTTGCTACCAGTTGTACATAGGTGCTAGATAGCCTCCCAGACCCCAGGCTCGACCTTCTGGTCCAAATTCACAAGTCAAAAATCCAAAATTTATACATATGTGCATCTTGTCTGGAAAGATATTTTTTTCTCTTCTGTTTATGTATCTGATTTGTCTGTCTTGCCTAACTGCAGGATTGGTTAACGAGTCTAAACGAATATTTTGTCAGGTAACAGATTTTCTTTACGTTTTTGTTTATTATTTTGGTCCTAAATGCTTATTAAAGAGAAACGAAACTTCCCGGAATTCTGACTGAAAATTCAGATGATGCTGTTTCAAGTTTCTAGGGCGTAGGATAATCATGTCACGTAGTAGTTAAAGAAGGCCTATTTTATACAGAAGATTTTGGTAAATTTTCTAACTTCTTTGGGGTAAAGGTTGAGCTTGTAATGGTCCTGCCTTTTTTTGTTATATTATATGTGATAAGTATTACACCACTACATGTATTAATCTAAGATTAGATTTTATCATAGCAGATAAGTATTCGTTGTATTTCCCCATCATCACGCCTCTTCGAGAAGAGAGCCTTATTTCCTTGTTCTATGTTTGGGTTCCCCCAGGTTCCTCAGTGTGAGGCACCTCTATATCCACCAGAGAGAGAGAGTGTTACGAGGATATATATATATATATATATTATATATATATATATATATATATGAGAGAGAGAGAGAGAGAGAGAGAGAGAGAGAGGAGAGAGAGAGAGAGAGAGAATTATAAGGATTTTGGATGTCTCAGTCTTTTTAGTCCATCCGCGGAGACTCCATTTGCTCTTTGTAAAGCGATTTAGTTTAAGCGTTTAGAGAGTTCTTATGATCTTGTCTAACCTATTCTTGAACTCGTTTACCAGAGAGAGAGAGAGAGAGAGAGAGTGAGAGAGAGAGAGAGAGAGAGAGAGAATTATAAGGATTTTGGATTTCTCAAAGACTTTTTAGTCCACCCGCGGAGACTCCATTTGCTCTTTGGTAAAGCGATTTAGTTTAAGCATTTAGAGAGTTCTTATGATCTTGTCTAACTTATTCTTGAACTCGTTTAGCAGAGGGAGAGAGAGAGAGAGAGAGAGATGAGAGAGAGAGAGAGAGAGAATTATAAGGATTTTGGATTTCTCAAAGACTTTTTAGTCCACCCGCGGAGACTCCATTTGCTCTTTGGTAAAGCGATTTAGTTTAAGCATTTAGAGAGTTCTTATGATCTTGTCTAACTTATTCTTGAACTCGTTTAGCAGAGAGAGGGAGAGAGAGAGAGGGAGAGAGAGAGAGAGAGAGAGAGAGAGAGAGAGGGAGGGAGAGAGAGAGAGAGAGAATGAATTTTAATTTTATCACTAAATGCAATATTATTGCCATGGCGCGGCAGATGAGAAGTGGAAATGAGAAAGGGAGGAGCCGTTGGGGGGTGGGGGGTTATTGGCAAGGTCTGGAAGAGGTGAGGCGGGTGGGGGGGGGGGGGGGGGGAGCAGCTCGCATTAAAAACTATAGCAAGCAAGTCACGTCTCCTTCCGGATCACGAGAAGAAGAATAGACTATATTCGATGACGGAATGAGAGTAACAGGAGCCATAACCTCAGGATCTTATTCCTCAGGTCCTTGAGTCCTTGTCTAATATTTTCCTTCCTTCCTCCCTTTTCATTTCGTATTTCCCAAATAATATCCTCCTGCTTTTGTTTGTAGTCCTCCGTTTCTTTCGAATACGCCTCTCCAGAAATGACAACTGAGCACAGTTCATGTCTACAAAATATATTAGTGTCTCATTTTTTTCTTCCTTCTTTCAGATTTTTCTTTTCCTCTTTCAGATTATTGTTCTCTTCTCTTATTATTATTATTATTATTATTATTATTATTATTATTTGCTAAGCTACAACCCTAGTTCGAAAAGCAGGATGCTTTAAGCCCAGGGACTTCAACAGGGAAAATAGCCCAGTTAGGAAAGGAAAAAAGTAAAAAATATTTCAAGAAGAGTAACAAAAATAAATATCTCCTATATAAACTATAAAAACTTTTAACAAAACAAGAGGAAGAGAAATAAGATAATATTGTGCTCGAATGTACCCTCAAGCAAGAGATCTCTTAATCCCAGACAGTGGAGGCTATGGTACTACCCAAGATTAGAGAATAGTGGTTTGATTTTGGAGTGTCTTCCTAGAGGAGCTGCTTACCATAGCTAAAATGTCTCTTCTACTCTTACCAAGAGGAATGTAGCCACTGAACAATTACAGTGCAGCAACCCTTGAGTGAAGAAGAATTGTTTGGAAATCTTGTGTTGTCAGGTGTATGAGGACAGATAAAAATATGTAAAAAAAAAAATAGGCAGGCTATTCAGTGTGTTGGTAGGGAAACGGAAATGAACCGTAACCAGAGAGAAGGATCCAATGTAGTACTGTCCGGCCAGTCGAAAGATCCCTTAACTCTCTATCTAGCGGTACTGAAGTACTGCTATTCATTCATGGATTCTTGTAGCCAATATTTACTACCATCAGTATCACTGGAATCAGACCATTACATTTTTGTAACATTGGACGGACGTTAGCTCGACAAGAGCTTACCTCTTTGGTTCAGCTTTGAATCGATTTGTGTATCAATTTCAAAGGTGAAAACCGTAACTAAACTGGCGCTGGAGGATTATGAATTTGTCGCATGTATAGTTAATGTATTTTTCTCTTTGATGGCTGGTAGAAAATCCCTTTTTGACCTCATGAGGCACACTGTGGGCATTGCGTAAGAGCTCTTTGCATCACCTTTTGAGAGAGAGAGAGAGAGAGAGAGAGAGAGAGATTTTTAGTGTTTTTAAATAGATTAAAAGTACCAATGTAACCCATACAAATCTTATATACTGGATAATTACTCACACACAATTTAGTTCAGTCATTTAAGAAGAGAGATAAAATATTGCAAGCATTCCAGAGAGAGAGAGAGAGAGAGAGAGAGAGAGAGAGAGAGAGAGAGAGAGAGAGAGAGGAGAGAGAGAGAGAGATTTACTAAGGAGGTCTGACATCTTACTATTTATCCTGGCCGACAGATGGCGTGTTTTATCTTTTATCCCTCATAAAAGTCATACCGGTGGAAATTTCTGTCTCCTAATGCTTTCAACCAACTCCATCTCTTCTCCTTAAACTCTAATGAATATGTGGTTCCAAATGTTTCTTGAGGAGAGCCAACTGTTATGAATCCAAGAGTTTTTCCTTTCTTGGAAAAACGAGAAAGAAATTGTTCTGAAATATCAAAATGAAAGAAGCAAGAAGACAGTTCATGGTTTAAGAAACCGAGAAGCAAATATAACTGCAAGAACAAAGCTTAACGAGTAAATGCATCATAAAAAGAAAAGACTAAACCAAGAAAGGCACTCTGAGAGCAAACCTCCGCCACGGCAGCTTTTCTCGAAACAAGCTTGCCTTTCCCAGAATCAATTTAGACCGTAGGTGTTTTTGAAGTCTGACAACTATGTGCAAACTTAGGGTTAAGGTTAGGGTTAATTCGGTTGATCTTTAGCTCGACCTTGACCTTCCCCTTGCCCTTTGACCTAGGACTTTCAAAATTAAATCTCTTCCACGTCTCTACATAACAATTAATCCCTAAAAGTTTTACTTATATGAGTAAAATTGTGGCCAGAATGTTGTTCACAAACAAACTGACAAATAGAAAAACGGGTGAGAACATAACCTCCTCCCAACTTCATTTGCGGAGGTAGAAATTAGCTTTTAAGGTCAATACGAGAGTAATAAAGGACGAGGAGTTCATAAGTTGCGTTCTAACCCAAATTGTTTTAAAAAAAAATATCTCTAGAAAGGTTTAATGGACTTGGATGAATCTGGGTAAAGACGTTGATTGGATAATTCCCTCCTAATTGTTAATTTTTGGTTGTTAATGTTTTTTTATTTTTTCATTCCAAGGAAGCTAATTGCTGGTTCCAAGTGGTAAATTATTGGTTACCATGTGTGTTTTACCAGGTGGATAATTTATGCTCCTAACTGGTTACTTTTTTGGCTTCAACTAATTAGTTTTTGGTTTCTATCATTGATGATAATTGACAGAAACAGGTTGACGTAATGAGAAATCACTTGGGATAACATACGTTTTGTTGTACCTTGTTCTCATGTTCTTTCTTTCTTCTTAGTGCCCAAGCTCTTTTTAACTTGTTGAGCTTTCCCCAATGGCCTCCACGGCCCCAGCACTGAGGAAAATCACCTAAATTTATAGACGAGACATATAACCTTCTATGAGAGCATACTCTCTTGACTATTATCCTTGGTTTCAGCTGCTTTTAGAGTAGCTAACCTAAGCCAGAGTATTTTGGAGGGGGCCACTAAGATTTCTGGGTCAGAAATCTATGATCTACAGTAAATTTAAATTTCTGAAGTCTTGAATCTTGTGCAGTGCACTGTAGACATTACAGCAAAATCCACATCATAGCCTCCCACTTTACTACTTTCAGGGCTTCTTTTCTTTATGGTTTCTTTTTAGAATCTTGAAATTTAACTTCATATTGCAATGTCTCTCCTCTTCAGAGTTGTGTTTTACGCCCTAGATTTATAATCTTCCTATTCAGAGTCTGGAACAATTAAAAAAAAAAAAAAAAAAAAAAAAAAAAAAAAAAAAAAAAAATCCGCCGATAAAAACAGCCTCGGACGTGAAGGAACACAAAACCTCCTTATGCTTCGTTGGCGGAGGCAGGACTTTTAAAAGGAGGACAAAAATAAACGGTAGCACGAATTAGCAGTCTGGGCAGAGGCATGAAGGAGACTCCATTACATGGTCATAACTCCAATGTTTTTGATAAAAATAGAAGACACTAATGACTCCGCCTTAGGTGAATTACGGGCCTGGATTTCCTCGGGACTGAAAATTACGAGAGAGAGAGAGAGAGAGAGAGAGAGAGAGAGAGAGAGAGAGAGAGAGAGAGAGAGAGAGAGACCCTCGCTATTGTTCGACACCATAAAACTCGCGAGATATATCTCGAGGTTGTTTTCCAGCGCTAAGAAATCTAAACAAGTTTCTTGACAGACCTGTGTTTCTCCAATGTATTTTTCGTGTTGTGTCAAAGGAGGACCAGAGGAAAGGTATTTACATGCCTGGGGAAGACTAATGGAATTATGAGAGAGAGAGAGAGAGAGAGAGAGAGAGAGAGAGAGAGAGAGAGAGAGAGAGAGAGAGAGAGAGAGAATATAAACACCTTCCGGCAACTAAAGCTGCAGTTCTTACAAACCCTAAGCATTTCTACTTTATTTCTTACCTGCCTTTCCTTACGAGGCAGTTCAAAAATATAACTAAACTCTTAAAACTATCAAGTTTTTCATCTTTCATACATAATTGTTTACAAACTTGTTTTCTAAGATTAGTTGCATATTATGCGGATATAGAGAATGTTTAAGATCTTATACCAGTTTTCTGTAAACCATTAGTTTGAGCTTTGGTTTTGCAGGAATGATAACTCGGTTTTTTTTTTTTTTTTTGGTGACCCATTATTATACATAAGTTGACAGTCATCCAAGCAAATACTTATCAAGCTATTTGTTGTATAGAGTTTTTTTTTTCGTAGTGTGGGTATTAACTTTTAAATGATTTTTGATAACGCCAGCTGGATATTATGTCATAAATATATATGAATGTAGACAAGGCTAATGATAAGACGAGGCTTCGGGTTTGTGACTTTCTCAAATCACTTGATTTGTTCTTTAATTGGTCCAAATATTGAAGTCAAATCCCTTTCTTCGTTATTTTATTGTCCTATGTAGGTCAACCTTCCACCTTCAAGTAGCAGGACATCTTTAGAATTTTCAATGGAAGGTCATATTGCGACCTATCGGTGGGTGATCATCTTTTGACCTGTAGGAAATTGGTCACTTTTTGACTTGACATATCCATGTTTTTTTTTTTTCTTTTTTTTTTTTTTGCCACATCCATATGAATTAGATGCAGGTGATCTTTTGGTATGGAAAATGAAGGTGATCTTTTGATATGGCATATGCAGGTGACCTTTTGATATGGCAGATGCAGGTGACCTTTTGTATGGCAGATGCAGGTGACCTTTTGATATGGAAAATGAAGGTGATCTTTTGATATGGCATATGCAGGTGACCTTTTGATATGGCAGATGCAGGTGACCTTTTGATGCAGGTGACCTTTTGATATGGCAGCTGCAGGTGACCTTTTGATATGGCAAATGCAGGTGACCTTTTGATATGGCAGATGCAGGTGACCATTTGATATGGAAAATGAAGGTGATCTTTTGATATGGCAGATGCAGGTGACCTTTTGATATGGCAGATGCAGGTGACCTATTGTATGGCAGATGCAGGTGACCTTTTGATATGGAAAATGAAGGTGATCTTTTGATATGGCAGATGCAGGTGACCTTTTGATATGGCAGATGCAGGTGACCTTTTGATATGGAAAATGAAGGTAATCTTTTGATATGGCATATGCAGGTGATCTTTTGATATGGCAGATGCAGGTGACCTTTGGTATGGCAGATGCAGGTGACCTTTGGTATGGCAGATGCAGGTGACCTTTGGTATGGCAGATGCAGGTGACCTTTTGTATGGCATATGCAGGTGACCTTTTGATATGGAAAATGAAGGTGATCTTTTGATATGGCATATGCAGGTGACCTTTTGATATGGCAGATGCAGGTGACCTTTTGTATGGCAGATGCAGGTGACCTTTTGATATGGCATATGCTGGTGACCTTTTGATATGGCAGATGCAGGTGACCTTTTGTATGGCATATGCAGGTGACCTTTTGATATGGAAAATGAAGGTGATCTTTTGATATGGCATATGCAGGTGACCTTTTGTATGGCATATTCAGGGGACCTTTTGATATGGAAATGAAGGTGATCTTTTGATATGGCATATGCAGGTGACCTTTTGATATGGCAGATGCAGGTGACCTTTTGATATGGCAAATGCAGGTGACCTTTTGATATGGCAGATGCAGGTGACCTTTTGATATGGAAAATGAAGGTGATCTTTTGATATGACAGATGCAGGTGACCTTTTGATATGGCAGATGCAGGTGACCTTTTATATGGCAGATGCATGTGACCTTTTGATATGGAAAATGAAGGTGATCTTTTGATATGGCATATGCAGGTGACCTTTTGATATGGCAGATGCAGGTGACCTTTTGTATGGCAGATGCAGGTGACCTTTTGATATGGCAGATGCAGGTGACCTATTGTATGGCATATGCAGGTGACCTTTTGATATGGAAAATGAAGGTGATCTTTTGATATGGCATATGCATGTGACCTTTTGATATGGCAGATGCAGGTGACCTTTTGATATGGCAAATGCAGGTGACCTTTTGATATGGCAGATGCAGGTGACCATTTGATATGGAAAATGAAGGTGATCTTTTGATATGGCAGATGCAGGTGACCTTTTGATATGGCAGATGCAGGTGACCTTTTATATGGCAGATGCAGGTGATCTTTTGATATGGCATATGCAGGTGACCTTTTGATATGGCAGATGCAGGTGACCTTTTGTATGGCAGATGCAGGTGACATTTTGATATGGCAGATGCAGGTGACCTTTTGTATGGCATATGCAGGTGACCTTTTGATATGGAAAATGAAGGTGATCTTTTGATATGGCATATGCAGGTGACCTTTTGATATGGCAGATGCAGGTGACCTTTTGTATGGCAGATGCAGGTGACCTTTTGATAGGGCAGATGCAGGTGACCTTTTATATGGCATATGCTGGTGACCTTTTGATATGGCATATGCTGGTGACCTTTTGATATGGCATATGCAGGTGACCTTTTGGTATGGCAGATGCAGGTGACCTTTTGATATGGCAGATGCAGGTGACCTTTTGATATGGAAAATGAAGGTGATCTTTTGATATGTCAGATGCAGGTGACCTTTTGTATGGCATATGCAGGTGACCTTTTGTATGGCATATGCAGGTGACCTTTTGGTATGGCAGATGCAGGTGACCTTTTGATATGGCAGATGCAGGTGACCTTTTGATATGGAAAATGAAGGTGATCTTTTGATATGTCAGATGCAGGTGACCTTTTGTATGGCAGATGCAGGTGACCTTTTGTATGGCAGATGCAGGTGACCTTTGATATGGAAAATGAAGGTGATCTTTTGATATGGCAGATGCAGGTGACCTTTTGATACGGCAGATGCAGGTGATCTTTTGATATGGCAGAAGCAGATAACCTTTTGGTATGGCAAAGGCAGGTGATCTTTTGATATGGCAAATGCAGGTGACCTTTTGGTATGGCATTTGCAGGTGACCTTTTGGTATGGCTCATGCAGGTGACCTTTTATGCCAGATGCAAGTGACCTTTTGGTATGGCAGATGAACGTGAGCTATTAAGCTACAGAGGCAAGACTACCTTAGTCCTTCCCGAAACAAGCAATTCCATGAAGTACTTGTGTGCATAGCTTTATTTTTAAGAATTTTATAGCTTTTTGAGTAATCAAATGCACTTCATCTTTTGACCCCCAGGAGGAGGTCACCTTGGGAGTTCCCGGAAGTGATAAACTTTTTGGTATTTCAAGCAGCCGGTTGCTTTTGACCTTCCAAAGTTAAACCACCTTTTGATTTTTATGACTTGGGTCAACATTTTACTAACCAGAACTAGGTAACCTTTTGACCTTCCTGTAATAAGTAACCTTTTACTTTAAAGTAGTTTGTCCCTCTGACTTTGAGAAGCAGTTTACATTTTGACCTTGGGAAGGTTGGCCCCAATTTCCTTCTTCCAGGAGCAGGTCACCTGCTGTTTGGTCCTTCAGAAGCAGGCCATCTTCTGACCTTAAAGTAGTCCATCTGAAAATCCTAAAGTGGTCTATATTTTGATCTAGAAGTAATTTACTTTTGGAGGTCATTGTTCGAACGTCTGTAAGAGGTCACCTTTCAGCCTTCCGTGTACAAAAGAAACTTTTGTTTTATCTCCTAACTTGCTTCCCGAATAGGCTCCCTCGTCTGTCTAGTCCCTTTCTTTTATTTCGTTGCACTGGAACACTCGTTTGAAGTTCTGAAAGAAAGATGATACTGCAGGTCGCCATTTTTGGGTAAT
This sequence comes from Palaemon carinicauda, assembly GCF_036898095.1. Lineage (NCBI taxonomy): Eukaryota > Metazoa > Arthropoda > Malacostraca > Decapoda > Palaemonidae > Palaemon > Palaemon carinicauda. The sequence continues at coordinate 110,888,657 of NC_090745.1, read as the reverse complement.
ACGACGTTTGAAGAAAGTAAGTCTCTCTCAAGAGAAGAGGGTGAGAATAACTTGAAGAGTTTAAAATGAAGTAAAAGAAATGTAAATGAAGAAATGTGTACTCGGAAGATAACATAGAATCCTTAGTTCAATAAGCTTTTAGATCAAATAGTAAATCTAGTCTATTTTTTCTTGAGGTTTCCGTCGTTTTTAATAGGATCTACAACGACACAGAAAGAGGTCTTGGGATTTACTGACCAAAGTTTGTGCTTAAGGACTATGGCTGTCACCCTCTCAATTTATGCTTTTTAGTAGAATTCTTCTGCTTGTAGCTCCTCATTATGACTTCTGGTTGAAGAGTAATGTTTAGACACCAAACCCTGTAATAAAAGCATGACTGGTCTCGACTAACTTAAGATGGTGGGGGGATTTGCATTAGAACTTAATATAGCTCCTTGACTTCTTTGATGGGTTTGTTTTCTTAGATAAAATGAGGATGAACTAAATCATTACTATTTTATTATTGTAAGTTGGTTTTTGATATCTTTTGTAATCGTAAACCTTCATACAGGTTCTAACTACATATTTCGATTTCTTTCTCTCTCTCTCTCTCTCTCTCTCTCTCTCTCTCTCTCTCTCTCTCTCTCTCTCTCTCTCTCACATCGTAGTTAGACCTCAACCTCAACTGGCCCCTCCTTGCATTCGTGCCCCCGAGGCCTTCACGAAAGGATATAATACGTAGTTTCTGTCATCGTGGAAAGATTCAGCTAAGGTATAGCTATCTCGTGGGACAGCAATCCACTCGGCTCGTTGCTATTCGTTAGATCTAATGTGGGAGGAGGAGTGAAATCGGGATATAAAAGGTAGTGCTTTTATGTGCTTTTGTGGTTTTATCCTTATGACAAACAAGTTTTGTGATTTGTGTGTATATTTGCGAAGGTAGAAATAACGTTAAAGTAATGATTTCTATAAAAGTGACACATATGTAAATGTTAAAGTTTAATGTAATCACAAGGAAATCTAGAGATATCAGTAATACTATACAGTATGTTGCTTTAAATATAATGTATAATACCCAATGTATATATTGGAAATAAAGTTTTATTATTATAATTATTATTATTATTATTATTATTGTTATTATTATTATTATTATTATTATTATTATTATTATTATTATTATTATTGTTGTTGTTGTTGTTGTTGTTGATATTAGGATTAGGATTAGGACTGATTATTATCATTATTATTATTATCATCATTATTCGGAAGTGTAATATTTTCATTCATTCTCTAAATGACAATTGCCGATTTAGAAACACTGATTTAAAGTTGTCAGGGTTCATGCGAGCTTTCGTATATTCAGTAATATATAGAAAGTATATAGAATATATATCGAAAATACTTGTTGAATCGATTGAACTTCGAAATTTCAAAATTGCAGCAAATGTTTTTATGTTGAACAGGCTGACATAGGTCTCTATATAAAATATTTGTTTTAAGGTTGTTATTGTTTTTGAAAGATATTATATTGATTGTTCATTACTTCTCATATAGTTTTGTTTTTCCTTATTTCCTTTCCTCGCTGGGTTATTTTTTCCCTGTTGGAGCCCCTGGGCTTATAGCATCTTGCTTTTCCAACTAGAGTTGTGGCTTAGCCAATAATAATAATAATAATAATAATAATAATAATAATGATAATTAATAGTAGTAGTAGTAGTAGTAGTAGTGATGATGATGATGATGATAAGGATTATGATGATGATAATGATGATAATAATAATAATGATATAACAAAATGATAAAATATGATGATAATGATATCAGAAGAACAAAAACCTCAGTTATTTAATAGAGATCCTCAAGGAAAGTAAAATGGCAACTTGGAGCGAATTTGCATATAGACAAACTTTGGTAATCAGCATCACTCCATGTTTCTGTGTTCCCGCTGAAAAGATTAGTCTCGTTTGAACTGCCAAAGTACCACAGCCCCCGAAAAGTTTATCTTGGCAGCGTTTGTCTTTGCTCTTTCTCCTGAACGTTACGATAGTTTTAAAAGGGTTTAAAGTTTTTGAAACTTTACTTGTAATTAGCGGTAGGTAATTAAGCTATCTGGAGGGTAACACACGAGTATTTGAGCGTGGTTTAATTGCAATCACACGCCTCAATCGTCATTAAAAAGGGAGCGAATTAAGCCGAAGAGCTTGTCATCAAAGGCTTACAGAATGGTGCGATCTCTGAGAGAGATGTGGAGAATGTCTTGGAGGAGGAGGGGAAACATGGGGTTATTATTATTATTATTATTATTATTATTAGTAGTAGTAGTAGTAGTAGTAGTAGTAGTACTGGTAATAGTACTGGTAGTAGTCTTCTAAAAATAAACTTGGAACTATAGTCAATTTCTTTTAGCGAGGCAGATTTGCACCGACTCGCAGCGGTGCCCTTCTAGCTCGGAAAAGTTTCCTGATCGCTGATTGGCTTAGAATTATCTTGTCCAACCAATCAGCGATCAGGAAACTTTTCGGAGCTAAAAGGGCACCGCTGCGAGTCGGTGCAAATCTGCCTCGCTAAAATAAATTTGACTATAGTTACTTCCAAAGCGAGCTTTGACGGAAATAAATTAAGGGAAAAGTAGACTAACGTAAATGGTGCAAAAATTTTGTATGTATTTATAAGAATACAGCAATTGTAAGTCGCATGTAATATTAAGAGTAATATCTCGGCACTTTCAGCATCCTTTAAACTTAGAGCCAGAAAACCAGTCGGACGGTTTGGTTTTCCAAGTGCTCAGTGGCACTAACTGTGTTGTTTTGTGACCACTGTTACTAGCTGTGTGATTTCGTGGCCTCTGATACTAGCTGTGTGATTTCGTGGCCTCTGATACTAGCTGTGTGATTTTGTGGCCTCTGATACTAGCTGTGTGATTTTGTGGCCTCTGATACTAGCTGTGTGATTTTGTGGCTTCTGATACTAGCTGTGTGATTTTGTGGCCTCTGATACTAGCTGTGTGATTTTGTGGCCTCTGATACTAGCTGTGTGATTTCGTGGCCTCTGATACTAGCTGTGTGATTTTGTGGCCTCTGATACTAGCTGTGTGATTTCGTGGCCTCTGATACTAGCTGTGTGATTTCGTGGCCTCTGATACTAGCTGTGTGATTTCGTGGCCTCTGATACTAGCTGTGTGATTTTGTGGCCTCTGATACTAGCTGTGTGATTTTGTGGCCTCTGATACTAGCTGTGTGATTTTGTGGCCTCTGATACTAGCTGTGTGATTTCGTGGCCTCTGATACTAGCTGTGTGATTTCGTGGCCTCTGATACTAGCTGTGTGATTTCGTGGCCTCTGATACTAGCTGTGTGATTTTGTGGCCTCTGATACTAGCTGTGTGATTTTGTGGCCTCTGATACTAGCTGTGTGATTTCGTGGCCTCTGATACTAGCCCGTGTGATTTTGTAACTTGAGGTACTAGCTTTGTGATTTTGTGGCTTCACATACTAGCTATTTGATTTTGTGGCTTCTGATACTAGCTGTGTGATTTTGTGGCCTCTGATACTAGCTGTGTGATTTTGTGGCCTCTGATACTAGCTGTGTAATTTTGTGACTTGAGGTACTAGCTGTGTGATTTTGTGGGTTCACATACTAGCTGTTTGATTTTGGCTTCTGATACTAGCTGTTTGACTTCGTGGCCTCTGATACTAGCTGTGTGATTTTGTGGCCCCTGATACTAGCTGTGTGATTTTGTGGCCTCTGATACTAGCTGTGTGATTTTGTGACCACTGTTACTAGCTGTGTGATTTCGTGGCTTCTGATACTAGCTGTTTGATTTCGTGGCTTCTGATACTAGCTGTTTGATTTCGTGGCCTCTGATACTAGCTGTTTGATTTCGTGGCTTCTGATACTAGCTGTGTGATTTCGTGGCCTCTGATACTAGCTGTGTGATTTCGTGGCCTCTGATACTAGCTGTGTGATTTCGTGGCCTCTGATACTAGCTGTGTGGTTTCCTGGCCTCTGATACTAGCTGTGTGATTTTGTGGCTTCTGATACTAGCTGTTTGATTTCGTGGCCTCTGATACTAGCTGTGTGATTTTGTGGCCTCTGGTACTAGCTGTTTGATTTCGTGGCCTCTTATACTAGCTGTGTGGTTTCGTGGCCTCTGAT
>NC_090745.1:110869521-110877021 GCF_036898095.1 Palaemon carinicauda | reverse complement strand
ACTATTTTTGATTCACGAAGCAAGCCTTATGCTTGACATCCTAATTTTTTTAACATTTCACTATGGGCTAGAATTCTCTCTCTCTCTCTCTCTCTCTCTCTCTCTCTCTCTCTCTCTCTCTCTCTCTCTCTCTCTCTCTCTCTCTCTCTCTAGCATTTATGACACTGAGGTACAACTTCTACTTGGGCAATACGTTTGTGTTGTTTTAAGGAAGAGACGGCTTCACCTAAACGTGAGATTATTTTGTAAATCTCTTTAAGCCACCATGATGGGCTACATTTCGTCCGAGCTTAATTTGTCCAACTAAATTTTGTTTAGAATTATTTTGTCTGAAATTATCTTCGTATATAGTTTGACAAAGTAATTATTGAAGGTCTTAATAATTTTTTTTCTCTTTGGTATCGCAACTTGGATGAATAACCCAGCTCCAACAAAATAGCCTTGTTAAACAAATTTGATGGAGTAGTTGGTATAGGTCTTAAGTGGGTGGATTCAGTAATACGAATTGGGTAAATACCCCACCTTTGACTAAACAGTTTTGTATATAGTTTGAGGCAGTAATTGCCAGACGCCCTAATTGGCTTGTCACTTGTCAGGTAGAGCGCATCCTGTTCTGTTGGTGGGTCCCGAATAGCTCTGTAAACATATTGTATTAGCATCTCTTATTAAACTCGAACTATTTGGTGTTTCTGAAAAAAAATGTAAGTTTCCTTTGTTATTTCTATAACAATTTACTACAAAATCTGGATAAGTGAGGTAGGCTGAGTGAAGATTGACATTCCTATTTTAGAAAACCAAAACATTATCCTCTATAAACCTTCAGAAGATGTCTGTTTGGAGTCTTACAATGCGACTCTAATCAAGGTCTTTAATCTATGGACCTTGACTCGGTGACTCTAATCTCTAATCAAGGTCTTTAATATATAGACATTGACTCAGTGACTCTAATCAAGGTCTTTAATCTATAGACCTTGACTCAGTGACTCTAATCAAGGTCTTTAATCGATAGAACTTGACTCAGTGACACTAATCAAGGTCTTTAATCTATAGACCTTTACTCTAATAATGAGTAATAGCCCCCAGAAGTGTGAGCTAGAAACGGCCACTGCCTAATAGTCTTCCAGCTGCTCTGTCGAAAATGGAATCTTAGATTCGCTATTGGTAATAATATTAGGGAGAAAATTTGTCATAAGTTTGGCGAACTTTTGATAAAAGTTTTAAAGGGCTTTCATTTGGGCTTCTTTGTGGGGAAACACTTCGTTTTATCGGGAAACTAGCTAGATATTTTTATTAATATAGTCAAACTTAAGAACTCCAGTCAGAAAAATATTAATGATTTCAAATATTGTGAAATTATATGATTTTTTATCATATCTTTTTTTTAAAACCTTATAATGATGTGAATAAAGATTTTAAATTTTGAAAAATAATATTCGTTTAATCATTACTCGACATTACTATAGTTTATGAAAATAATTCAATCCCAACTTCCATGAATTGGACAAACTATTCCTACATTTATTAACCATGAATAATTAGGCAAAGAGTATTTTGCTGTACTAATTGCTTGCTTTTTTCGTTTTAAGAAAACTGTATAATTCTGATTGCTTGTAAGAAAATTTATTCCTTAGCAGTAAGTGATTATTTTATATTACAATTCTTTATATTTATAATTGCTACCTCACACGAAATTCAACCGGAATGCTTTCAAATTGTCAACGGGGTTCCTTTCCTTTCCACATAATCTTTTAGACAGTTACAAAGACATTTCAATTAAATATTGGGGAGGGTGGGCTCTAGATTGAGGAATTACCTTAATATGAATGTGAGTCCAGATTTGTTTGATGATTATTAGTGTTTTTAAAATTTGTTGAAAATATTACAAAGGAATAACATATTGTCTTGAATTGTTATATTAAGTTTCTTAGTTTATAATTGATGTCTTAAAATGCTTTCACTCCAGATCGTGTACTCTCTCTCTCTCTCTCTCTCTCTCTCTCTCTCTCTCTCTCTCTCTCTCTCTCTCTCTCTCTCTCTCTCTCTCTCGTTTTAAAACACAAATAGGATAAACAAATTTCAGATTGATTTAAGACTGTACTGTCAAATACTTCCACTTTTATATTATGTACCACGAAAAGCAGAGGTAAACAGCCCCAAGGCCCATACACCGTATCCTTGTTTTGGGGATGGGAGATAAAATTGATAAAAAGGTGTAGTGACAAATTCTAAGATTATTGGAAATCCATCGACCTTGTGAGGTCACTTATTTTATATCTTGAAGGCTTTACTTACATTCGGTAGCAGACTCTGTCGGATGTTGTCCATCATATAAATTTTTTTTTTTTTTTTTTTTTTGGTCAAAAACATTTCAAAAGATATTGTTGAATTTCAATGAAATTTATAAGTGGTTTACCTTTGGATCTATGACGAATTAATTACATATTGAGAACAATCCGTATCTGAGTAGTAATCTGAGAGAGAGAGAGAGAGAGAGAGAGAGAGAGAGAGAGAGAGAGAGAGAGAGAGAGAGAGAGAGAGAGAGATATGCTCTTGACATTGCTGTTTATCGTTGTCAGTACTATTAAATTAATGTTGTTTTTTTTTTTTTAAGGAATTCCCGAAAACTGGTGGAAGGTACTTGACGAGATTAGACGGCTGGTAAGTACACTGACATTTTAATATTTTCTTTAGATTTATATTTGCTAAAAATTCGTAAAGTCAGTCAAATGCTTTATTGCTTGTCTATGCAGTAGCTAATACATAGGCGATTTGCTTTGAACGTGATATTATAAGGATAAACTATGAGTGCCATCATTTTATCAAAGTATCCTATTGGTCTTCGTTATGTATCCTTTTTTTTCTTTGGGTTTCGCTCGTTATAGGCTCGATAGTATTTTGTTATGCATATGAGGTTTATGGGTCTTTGGTTTACCGCGTATTGATGACATGGGCTCTTCAAGTTAATTATTACGCTGGAGTTTAAAATTATATTTTAACATTTTCCTCGGATTGCCTAGAATAAATAGGCTTCAGTGTTAGTATGTGATAAGGGGTTTGTGTTCTTGTTTTCGTGAATTATGAAATTCTGGTTGAGTCAGACATATTGATTCTGGCGACCGAATTTGGAAAACTGAGTTGGTTCATTACTTGGTGTTATTGAAATCAGATTGATTCATGTCATGTTACGAAAACTCAATTCATTACCTTCCTTACTTTACTTTAAGGACAGGGCCTACAACATCAATTTATCTTATACATTCTTAGGTGTTTAGCGTATCACACAGCATAGTTCATGTTTATTTTCAAATCCACATTATCGAAACATTAAAAAAACAATTAAGTCTTCAGATTCTTCAAGGCATTTTTAAAACGGTTTTTGTTCAGATCATGGTGTTGAGGAAACTCAATTATTTGATGATATAGCCTCGTAAAAACTTCGACCCAATTCTGGTGTTAAGGTTGCGAAAACTATCGATTCAGGCCACAGCTTTGTGAAAACCCAATCAATTCAGGTCATATAAAAACTGTATCCATGGTCTAGTGTTGCGGACATCTAATCAGTCAAGTTCACATAGTTGTAAAATCATTTCAAATCTGCAGCCAGGCTTATTTATACTTTGTTCGTTTTATATTGCCTTGCCTTATGCTTTGGCAGCCAGTAAAAAGTTTATACATTTTCATAGTTCAGACATAACCTCAGAAAAAAAAAAAAAAATAGACGTAGGATCACCTGCCCAATCTCCGCATAAGAACTCGAACTCCTTTGTTTTCGAAGCTTAGACTATGAGCTGCATAATTGCAAGGGCCCCGTCCTTGGCCACAAGGGCCAGGCAATCCACAACAAAAATGGCTTCGTGTACAAAGACGATGATTTGACAGGTGCAGTCAGGAATGGCTCGAGCTAGAATTTGAAGCACACTGATTTCAATACGACCGCTCACACAGATAGCCAAAGGCACTCTGAACGGTCTTATTAGACTCGGCTTATTTTTTATTAAATTTTCACCCTGAACCAGCTACTTCATTCACCCGCCGAATCACCGCGTGTGTGGTCTCAGCCATAAGGCAAGGGGTAATATAAGAATGTTATATAAGAAATCAAATCAAATCAAATTGTAGTATTAAGGAGAGTTTTACATTATGGTAATAATTGTACATTTTAACGGGCACTGTTTTATTATTTTTTTTTTGGTAACATTGTTGTTGAAATTTACCAGCACTCCACAACTTTTTTACTTCCAGCTAAAACATGAGTCATGCTGGTCGACCAACGATGAGAAATTTGATTCATATGGGAAGCTATTATTTATGGTAACGTGCGTGCTTGTATATATATATATATATATATATATATATATATATATATATATATATATATATATATTTATATATTTATATTTATATATATATAATATATATATATATAATATATATATATATATATGTTTTATTTATTTTACGTGAAACTGGGGTCACTACAAGGAACGGTATAGAGGGTATAAAGAAAATTTTGTACGGTATTTAATATTAAAATATTTTTTCACTAGACCCATTTATATTCACACACACACAAACACACACACACACACACACACAATATATATATATATATATATATATATATATATATATATGTATATATATATATATATATATATATATATATATATGTATATATATATATATATATATATATATATATATATATATATTTGTTAGAGATTTTAGCGCTTTTTGTGAAAAATTAATGTTTTATTTTGAATAGGCATTTGTCTTGTTTTCGGAATTGCTTGGAAATGTTGTTAACACGGCTAAAAGTTAAGGATAAGGATAAGGCTTCAATTACCGTATGAAAGCTAATGAAATTTCAATCTGAATCTCTCTCTCTCTCTCTCTCTCTCTCTCTCTCTCTCTCTCTCTCTCTCTCTCTCTCTCTCTGTAGCATGGGAAAGAAGACACCGTGGAACTTACTCATGTTCATTGTTTATTCATTTGGTAACCGACTACGTGAACCTTCATTCTTCTTCCATACACACACATACAGAGAGAGAGAGAGAGAGAGAGAGAGAGAGAGAGAGAGAGAGAGAGAGAGAGAGAGAGAGAGTGTGAGTATATATATTAGTTTATTACAAAATTAATTGAAAATAAAGCAAAAATATAAAATATTATTGTTTCTCTCCCATTCTCTTTTTCGTCTTCAACTTCTGCTTATTTTTTCCTTCCTATTTTACTTATTTTCCCCCGAATTGTCTTGCTACTCTGTCTCTTTTCTTCGCCATATACATTTTAATTCTCATCCTTCTTTTTTTTTTCAATTTCTTTTGCTAATTATATTTTTCTTCCTCGTTTTATGATATCTCCTCTTTCTCTTTTCCATCATCTCTTAATTGTCTTCATTCTCTTCTCCTTTTTCTGTTATCCGCCATCCTCTGCTAATTTCCTTTCTTTCCCCACTTACCTCTTCTCCTTAGTTGTATCCCTCTTCCTTCTCTTCTTATCTCTTCATGCTTTCCTTCACCTCAAAATTCTTATCTTTCCCTTCTACCCTATCCTTCCAATTATTTTCCTTCTTATCCTTCTCCTCCTCCAGTTCTTTATGATTTCCTTCACCTCTCTGTTTTCTTTCTTTTCCTCCGTCCCTCTCCTTATCAATCCCAATTATCTTCCTCCTTAGCCTCATCTCCTCTCCATGCTTTTTTCTTTCTTCCCTTTTTTCCTATCAGTCCTAAGGCAAAGGCAAATTTTATTCTATCGACCCCTTCTGAAAATGAAAATTACAAATTTACACATATAAATTTCACACAAAAATACAAAGAGAAGAGACTAATAGATTACAACTATATTTATGTACACATATTTTTACCAAGTACATCTTTAGAGCATAAAGATACACTGACAAAGAAAAACATAAATAAAAAAATAACTTTTTAGAACAATGAAAATTTGAGTCTTAAATCATAGATAAAGACGACATAAAATTAATAAAATGTCTCCATCCTCTTCTCTTCATGTATTCAGGCACCTATTAAATTCTCTTGCTTTCTCTCCTTCTCTCTCTTCCCTAATCATCTTCCTCCTCCTCTTCATGTTTTCCTTCACCTCCCAATTCTCTTCCCGCAGCAAGGAAGACGTGTAGCAGCAGTCAAAAGAGCAATTTCCTCTTCTTTTCTGGATGTTTCCAGAAATCTTCGTCGCTGCCTCTCTCTCTCTCTCTCTCTCTCTCTCTCTCTCTCTCTCTCTCTCTCTCTCTCTCTCTTGAGATTGTTCCTCATCTGCAGAAATTCCTTTGAGACTGACCTCGAGGACAAATCCAGGTCAAGATCCTTGGGATGGGAAATAAGAGAGAGAGATTTACTAATAATCTCAATCAATTTACTTAAGAAAAAAAGCTGTATTTAGTGATATTTGACAAAAAAAAACTTTTTATCAATTTACTTAAAAAAAAGCTGTATTTAGTGATATTTGACAAAAAAAAAAAACTTTTTATCAATTTACTTAAAAAAAAACTGTATTTAGTGATATTTGACAAAAAAAAACACTTTTTATTAAAATTCATAGGATTCAAAGTCACGGGTGATTTAATAATAGATTATTGTTATCTTAAATTCATGGGATGGAACGTCAGACTACTGCAGGATTTAATTAATAAGTTAGAAAGCTTCAATTAAGCGTGTTTGACGTTTTACTCGGTAACATAACCACGTTCAAAATTATACTAAGTGATTTGAATGTAAAACAACACAAGAACCATGGGAGATTTAAGATTATTACGTAAGCTTCTACTCTAATTGGAAAAGCAGGATGCTTCAAGCCCAAGGGATCCAACAGGGAAAAATAACCTAGTGAGGAAAGGAAATAAACAAACTACAAGAGAAGCAGTGAACAAAGAAAATAAAACATTTTAAGAACAGTATCAACATTAAAATAGATCTTTCTTATTTAAACTATTAAAACTTCAAAAAAAAGAAAAAAAAAAGGAAGAGAGATAAGATAAAATGGTGTGCCCAAGTGTAACCTCAATCAAGAGAACTCAACCCTAAGACAATGGAAGACCATATTACAGAGTTTATGGCACTACCCAAGGTTAGAGAACAATGGTTTTTATTTTAGTGTTCTCATAGAAGAGCTGCTTACCATAGCTGAAGATAGATAAATATAGATATAGATATAGATATAGATATAGATATAGATATAGATATAGATATAATGTTTGAAACAACGCATTTTCTCTTTACCCACAACTGCTTGAAAAGTCGCATTAAATATTGCCAGTCTCCACCGACGCCATTAGCCGCAAAGGCCCATCATGGGACAAGGAGGTGAGGGAGTCATTAAGACAGACTTATCAGGAAGAGTTGCGAGCTGGGAAATTTCCTTACCTACTTTCAGACAGGAAGCAGAGTTGGAGATTTCCCTGCTATCATCAGCATCTACTTCTTTTCTTGAGTTTATCCTCTGCTTTTTCCAACCGTTTTTCTTCTTAGGTGCCTACCCGCATCT
>NC_090745.1:110847021-110862021 GCF_036898095.1 Palaemon carinicauda | reverse complement strand
GCAATTTTGGACAGCGAGGCAATTTTGGACACGTCTGTATCTCCGTTAAGCGCCAATGCTCAGTTGGGCAAACTATGACAATTTGCGGTCCCTATCAATATAAACATGCTAGAAAAAAATGATTGACTTGCATAAATTTTTGTGTCCGTAATCCAAGATTGTCCAATTTTGCCTCGCCAAGAAAAAAGTGAGAAGTTTGCCAGTCCAATTTTGCCTGACCATGGTTTTGAAAACTGTCCAATTTTGCCTTACTATATGAATATGTAAATCAAACTTTGTATTCGACCACACAAGTATACTTTTATGTATAAATATGCATATATGTAATCATAAAAATTCAAAATAAGACATAAGGGGAGCAGTAAAAGGGGTGTCTGCCCAAGGTGACACCCTAAAAGTGAGTGACACCCTGAGATTTACATTAAAAAAAAAGTTTCTTTCTAGCTCGATGGTTATGATATGATTTTCAAAAAGTTATTTAATACTGGGAACACTCTTAAAGCTGTTGACAATCAGGGGGTGAAACCTTCAAAAAGATTGACCAAAACATGGTAACATCCTCGAGAGGGGTGTCAACCCAAATGCTAGAAATATCTAAAAAAAAAACTCTACTATATACATTGTTCCTATAATAATTCACATATCCAAATGAAAATTTCAGGAATTGAAATAGAATATATTTTCACTGTTCCTGCTAATTTCCATGTTGATAACTGTCATGTTGCCTTTTTGATATGGTGTTAAATGGAGCAACATTAGAGTGAACAGCATGATAGATACATCAAGGAGGGGCAAAGCTGATCCCATAAACAATATTCGTCCTAAGTTGTACTTATCCATTTTATTCTTATCATTGTTACCTCATACTATGAACGAGCCATCAAAGAGATACTTTTACCTACAAAAGAAAGGGATACAATCGAAGATATAAGAAAAAAAGATGAAATAAAGAAAAATAAAAGGAAAAACACAGAGAGAGATAGAAACATGACAAATCATGGAAATACAAAGCAACCAAATATCTCTCGATTCTTTAAGAAAAAATGTCTGCAAACACTAACATAAATACAAAAAAATCTAAATTGACCAGGTAATAAATAGTGATAATTAAACTGCTAGGATAGTCCAGATAGTGAACGACAAGGATTTATATATACCTAAAATAAAAGAAATAAAAAAGAAATTCAAAGTATTTTGGAAGATATTAAGGATCGTCCATTATTTTGCATTGGTAGTGCAACAAAAGGGTTTTTAGAGGAAGAAAGAGGCTAAGTGACTCGCCTTGAGCTAGATGCTTGAAGCCACTGCCCACATATCATCATCATCATCTCCTCCCACGCCTATTGACGCAAAGGGCCTCAATTAGATTTCGCTAGTCGTCTCTTATCTTCAGCTTTTAATTCAATGCTTCTCCAATTACAATATCCTACTTCATGCTTTATATTCCTGAGTCTTCCAACTCTTCTAGTGCCTTGTGGAGGCCAGTTTAAAGTTTGGTGAACTAATGTCTCTTAGGGAGAACAAAGAGCATCCCCAAACCATCTCCATCTACCCCTCACCATGATCTCATCCACATGTGGCGCTCGAGTAATCTCTCTTAGTTTCATTTCTAATCCTGTCCTGTCATTTAACACCCAATATTCTTCTGAGGGCTTTGTTCTCAAATCTACAAAATGAGTTTCATTAATATACCAAGATTCACGACCATACAGTAACACCGATCTCACTAAACTGATATATAGCCTGATTATTATATGTAATTTTAGGCGACCTGATTTCCAAATTTGACTTAATCTAGCCATCCTCTGATTTGCTTTTTTGAATCTTTCATTAAACTCAAATTCTAAAGCTCCTATATTAGATATCAAAGTTCCTAATTATTTAAATAATTCTACCTCATTAAACCTTTATCCTTCCAAAGATATTTCATCTTCCATTGCATATTCCGTTCTCATCATTTGTCTTTCTTCTATTTATCTGGAGCCCAACCTCATGTGATTTTTCATGCATTCTGGTAAGCAAGCTTTCCAAGCCCTGTGGTTTTCTGCTAATTAAGACAGCGTCATCAGCATACTCTAGGTCTCCTAATTTTCTGTTACCAATCCAGTCCAATCCTTCTCCACCATCCCCATACGATCTATGCATTACAAAATCTATGAGGAGGATAAACAACATAGGTAACCAAACATTCCCTTAGAGTACTCCACTTTTCACAGGAAATTCGTTTGACAAGACGCCATTAACATTAACTTTGCATTTGCTATGCTTATGAATAGACAATTAAATTTACATATTTGAGAGGAACTCCATTATGTCGCAGGACTCGCCACAAAATTTGCCAAAGCACATAATCAAAAGCTTTTTCATAGCCCACATATACCATAAAAAGTGGAATTCTATATTCTACATATTGCTGTACCACATGTCTTAAATGAAAATTTGGTCAGTACAACTTCTACCTTTTCTAAATTCTGCTTGTTCATCTCTCAACTTTTCATCAATCTTTCTCTCTAGTCTCTTTAGAATGAGCATTCTATATATTTTCATGACAGCTGACGTAAGTGTGATGCCTCTGTAATGATTGCTATCAGTCAGATTTTTTTTTTTTTTTTTTTGTCATTTTTACCAGCACTCCTAGCTCCCATACATAAGGCTTTGCCTCATCACGCCACATTCTACAAAATAATCTTGTAGGTAATCTGGGAGTCACTTCATTTTCAGGCAATATCATCTCAGCAGTTATTCCTTCGTATCCAGGGGCTTTCTATCTTTTGAGTTTTTTAAGATTAGCTTCGACTTCAAACACACCTAATTCATTCATGGGCACATCAAGGTCTTCATCAGTTTCAGGTATATCAACCAAATTATTCCCTTCGTATTTCCTATTCATGACCTCACTAAAGTGTTCAACGTTACTTTTCTTCATGTTCTTTCGTTATAACAGATCCATCTTAATTTTTGATGGGTATATGCTTCTTTTTTCCCGTAGAGATTTCATTAATAATTCCAAGAGCAATTCCTACAACAAAGCCACTCCCTGAATTCATAGCTTTGTCAGCCTCATCTGCTTTCCTGTCTAAATATTCTCTCCAATCATTCCTGATATTTCTTTTGACCTCACTATCAATACTGAAATACTTGGCATGCTCTGCCTTGTAATTTTCATTACTTCCTCGAAAACTTTAAGAAATCAATTTCTGTCTTTGTCTTCTTTTTATAGTATCCCAAGTATCATTTGATATCCATGGTTTTCTCCTTGTAACTGCATGTCCCAAAACTTCGTCTCTTAAAGTCTCTTAAGACTGTAAATCGATTCCTACATTCAGTTACAAAGATTTCTGTGCTCATCCTCTAGAAGCTTAGTTGTATCAAACTTAGGTATTCTATCTACATTTCTGTTGGGTTCTTTCAGTTTTAATATTTGTGTGGCAATGGGGAGCTGGTGATCACTACTAATAATTGCACCTCTATAGCTTGTTACATTTCCCAGAGTCCTCCTTCTCTTGTTATCAATGGCTATGTGATCTATTTGATATTTGTAATTGCCACATGGTGAATTCCTTGTGGATCTCCTTGTGCTGGAAAAGAGTATCTCCAATAACAAGATTGTTTGTTGAACAATAATTCATAAAATGTGCCTTTGATTATTCCTTCCAACTTTAGCATTGAAGTCATTAATCCCAATTTTCATATCTCTCTAGGTTCTTGCCTATTATACTCTGCAGTTCTTCACAGTATTCATCATTCTTTTCTTCAGGGGAATCATTTGATTCGCCTTGGAAGATGGAATCTTCAGGATCTGGAGCCCTTCTGTGAAGCCTCTTCCCTTTTTGCCCGGCGGGCATGCTGTCATGCGTTTGCGGCGAGGGGAACGGGGCAATTTTAACCTGTCAAAAAGTTTTCATTCTTTTTGCCTCTCGCGCGAGTGCGAAGGAGAGTACTGGAGCATTGGCGCACAGGATGCTGCTGGTGCTCAGTTTCTGCTGAAGTACAGTTTTTGGTGAAGGCGCAGAAAAGCGCTGGCGGTCAGGAAACCAATGCATAGGGTGAATATACAAAGAATAGGCCAGACTATTTGGCCTCTTTTGAGGTACCTTACTTCTAGCATTAGAGGCTCTTTGACCTTTTATTTTGATGTGCCATACTTAACATTAGAGGATATTTAAGCTCTATTTTGAGGTGCCATACCTTTAGTATTAAGGGCTCTATGACATCTATTTTGAGGTACTATAATCTTAGCATTATATGTTCTTTGATTTCTAATTTGAAGTGCTTTACCTCTAGCATTAGAGGCTCTTTGACCTCTATTTTGAGGCTCGTTACTTTTAGCATTAGAGGGTCTTTGACCTCTATTTTGAGGCTCCTTACTTTGAGCATTAGAGGGTTTTTTACCTCTATTTTGAGGCTCCTTACGTTTAGCATTAGAGGCTCTTTGACCTCTATTTTGAGACTTCTTACTTTTAGCATTAGAGTCTCTTTGACCTCTATTTTGAGGCTCCTTACTTTTAGCATTAGAGGGTCTTTGACCTCTATTTTGAGGTTCATTACTTTTAGCATTAAAGGCTGTTTGACCCCTATTTTTAGGCTCCTTACTTTGAGCATTAGAGTGTCTTTGATCTCTATTTTGAGGCTCCTTACTTTTAGCATTAGAGGCTCTTTGACCTCTATTTTGAGGCCCCTTACTTTTAGCATTAGAGGGCCTTTGATCTCCATTTTGAGGCTCCTTACGTTTAGAATTAGAGAGGGTCTTTGACCTCTATTTTGAGGTTCCTTACGTTTAGCATTAGAGGGTTTTTTGACCTCTATTTTGAGGCTCATTACTTTTAGCATTAGAGGCTATTTGACCTCTATTTTGAGACTGCTCACTTTCAGCATTAGAGTCTCTTTGACCTCTATTTTGAGGCTCCTTACTTTTAGCATCAGAGGGTCTTTGACCTCTATTTTGAGGCTCCTTACTTTTAGCATTTGAGGGTTTTTTACCTCTATTTTGAGGCTCCTTACGTTTAGCATTAGAGGGTCTTTGACCTCTATTTTGAGGCTCCTTACTTTTAGCATTAGAGGGTCTTTGACCTCTATTTTGAGGACCTCTATTTTGAGGCTCCTTACTTTTAACATTAGAGGCTCTTTGACCTCTGTTTTGAGGCTCCTTACTTTTAGCATTAGAGGTTCTTTGACCTCTATTTTGAGGCTCCTTACTTTTAGCATTAGAGGTTCTTTGACCTCTATTTTGAGGTACTCTACTCTAGCATTAGAGTTTCTTTGACCTTTATTTTAATCCCCTTACCTCAACATTTAAAGCTCTTTGACCTTTTTTTTTTTGGGTGCTTTATTTCTAGCACTATAGAGGCTCTTTGAGACCTCTGTTTTAAGGCGACTAGCCGCTAATAGTAGAGGCTATTTGACCTGTTTTTAGGTGACTTACCTCTATAATTAAAGGCTATTTTTTATACTTCTTCATATAAAGGCTTTCCTTCTCTATTCTCTTCTGTTTTATATAGTTCTTCAAGATCTTCTTTGCTTAGTTCGCCAGTCTCCTTCGAGATTTCAAGAGACATTTCAGTGCTGCTTGGCCTCGGTTCGTCAGATTCCTCGGAGAAATCGATGGCTTTCATGTCTTTACCTATAAAGGCGATGGGTAAAGACATGGATGCCATTGATTTCTCGGCATACACTATACGCCATCATACTAAAGTCAACGAAGAGCAACACATTATATTTACCAATGCCGTCCTGATATGTTCTATCTTCAATGCCGAATTTTGAAGAAACACACGTCGCTCACCGCTTTGCACCAATGCAATCCAATTATAGGACATCGTCGCTAAACTGCAAGCAAATGATCCCTCAAGGCGCTTACATTATGATCTTCAAAGCTCGCCAACTTCGGCAGCACCTATCCAAACTATCTGTAGATGAAGGTGTTCCGAATAGCCTCCAGTTCATTCTGTAGCTGTAACAAAATTCTCACAGTCGGTTACCTGTTCCGCCAGAACGCGAGCTCTGTGAGTAAAGTGAAATCCTCCTTCCAATGTTCACTGCGTAAACTTCCATAACTACAGTACATACAGATCGTGAGGTGTTGCAAGGTATGTTTAAAAAAAAAAGAGAGAGATCAGGTCTTCAGAAGTCTTTTGGAATCCGGGGCGGAGCCGTTGAGAACTACTCCGGGAAGATTCCGTTCTGGAGTCATTCAGAACTCTATGCTAAGTCTACGGCTATTTCTTCTGAAGTCATTTGGAGAGGAGATTCAGGAAGATTTTCTTCCGAAATCGTTCAGAGATTTCTGGAATCATTCAGAATTCCGTGCTAAGCCTATGGAAATTTCTTCTGAATCCTTTTGGAGATGCACGAAGATTTTCTCCCGAAGCCGTTTAGGACTCGCGAAAAATTCTCTTTTTTTTCTCTCTCTCTGGTTTCAATAGGCCCTAATAACAACAACTATGACTATGACTATGACTATGACTATGACTATGACTATGATTATGATTATAATTATTATTTTTGTAAGTAACAATCTGCTACCTACAGCTCTCCATTTGGTTAATGCCTTTTCTGCTCTTGGTGTCATCATCATTATTCTTACCACTTCTCTTCTAACTCCATCTGTTCCTTAGGGCCAAGATATCCAAACTATATTTCATAAATTCATTCTCTACTAGCTGTAACTTCCCAGTTTGATTCATGATTCTAACATTTCAATTACCAATTTTCAATTTTTCTTTAGTATTTACAAACCGGGAGTTTCGTAGCAACCCACTACGGCCGGGACTGGGGGCAATTCTTTCATTTTCGCTTTCCATAGACTGACTAAATCCATCGAGGATTCATAGACTAAATTCATCAAAGAATAGCCAGTTTCTTAGTGATGCGCAGCGCCTATCTAAATAAGGCAAGTGACCCCTGCCGGTCCATACTAATTCCAGTAAGATCAACTGCCGGGCATTAGAAGTAGAGGAGTATCCAGAGCACCAAACGGATACATACGTTTTTCAAATTACAGATGGAATCAATGGTCCTTTATTTATGGAACCCATGCCTCAAAGAGAATGTTTAGTGCCCTATTTAACAGAACTGAAGCTGTTTTTTGAGCCATCGGGTGAATTAAATAGACCAGTCATATATTCAAGCATTTAAATTGTCACGTATATGGCTATAGTATATATTGAATTGTTCACCTTTATTTCAAATTTTGTACTTGTCCCTATTTTCTCATTAATAATAGGTTTGATTATCATTTTCTATGAAAAGAAAACTTTTTCTTTTTTATTTTTTTATAAATCAATATGATTTTCTATTGAAATAAATGATAGAAAATATTTTCAAAGAACTATCAATTATTTATATTTCTAGTTAAAATTATCAAGAAATATATATATATATATATATATATATATATATATATATATATATATATATATATATATATATATATATATACATATATATATATATATATATATATATATATATATATGTGTGTGTATATATATATATATATATATATATGTATATATATATACATATATATATATATATATATATATATATATATATATATGTATATATATACATATATATATATATATATATATATATATATATATATATATATATATATATATATATATATATATATATGTATAGATAGATAGATAGATAGATAGATCGATCTACAAAATCTATTACTTAATAACTCATCATGAATTGATGTTTTTTAAATTAAGTGTCCAAAATTGCCTTACCATTTTTCAAGGCGAGGTAAAATTGGACACTAGATATTCCATATTTTTTCATTCATTTTTTATTTTAAACCTTCCTTTAGCATCATCCACTAATTTGTTTTTAGAATAAATAATTTCATGTATTAATTCTGAGAAACCCTAAAATGAAGGTGAGGCAATTATTGGACACCCATATTCGACAATTTATGTAGGGGTACTTAATACTTTTTAAAAACTAGACATACTAATATTTATAAAGTAGAAGGTTGGGCAATTTCTAATAGCATTATAGTTTTCGAAAATTATAAATAGTTTTAGAGATATTGTATCTGTCCAATATTTGCCTTACTTGTCCAAAATTGCCTCTGTCCAAAATTGCCTTACCCTACTATATACTTCAAGCTATTTCCTGCCCTGAACTTAACCTACACTGTTAAACCAAACTATGATCCTAATCGGAAATTATCCGTAAAAATATACTGTTCTCCGCCGTATTTCAGTAAATACAGGCGACCGTAATTTTACCACTTTATTATCTTTTACAGGTTGGTGACCGTAATATCACTCCTTAACGTCAATATATACGTTTTTAAAACGGTAAATGCCTTTCAATATTTATTCCTTTTTTTTTTTTTACCGTTCTACGGCAAACTTTTAACTGCGTACGCTTCTCAATTCGTGTCAAAATTTCGACCAAATTCTTTGAAACTTAAGACAATTGCCCTATGTCCTGGGTACCCCGTGGTCTCCAACTGCCTACTTCTCCCCAAAATGTTAACCAAGTCTCCAATCCACTTTTTTTTTTTTTTTTTTTTTTTTTTTTTTTTTTTTTTTTTTTTTTTTTTAAACCAACCGCCCCACCTAAAATTCAGATTTCGACGGTGACCTCTCTAATACTCTTGCCTGCTCCGAATGTGTCCTCCTGCCTCCCAGGTCCTCATCCCTCTATCCCCGAACCCTAACCCAATCCCACTCTTCTATCCCGAACTCTAACCCCACCCCAAAACGCCCTATTCACCAGGTTCCCTGTAATCTTTTAGTTGCCTCATCAGCGAAAGGTTGGAGTCAGCGGAAATGAAGCGAGATTACAATATTTACCGCAACGTCGTCTCCAGCACTTTTTGGATGGGCTGAACGTCCACGTTTCGTACGGTAAAAGGCTTCGCTCTATTCTTTTGAATAGTAAATTGCCTCCGAAATTTAATTTACTTTTCGGGATGGCGAAGAATTTTTTTTATGGATATAAGATGTAAAACACCACTCACTTTATTTGGACAAAATTGCCATTTCTTTTCTAACAGATGTAGTATATTTTCGCCATAGTAATAATGTTAATAATAAGCGGTGTTAGTCACGGCCAATTCACCCCCTCCCCCCTTTGCACTTGAACCTTCACGCAAACACTACTATTCGTCTACTGTAAATGTTTTCTTCCAAGGTCACGTATGGTCAAAGGTCATGGTGTAATTTTGAAGCCCATGTGTGGTTTTCTATATCACTGATGATACTGTAGCTGAGTGTGTATCTACTCGTTTCAGAATTATGTCCCTCTGAAATTCGGTGACCTTGAAAACGCGACCCCCTTAAATTTTGAACCTACCAATCTTCAAAACTAAGGATTTTTCACTGTTTTGATATATTGGATTATATTTTCGGTTCTGGAAAAAGAAGATTTTGGCCATGGTTTCAAGTAAATCGGATAATATTTTACGGAGTTTATAGTAAAAAAATTATCGTGACCTTGACCCTGACGTTTTTAGGTCCAGTTTGTGTGTCGTAGTGCACCTATCCTGAAAATTTAATGCAAATCTATCTAGTAGTTTTTTTCCGTAAAGTTGATGTTAGAAATTAACAAAAACTTACTAAAGCATTAATATTATTACCATCGGTTGGGGCAGGGTAATGATAATAATAATAATGATGATAATAATTAATGATAATTGATTATAATAACACCAACAACAATATTAGTTATCAATGTTCTAGCTATTCTAGTTAAAATTGCATTAGCTGTACTTTCTGACATGAAAGTTGAACCCTCAAATACGCCATAATCCTGTAAAACATGTCTTGTTATCGTCAATTAATTAGTTGTGATTCCACGATCTGTGAAATTTTTTAATTATTTTCTGCTGGCAGGACACTAGCTATTCATTACCCTTGTATATTTCTTGACGTATTGATGTAGTGTGTCATAAGTGCACAACTTTAGTTTTCTTGGTCAGGTAAATGAAACACGCCTTTAATATTGAGATTTATGTGGAATTGTGGATAGGTGAATAAAACTCACTATAATTTTTTTTTCTTTTAATTTTTTTTTTCTATTTTTTATTAGTTCCCTCCACCTGTGTCTTCAGTAGCTTTATAGTGAATGATTTGAAGTAATCTGGCATCCTGTCAGTAGCTTTATAATGCATATAAAAGGACCATGAATAAAGATGTGTTAAGAATAAAACTTTTGCGCTATAACTCTATTCATTCCACAGAAGGTGTTATCAATCCGTATTATTACTGAATCCTAGCATCCTAGGCGCAACTACCCACACCACATTAGCTTTCCTAGCCTCATTGGGACCTATCACCCCCTCACCTGAATACCAAGGTCTATAGATATAGACCTTGCTGAATACCAAAGGTGTGTTGAACACAAGGCCTACAGAAAGAGTACTATAATACCTTCTGAGTTTCAGAAACGGTCATGCTGATTATCATCATCTCCTCCTACAGCTTTTGACGCAAATGGCCTCTGCTAGATTTCGCCAGTCGAAATTTTCACGCATGATCACCTAGGCAGGTGCGCCTGTCAGTCATTGGTGGTAACACACCCCCGGCCAAGCTCTAGGCCAACACAATCACCTAAATTACGGTACCCATTTCAAGAATCATTAAGGAATAATGGAGGTTTGATTCTAAGCAATGCAGAAACCTCGGACCTTCGTTGTTCTGATCTCTGGGCGTGCTGTTCGAAGCCTTTGCGAAGAGCCGAGGAATTTCAAATATTCCCAGAGAAACAGAGGCAATTCGATTCCGGGCTCGGTCATCCAAATACAATAGCAAGAGAATGGAAGAATGCTGAGGGGGGACGTTCGCGAGATTTCAGTGGAAACCAAATTGAAATATGACAGAATAAGTCTTTATCAGGGCTGGAATTCATGTATGATGCCGTCAGTGGGACTTCTTTTGAAGGCATTTTAAGGGTGGGTAATTTTTAGGCGCGTTGGCCCTTGAAATCGCAAAAAGATACTTATTTGTGACATTATTTCAGACTTATTATTATCATTATTATTATTATTATTATTATTATTATTATTATTACTATTATTACTTGCTAAGCTACAACCTTAGTTGGAAAAGCAGGATGCTCTAAGCCCAGGGGGCCCAACAGGGAGAATAGCCCAGTGAGGAAAGGGAACAATGAAAAATTAAATACTTTAAGAACAGTAATAACATTAAGATAATTATTTCCTATATAAACTATAAGAACTTCAACAAAACAAGAGGAAGAGAAATGAGATAGAATAGTGTTCGAGTGTATTTATCTAGATCTTTGTCACTTAAAACAAATTGAAATAATTCGTAGCTGATAAACGGTATTTTGCAATATTGAAATAAAAAAAACTAGTCTCAGCTTGGTTGATAACTAATAGTCGAGTAAACTTTCCCACGTTAATATTTGTTCATTTTGAAAAATTGTCAAGAGAAATGATAAGGAAATTGATGATGATGATGATAACAGCAATCTTTTGAATATCGATCGAAGTTTGTTCTCAATCATATTTATGGCTGCATTTTCATCCTTATTTTGGAATATTAAACACCCATTTTATTAATCAGGTTTTTATGTTGTTGGCGAAGATATGTGTATTGATTATGTTACTCGATTAGTATATAAATTACGTTAAAATGAGACATAAATTATTCGCTGTTTCTGGCTATTAGATGCAAGTTAATTAGTTGGACGGAAGGTTCACACATTTAAGGTAGATTGGTAAAGAAAAGGTTTACGGAAGTCGGAAATAGTTTTGTTTCTATCTAAAAAGCAACGAATAACAATAAACTTCGAAAGACTACATATTGACCGAGTCAACATTCTGAAAGGGGGAAGTTAATTTATCAAGAGAATGCTGCTGGCAACAGAATCTAGAATAGTTTGAAAACAGTAAGTTTACGCCGTTCAATTTTTAAGAAAACCTTCCATTGTAGTGAGTAGGCCTTTAGTCACATAGTTTTCTTACCTACTGTTGGTATAACTATTGAATTTACGAAAGGACAAGATCGCAGTAGGAAACAGGAAACTTGAAGTGTTGGTCGCTCGTATCTCTCTCTCTCTCTCTCTCTCTCTCTCTCTCTCTCTCTCTCTCTCTCTCTCTTCTTCTTCTTCTCTCTCCCTTTCTTCTTCTTCTTCTTCGTTAGTATAACAATTGAACTTACGAAAGGACAATTTCTTATTCCTGATCTAGATATTGATCTCTGGCACAGTCGTTCAATTAGTTCATTGTGTATGTTGCATAAGATTTTTCATAATTCTGACCATCCTTTACCTTCAGATCTTCCTGGACAGTTCCATCCTGTTCGTATTACTAGGCATGCAGTTAATTCTAATAATCAGGACTTCTCCATCATGAGGATCAATGCCACACAGTATTCTAGAATTTTTATTCCAGCTGTGATCAAGTTGTGGAATGATCTTCCTAATCTGGTGGTTGAATCAGAACTGCAAAAGTTCAAACTTGCAGCAAATGTTTTTATGTTGAACAGGCTGACATAAGTAGTTTATAGTCTATATATTAATTATTTGTTTTAATGTTGTTAATGTTTTTAGAATATCCTATTTTAATTTTTCATTACTACTTACATCGTTTATGTCCATGTTTCCTTTCCTCACTGGGCTATTTATTTCTGTTGGAGCCCTTGGGCTTATAGCATCTTGCTTTTCCAATCAGGGTTGTAGCTTGGCTAATAATAATAATAATAATGATAATAATAACAACAGGGAACTTAAAATGATTACAGGCATGCATTCTCTCTCTCTCTCTCTCTCTCTCTCTCTCTCTCTCTCTCTCTCTCATATGATTACAGTTATGCATATTGTTCTTCGCTAGTCTCTCTCTCTCTCTCTCTCTGATGATTACAGTTATGCATATTGTTCTTCGTTAGTATCTCTCTCTCTCTCTCTCTCTCTCTCTCTCTCTCTCTCTGATGATTACAGTTCTGCATATTGTTCTTCGTTAGTCTCTCTCTCTCTCTCTCTCTCTTATGATTACAGTTATGCATATTGTTCTTCGTTAGTATCTCTCTCTCTCTCTCTCTCTCTCTCTCTCTCTCTCTCTCTCTCTCTCTCTCTCTCTCTCTCAGTAGGTGTCCTAACGAGCAAGGCAGCAGTTTCCTGGACTTTCATCAGTCGTCTCCTTGAGAACGGAAGTTAGTTGGGTTTCGGGATGGCAACAACTGACTCAGAAACTCCTCAAAGAGAGATTCATCGCAACAAATGGCCTAAGATGAAAAGCAAATATAACCCTAGTGTCCCTAAAGCGCTAAGGCGACACCCTACAGCGAATCTAAAACCTTGGGGAAGGTGAAATGGCTCTTAGGGCATCAGGGGAGAAGGGCGTTATTAGGAACCCGCCTTGGGGAGATGAATACGTAAGGAGTTAGAGATTGTCAATGAATGTGTATTTCTCAAACTTTTTATTCCTTCTTCAACCCAGTGACTAACTTTGATAAAAGAGGGAACAAGACAGTTGTTTACCAACTTCGCGTCTTATCTGTTTATTTACTGCTCGTGGCGCTCATATTTTATTTGCTCTTACGTTGTATATTTTCCTTTTGGGATTTCAGATGAATTGAAATATGTTGGACCTTTTTTGTTTAGGTTTATCCACTGCAGTTACATGGGATTTGTTTTGCTGTAATTTTTAAGATATTCTAGTCACCTGAAATTTGTCTGTATAGGGTTGATAGTCAACTGCAGTAATACTATGGAATTTTATTCCAATCGTTCTACCTTTTGGATTGTGCACACAGAATAGTATTGCCTTTTATTATCATTCCATACTTCTGTTTCTGAATCTTTTTCTAAGTTTGCTTAAGTCTATTAGTTTCTAACTATTGACGGAAACGCTTGTTTATGGATCAACTTAATATTAACACAGACATACAGTATATGATATAGGGTCAACATTTTTGCCCTGCGATTATGCAGTAAGTAGAGGTTCAGTCTCTTTTCCCGTTTTCCGTGGGATTATTAAGGTCAGATTTTTTTCCCTTTATTATAAGGCCAATCTTCGTTTTCCCAAGCAGGTAGGAGGAGCTAGTGCTGTCTGTGCACCTTACCAGTGAACTGTAGTACTACTTAGGGTTTGTTAATGCAAGTCGTCTCGGCCCCTAGTTGGACCTTCTCTCTCTCTCTCTCTCTCTCTCTCTCTCTCTCTCTCTCTCTCTCTCAGCTTAAAATACTTGACTTTTTTCTTCTCCCATCCTCTCTAACCTCCATTGACTTCACTGTGTAACAGCACGGGTTTCAACGAGGTGCACCACGGCACTGAATGGCCTCCTGTACCAACCGTGTGTCACACGATCGTACATAATTCATTTTGTATATATTATGCTTGTATCTTCGCTCTTCCCACGCACTAAAAAGAACCAGAATAAACATGTCTGCGTTTCTCCTATGTAACATTGTCTGTTTCTCGAACATGTAATTTCCTGTTGCCATGAGGTTTTTTATATAAAGGAGAGTGTTCTATAATAAATTAACTCGGTTGCTTTCACGCTGCCTTTGAGTTCACAACCTTCTCTCGGCCCGTCACACTCCACTAACCTACCAAGGGGTCATGTAGCACAAATTCATATTTTTTATAATTACAGCTGTGAGATTGAGATAAATATTTTTATTTAATGACTAGCTACTTGATTTTATATAAAGTCGGGATTCTCTCTAATGCTAGTGACTACAGGCAATTATCAGTTACTTTTTTTTTTCTTGGTTACCAAATTTTTACTTAGAAATTTGTAACATACAGTACTTGTGGCTACTTAACGATGAGGTTGGGTTTTTATACTCAGGGTTACTTAATTCGCTTAGTATTTTATACTCACGACTACCTAGCTATAAGGTTAGTTTTCTGTACTGTTTGTGCCTGCCAAGCTATAAGAATATTTTCAATGCTAATGGCTACCTAGTTAAAGTTTAGTGTTTTATGTTCATGGCTCCCTAGCTATGAGATTAGCTTTATATATCCATGGCTAGCTAGCTACCTAGTTAGTTTAGTTATTAATG
>NC_090745.1:110837021-110842021 GCF_036898095.1 Palaemon carinicauda | reverse complement strand
CTTCACTTCCCTGGCCGAGAGACTAGCTACAAGTACGATGTTAAAAATTTTCCGTTAGAGAAGAAAAAGATAAAAAACCTCGAATAAACGTTGCCAGGCATTTGCCGTTTTAAAATGGATATATTGACGTAAAGGAGTGATGTTGGGTCACAACCTGTAAAAGATAAAAAAATTACGGTCGCCTGTATTTTACTGAAATACGGTTGAGAACGGTATATTCTTACGGAGAATTTTCGATTAAAATTAGGGTTTTTTTTAATCGCACTTGAAAAGAAATTTGGATTTGTAACCTAAATTCTTTGCGATTAAACACCATCTTGCAAATGCTACTCAATACAGTGAATTATTATAAGACTAAATTTACTTGGGGTATCAGTGCCATAATAGTTTATTTACTCGTATTGGCACCTGAAGGGTAAAATAATGGTTGATACAAAGTCAAAGCCATTGCCTTGTAAAACTGTACTTGGTGCAACGTTCATCGAACCTTGGAGCAAGAAACTGCTGGTCTTTGAGAAACCTGAAGCCATTAGTTAATTGATATATTCGAAAGCAAAATAAAAAGGCAATAGAATCTCATTTTACTTTGGAAACAATTGGAGATTTCAATGTCTGACTTTCCCATAGTAAATTGCAAAATTGGGGCTTAGTTACTATGTCGCAATCTTTTTTATGTCATTAAGTTAAATGAAGCAATTAGTTACCGATTACTTGATTTAGAAATTAGCTTCATATGAGAGAGAGAGAGAGAGAGAGAGAGAGAGAGAGAGAGAGAGAGAGAGAGAGAGAGAGAGAGAGAGAGAGCTTAGTTTATGTAATTTTGATCTTTTTGAAACTCCATTAATTACTTAATGGACCCTACGACAAAAGAACACGGAAAATAATTGCAGCCGTTCTTTACGCTGCAGTTGAAATTCCCTCGAAGTTTGGCCTTCTTTGCAGGAGGGTGAAGCTCGAGCTACTCTTCCCTTCAAGTAGTTAAACTCTGTAAATGTCAGTAAATCGCCGGGGAGCTAAAGTACCTAACAACTCCAGAAGGGAACTCTAAAAGTAACTAAAAATTTCATTCTGAACTACTCTTTTTCTTTCCATTACAGATCATCTTAATCTAAGGTCTTAATAGCTTTATTACTTGCTTTAGAAACAACTGGGATTATTAACAATAATCGACGAATTTCCACTGGAATCCTCTCCATGAAATTTTAGTTTTCCAAATTTTAAGATGGATACAGAATAGGAACTAGAGTTAATGACATGATTTCAAAACATTATTGATAGATTAAAATACATATAGCCTACAAAGGGAATTTGGATTTTTGAGAGTCTAGATCCAAAAATATAATAAATTGATGGAATCTATGGCATTTTGTGTGTGTGTATATATATATATATATATATATATATATATATATATATATATATATATATATATATATATAAATATATACAATATATATACACACACATATATATATATATATATATATATATATATATATATATATATACATAATGCATGTATGTATGTGTGTGTATAAAGACTACAGGCTAAAGATAAGATAGTGAGATTTTTTGACGTACCCAGATCATACGTATATTAATGATTTGGGCGATTTTTGCGGTGGAGGTATGCGCACGTTAAATTACCTAATAAATAAAATCCCTTTAAACTTATCTGCCCTATGTAATAAAGAGCTGACCCTCGACACACTGAACGCATTGCCCAACGTATGACTACTCGGTCTCCCTTACCACGGGTAGGGGAAAGAGGAAATAACCATATCCTGGTGAGAGGGGTACCGAAAGAAGTACACTCGGAAACCTCAATCTCCCACAAATTGCCCAAGTGCGGTGTTGTGTTAGGAAAGGGAAGGGGGGGGGGGGGGTAAGGAAAGAGTTGAATCTGGGTGCACGCTTGTGTATATCTAAATATTTAGCAGTAAATTTTGACAGGTCACGTACACCCGTGTTGTGGGTGTGTATGTATATATGTATATATATAATATATGTACATGTATATGTATAATATATATATATATATATATATATATATATATATATATATATACACATCCATAATATATATATATATATGTATATATATATATATATATATATATATATATATATATATATATATATATATATACACATAAAATATTTAATCCTCATTAACATGTCGCGTACACTTGTGTTGTGTATATGGATGTGTATATATATATATATATATATATATATATATATATATATATATATATATATATATAAATAATTTTAGGCGTCATTTTGACAGGTCGCGTACACTTGTGTTGTGTATATTACACACCTGTAATTCTAATCAAACCACCTTTTACCTCTTTGATTTTCTCTGAACAACGAAAATTGATTTTGAATGCTCTCCTCATGATCCTTTGATGTTTGCTTTACGAAGATATATAATATTAACGCCAGACTAAGAAATTAATAACAGTTAAAGGAAAAAATGGATGACTATGAACTGTACCGACCTATGAAATCAAATACTTGATAGTATAGTTACGTCGATAACTTTGCTATAGTCAATTTTTTTAATGAGGCGCATTTGCACTGACTCGTAGCGGTGCCGTTTTAGCTCGGAAAAGTTTCCTGCTATCTGATTGGTTAGAATTTTCTTGTCCAACCAATCAGCGGTCAGGAAACCTTTCCGAGCAAAATGGGCACCCTTGCGAGTCGGTGCAAATCTGCCCCACTAAAAAGAATTGACTATACTTGAAACGCAATAAAAAAGAAAACTTATGACGACCAACAGATGGATTGGAATTACGTACTTCGATAAGTTTAGTCTTCCAAGATAGAAATCACAGTGAACGATCCCATTATTATTAATTTATTAATATAATTTTATGAAGTGGAAAGCATCTGCCAAAAT
Source organism: Palaemon carinicauda (assembly GCF_036898095.1). Lineage (NCBI taxonomy): Eukaryota > Metazoa > Arthropoda > Malacostraca > Decapoda > Palaemonidae > Palaemon > Palaemon carinicauda. Next base: position 110,839,113 of record NC_090745.1, on the reverse strand, counting down.
GGGAAGTCGCCCCATAGTAAGATTTACACCAAAATATATTTACCCGTAAATATTAAACTATTAATTGATGGATCTAGAAACAGTTAAGTAGTTGTTTTCTTGGTTTCGTATATGAAATGCTTAATTACCCTGCTTGGCCATTTAGGGCTAAATTTACATGCTGTACTCATTTAATATAAGAACTTTATTTTGAAAGCCATTTTCACTAAGATGGGGAATGGCAAATGAAACAAAAAAAATCAAATGATGAAAAGTTGATCATTTAAATAACACGCAATCAAGACAAAAAAAATTAAGTAATATATTAATAATGAGTAATGATGAATTGCAAAATGATGAGACTCGATGAAAGAGTTTTTCAACATTATTGTATATAGTATTTACATAAAAGGAAAATAAAAAAAATGTTGAACAGTTTTATATATATATATATATATATATATATATATATATATATATATATATATATATATATATATATATATAAACCTATGATCTCACAAATATGTCACTGATTTACAAGAATATTCCATCTAAATTCTTGGAAGCTTTGGGACTGGAACCTTCGCAATAATAGATCAGCAAAATGGGTAAGACAGACTTCTACTGAAATGATGACAATATTAATCTCGGCAAAACTCGTCAGATTGCGTGATCACAGTGTGGAAGGTTTTTCTTCCTAAAATGTTATAAATATTGTAGTATCAAATCAACTATGGCTTAGATAGTAGTTTTCTATACTATCAACAAAAGTTATATCTCCACTTTTCAGTCTTTATATAAAATTCTATAGCTCCAACTTTGATAACAACAAGAAAAATACATTCACTCTATTAAGATACACCTCTAAAAATCTACATTACATAAGCCTCTATGGAAGTTACACTGCAATTAGCACAATGGAAGCGATGGGAAATGCATTTTGACAGTTACATTTCAGTACAAGCACGAGAAAGAAAACGGAATACGTGAGTGTCAGTTTCGTCGATGGTAAAGAAAACGGACACTTCAAGTGTCGCAAGGTGCCATCATCAAGATAAGTAGTATTACTACTTTTGCTCAAGAAGTGGCTATAAATAGAACGACGCATACTTGTACAAGAAGTACAGAGGGCGCTGATGATCTATGCTATTCAGTTCTGGACGGCCCGTTACAAAAAATAAAAATAAAATACTTCTCTAAAGATACTTTGTTGATGTAAAGTATTTTCATGAATGTGTGACATAAAGCTGTTCATTTTATTTCAAGCCATTTTCTGGCAAAACATTTTCAGTAAAGATAGCTGTAAAACACATTTATTAAAATCAAATGTAAAATAACTTGCCACATTTGAGAGTTGATTTAATGTTTTCCACTGCAGTTCCACAATTTCATGTTTCTTTATCACACAGCACTAGGGAATATATTAAGAAGACAACACTCTTCTTCCTTGGAACGAAACAAAAACAATATTTTCTCCTCCATTAAGAATATTGATTATGTAACAAACTACTGTAACCTGAGATCACCCTTTTTTCGTAAAGTTTACTTAATTAAAAAAAAATCTATTCGAAGATTCTAAGCTCTTTCCACTACACAATATTTTAACTTGATAAACCTCTATTAACTTTGCGAAGTAAATTTCCATGATTTTATTGGAGATTTTAAGTCTTATTCGTTCAAGTTTGATATCCGAGGGTGTTATCCACACCAAGTTTCCTCTCTGGAATCCTCCAATTCTTCTTTCAAATTCCCACGATAAGTTGGAGGATTTTTTTTTTTCTTTTTGGTCATATTATTCAACCCCTATTTCGAGGTCAAAGTTGACTGATTTCCCTTGGCTACTGCAGAACCCTGAAGATGCTGTAGAACCCGAGGGGTATTGGGGAAAACCCCACAATACCGAAGAAAACCCTGTTTTTTGGAATACCCGGGAAGTTCAAAGAACCCACGGGCGTGAAAATTCATTCCAAACTTCTTTCGAAGAATTACGCCCTCATTTTAAAAAAATGAATCCTCAGAACTTGGTAGCTGTATACAGCATTTCCTCGAGTGGTTGTTGGTGGGTGTGGATAATGTGGGCGGTGCTGCAAGGGCGGGTTGTGGGCGTCAG